>NC_081346.1:8049533-8247443 GCF_029784015.1 Lycium ferocissimum | reverse complement strand
ACCTTAATTCAAGTTTAAATCGATAAGCATTGCTCGATTTAAATTGAATTTACTATAATTACAATTTCAAGTAAATAAGCATTGTATACTAATTTAATTAAGGTATAAAGTAATTAAAATCGAGCAAAGCATTAAATCCAATCGATTCTATTTTGCCAATAATTTTATAGTGCGTAATGTTCAATCCGAGTCGTATGTCATCTCGTTTCTTAATAATCGAAAGTCGTGAAGATAATCTTTTTCAAATATTAACAATCTAAACTCCATAAAATCGTTAAATTGAGTTGAATTAAGATTTGTACCTTTCTTGATGTTGTAGCAAAAAAATCAATGGAGAAATCGGCTTGAAACAACGATTTGAATAATTGAGAAATCGGTTTGGGAACGAAGTTGGGTTAACGATAGAAGGATTTGAGAATAACGATTTTTGTTGTGTTTTATATGTAACGGTTAGGGGTAGTAATGTCTTTTTACTATGTTAGTTTTGCTCGGAAGGGCAATAATTAAAGACCACCATTTTGAGGGGCAAAATCTAAAGACCAGCCCAAAAGAGGGGCATTCGCGCCAATTGCCCTATAGATTGCCGGGTCAGTTATATTTTTTTTCACGGATTGACCTTCAAAACAGCTGCTCTTTAATTTTTATCCCTCAAATTGCTGGTCTTTAAATTTTATCGTACGCTTAAAAAAGTAACCGAAAATACCCCGAGGTTCTGGGTTCGAACCGTTCAGTAAAAAAAAAAAAAAATTGCAAGGCAAGACTTTCGCAAAACCTCTGCCTTAAGGCCTAATATTTGCCCAAAATTAGGTCTATTTTGTCAAAAATTAGGCCTTAAAGCAGAGATTTACCTTAAGGCCTAATTTTGCTATGAAACTCTGCCTTGCGAATTTATTTATTTTTAAACTGAGGCGGAGTTCGAACCCAGAACCTCAGGGTATTAAGCGAGGGGAAAATTAAAGACCAAAGAATTTGAGGGAAAAATTTAAAGATCATCCCCATATAAGGATAATCGTGCAAATTGCCTGTCAGTTATTTACTATGTACACTAAATATAGTTCCATAAAATAAATAAATCATTCTGAAAAATATTCAATAGACTTTTTAAAAATGCTTAATGCATTGACAACCCCCTAAATTTGCCAACAAATTTCATTTAGACACTCGAACTATGACTTGTTTCAATTGAGCACGTGAACACATGATGAAGTGTTCCTACTAGACACTTTTGGTTCAAATGTTTAAAAAACCTTTGTGTGCGCTCTCAACCGTCTATGAGGTAATTAAGTTAACCACATAAAATATATCACCTCCATTAATTATACCATCAGCCTAAATTAGAAACGTCTGCGGTTTTACTGCTTATTAAGTTGAATTCGTATAATTAAAGGAGATACATATTTTACGTGGTTAACTTATCTACGTAATGTGCTAAAATACGCCGAAAGTTTTTCCAAAATTTGAACCAAAAGTGTCTATTGAATCAAAAGTGTCTAATAGACATACTTTATCACGTGCTCAGGTTTTTTCAATTGGAATACGTCATAATTCGAGCGTCTAAATGAAATTTGCTAACAAATTTATGGGATTTTCAATGTAATAAGCTTTTTTAAAATAAATGTCTATTGAATTACAGAATTACCGTTTGCATTGGGTAACTTGGAAGTCTTCATATTGTTAAGTACTTCTCAGTGCTCACTATTGACATTTGTGCCTTCTCTATTCCTCAACAATTAGCCATATTCGTGGTTTTGGGAAAGCACAAAAGCAAAGCTTTTAACCTACTAGGCAAAATGCAAGTTCCCAAACGGGTAATAAGGTTATTGTTATGGTAAAAAAAAACTTTGTCATGGCATGAAGTTTAGTCCCTATATCGAGGAATCAGCGACACCCACGGCGGTCATGCCAATTGCCTCAGCATTCCTCTAATTGCTCTCATGTGCCCATGTCTTGAAAAGCCAAATACATACTTCCCTTTTCCCAAATCCCAGAGTTTGAAATTTCACAGTCCAAACAAACCTAATTGGACCCCCTAACCAAGACTCTAAAATTCCTAATTCCTAAGCAGGGATGTTAAAAACCTCCACAGCTTCATTTTCCGTACATTCCGGGGTACAATTCCTGAGGTGCAGAGCCGATAATACCTGTTAATAACATTCTTAGCCTCGGGCTTAAATGTTAAGCTAGAGTATCTTGTCAATCAACTGATCATGTATGTTTTAAATACAAGATTGATATAGCGGTGCGATCAAATCAAAGTAATTATTTTAGTATAGTATAATCGAAAGAAGAGGACGTGAGACGTTAGACTGCTTGGTACATTAGTGGTGGAGTTATTGATTTTAATAAGAAGATTTAAAATTTTCAAACTTGTGACCTATGTAAGTCGAGCAGATTAAAAAATTTATACATAAACAAAAAGTATTTGTTTTCATCCTACTGGCGTAGTATGATTTTCCCACGAATGGGGTTCGCTTGAACCCATTTCATTTGATGGGGTTCCGCCATGGTATTGTATTTCTAAATTTAGAGAAATAAATTTTAATCTGGAAACCAATTTGAAAGCTTTTGTTTTGAGTAAATTAAGCTAAATCTTCCTGTAGTATAACTCAATTCCAGATACATCTCTTACATATTTTAAAATTATAAACTTAACCCTCCTTATACATGCAAATTTTACAGAAATACTATTAGCTAGTTAATTCATTATACAATATGTTAAGTGTTAAAACACGAGGTATAACTAATTAAGTACATTGAAGTGGAAAAAAACTAAAAAACAATTCAAAATTACTGATTGTATACGATGTGTAAACCGGCGTCCAAGGCTTCGACCCGTCGGCCGGAGCAATAACAAAGAGCGACAGGTCCATTTGGGCTCGATTGGTCGGATAGAAACATTTCGAACTTAGTTATTCGGATGCAGCAGAATCCGAAGAGTCTTATGCTTCAGTTGATAAGAGTCCGAGAAATTCGGTCCGTTGCGGATTCCTCTCCCCATGTCCCGCTACATGACGCGTCACCAGCCGCTATACCCGAGATTTTGGGAATCATTATCCCCATGATTGATTTAGTTACCATGTATAACACAAACACTTGTACTATAAATAGGGAGGTAAACCCTCATAAGTCAACACCTCATTCTCTGCATACTTATACGAAAAACCCTAATTCTTAAGCTCTGTAAACATCAAAGGCAATGTAATTCTATATACTTTGGTTCGGGTTCGAAGTTCTTAAGCTCCTGTCCGGACCAATCGTTGTGCTGTTCTTCAAGTCAATTGAGGCTATCTCTTTACTTTCTTATTGTTAATCTTTGTTCATTGTTGTTATTCTTTTGCATAATTAACGAATCAAACCGCATATCCTTTAAACCACATACAAATTGAATTGTTACCTTTTTAAGGGGTAAATACTGATATATAGGAAGTTTTTATGTTGTTTATTTTATAAATTTAAGAAAGAGGTTTAATTGGGGATTACTTTTCTATGTTTCACACTTTGGCGGGGAATGGTGGAACAAAGAGCAAAAGTTACCTTCACAATTCACACTCTGTCTCGACGATTTTGTAATCTTGTTTAAAGTTTTGTTTAAACTTACTTTACAGCTTTTTCTCTACATAGTCCCCGGTCAACTAGTTTTAAGACTCCATCATCCTCGATTCTAGTATTTAATTTCAGCTTTAATTTTTGACTCTATAAGCACATTTTTATTGTTGATCCCCCTACTACTAGAGATTAATCACCAATCATAATGAATTAAAAGATACTCACTTGCCAGCTTAAATAAACAAAATAGTAATTTTAAACAAAGAGTAACAGAGTAGAGAACATTTGATTTTTTTGTCTATTTCATGGAGTTGAAAAGGAACCTGCTAAAATTTATTCCTAAATTGTACAATAGCTACTTATTTTCAGTTAGTCCGTTATTCACCCTCGTTACGGAACGATTTGCAAAAGAATAAATAATGATGATTTAATTTTTTTCAAGGACTCTGTGTTTACACCTCAAGGTAAAAGAATGTGGCCATGTGGGTTAAAACATTTTTGACTTTTTGGTAATTACATTTTCAGAGAACTATGTGTTTACACCTCAAAGCCAAACGACTAATTAATAAATCAGTTCAAACACCCTGATTTTTTTTTAACCCGTTGTCAATTAAATATTGAAGATGTACACAAAAGAACAAGGGGCACCCACTGATAAAAAATGGGAGAGCGAGCTAGCTCTCGTGTTCTGAACTTGTTTGTTAAAACCTAACTGTAAAGTTAAAGAGTGGTTATATTATAATGTTATGCATGATAGGTTGAGTGATTCAAGACAGTTTAATTTTACCACTTGCCCATGTTCTTCTTCTTCTTCGACATTTTGAATTTCACCCAACTGACCGACTCCTTGGGAATTCTGCTCGATAATCACCATGTTCATTAGTATATTATTTACTCGTAAATTACTGTTCCTTTCGCTTAATTAAATAATCATCAGGGCTTCTAGCCAAAAGAATAAGGATAGCTGAGAATTCACTAATCATGTGCGTTTAATAACCAAAATATAAGTGGCTGGAGCAAATTATTTGACCAGGACTGACAGGAGCGAGGTGCCAGTTAACAAGTTTGTAAAAGCTACCTAAATCCTAGAGTTAGGCTCAACGTTTTGTCCAAAAGCAATTATATAGTGTTTCTGTACTAATTATGAATAGTTTAAATTTCACTCCAGAAGTAAGCCTCAAGTTTTCTGCATAATTTCCATGACCCTCCCAATTCCCAAAAGCCTCATTGGCTAAGTAGCCAATAAGAACTACTAACAACTCCAACCTTTTTACAGGGCAAAAGAAGAACATAGAATTAACAACTTAATGGAAAAAAGAACAAAAATGGAAGAAAGTTAATTAAGTATAATCATACAAAAACACATAATGAGGAGTATGATAATCTAAAAGGCAAAATAGACACTGCTTTTATAAAAAGCAACTGCTAATGGTCCATTTTGAGATTGGAGAGGAATATATATGATTATAGCATAAAGTTGGGAGGAAATTTGATTTTTACATAAAGTAGGCCAGGGGAATAGGATTTTCGGATTTTCATCCAATTCTTCAGGGAGTCGAAATTGCCTTGCACCATTTTGGTTAAATATAATTCATTTGTAGCTTCTACCTTAA
This sequence comes from Lycium ferocissimum, assembly GCF_029784015.1. Taxonomy (NCBI): domain Eukaryota; kingdom Viridiplantae; phylum Streptophyta; class Magnoliopsida; order Solanales; family Solanaceae; genus Lycium; species Lycium ferocissimum. The sequence continues at coordinate 8,242,284 of NC_081346.1, read as the reverse complement.
TAGTGTTAAATTGAAACTAGGAGTTCATGGTCAGTAACAATTAATTGATCTAAGATATCAGATATGACTTATATTCTAGTTAACTGATCTTAGTTAAAATGAACGAAAAAATATATCTAAGTTAAAAAGGATCATCTAGCTTCAATTAGTATATTTGTTAGCATCAAAATTCGAATATGAACGGCAGCTATATGAAGATGAATTCAAGCAATCAAATTACTCCCTCTGTCCCATATTACTTGGCCACTTTCCCTTTTGCACGCTCCTTAAGAAATCATAAATAAAAGATATATTTTACTATCTTACCCCTATCTCTATTCAATAAATACGTTTTAATCAATATTGACTATTTTCAAGTACATTTAATAGTAAGGGTAAGATGAAAAAGATTTAATTAATTTTATCTTGATTTTGTAAATGAACAAGTAATATGGGACAGAGAGTAAAAAAATTATAGGTACTAATTTTGGACCTTCTCACCATTTGTTTAGCATATAAAGAGATTTTACAAAGTTGGGTAGTGCATTGAATAGGAGGTTTCTATTAAAATCGGTTAAATTTTTTCTATTTTTGTACTTGAAAAAATCAAGTGTTACATTATTGAAAGGTGACCGGATATGTCAATTTTCAGTTTGAGTGTCCTTCTGTTTGACATAACAAAAAGTGACATTAAAAAACAGTCTTAATAAGTCAATGACCATTCAAGCAATCAACTTTGAAACTAGACTAGACACCTTCAAATTGAAATAAGGGAGTGCACGAAAAATGAAACAACTTAATTATCGGTGTAAACTTTAGCCAACAAAACAAACCAATCCTGGCTGCATGCATGGCGGCAGACAACCGTATCTTCATTTCCACGCTATCAAAGCCCTTTTTCCCTAATATCAACCTAGAAAGACCATCTTCCTCTTTCTTAACTGTTTCTTTTTCTATTCTGTCTTTTGAGTTTCCCCAGGTGCTCAATTGTAACCTAACCACTTATTTAAGCAAGAAAAAGTTAGTTGTTCTAACCCTAGCTTTGACTTGGGTTTGGAATTTGGGCTTTCTATAAATCTCCTTTGTTCCCCTTCATGTGCAACCATCTCCTTTATTGCAGAGTATAACAGACATAACCTTAAAAACAAAGAGGTCAAAAATGGCGTCTTTACGTTTTAGTTCCTTTATGCTTGTTATCGTACTCTTCACTTTTCTTACCATGAACAATACAATTGCTTATAGTGATAACCAAGGTACTGCCTTTCTCTTTTCCACTCTATACATTAAAAATTTTGTTCCTTCTTTTTCCAAAATTGGGAATCAATTAGTTGTTCCTTCTGCAGCTAAACAAACCTTTGTGGTCCGTGAAGCAGAAAATGGTTATGCCATGGCATCACTAAGGAATAATCATGAGAAGGTACTAAAGTTGATTTGGTTTCCCCTTTAGTTGTAGTAGTATTTTCTTTTTTTCTCAAGACTCGAATTATGTGACAGTACAAATGTTTCAAAATGAAATTTAACTTTACGAACTCTGATGGAGGTTCTTATTGAAATTAATTTCAGGAAGTTTTGGATGGTGTACCAGCAGCTGCTGAATTCACTAATGGCAGAGTGGGAGGAAGAAAAATGACGATAGAGAGAAAGAACATAAAGAAAAACATGAAGCAAGTGGAAGCTACAGAGGAAGCTGATTCAAAGAATTCAGGTGCAAGTGCAATCCATTCTGTTGGAAATTTAAACATTAAAGGGCAGGGGAAGTTGAGAGAATTGAGCGGTAGAGGTAGTAGTAGCCATTCAATGAAGGCCAATACAGGGAGTTTTGTGGCTCTTAATGCTGATTATCACATGGCAAGACCGCACCCCCCTAAGAATAATTGAGTGAAACAACTCAAGAAAATTAGTAGAGAGGGAGAAGGAAACTTTTTGTTAGTTTTAGATCTTAGCTGTTTTTCTTTATTAGTTAGATGTTCTTGTGAAAAAGGATAGTATACTTGTATGTATAAATAGAAAATTGCACGAATTTTCAGATTTTGTCATGTGCAACAATATCGCAATTCTTTGTAGTCCATCTATTCTTTTTCTCAAGCAAAGTGAATGGAGATATCGTTTCTTTTATGATTCCTTTTTCTCTGTTTTTCTGTTCATCAACTCCTCCCTGCAAGCTTCATGAAGTGTCTAAATTCTTTAGTTTTGCCCAATTAAAGCCTATTTTATTTTGCATTAGCAAACTAGTTCACTGGAAATAAGGAACGGAAACAGAAATGGAATGAATCCTCAATTTGGGTATTTTCTCGTTCACAATGCAGGAAACAGCAATTGTTCAGCCAATCCACTCGGTGAATCGCGAAAGAACACTCAAAATCAGGTTACTCAATTGTACTATTTGGATGAGACTAGTTTAATTTGAGTAATTTCCATGTTACTATTATTTTTTTTCTTAATTTTCCTTCATTTGAATTTCAAGTAACAGAGCGAAGAGAGCAAAAATTCGACGAAATCAGCAAGTGGACGCAACTCGAAGAACTCATCAAAATTAGCTTTAACAGATCAACCTGATGATACTGAATCATTGCAGACGCTTGAATCAGAGAAACTTATGGAAGATACGACTGAGTTTTCCAACATGATGAACAAAGACTACACTGGAGGTCCAGGATCAGGAAGCAAACCCCGTCACAAACCCCCAATCAACAATTTCCAGCCTTTCCACAGATCAAATCCATGAAACCATGTAAAATTTTTGGTTTTGGTTCAACAATTTTGGCCCCCTCGTAGGAGAAAACTATACACTAACCCAGTTTTGCTTTGCTTGATGACTCTTCAGACAATTAGCACTGTAATAGTTTTGTTTTTTCTAGCTGTGATGTACTAACGAGTAGTTAATAGTAATGTGTAAGAATCAGTCTTGATTCCTTAATATTCTAAACAGTACCACTGGTCAAAACAGGAAGACCACATTTTTTTATGTCCTACTTCCGCTAAGAATCTCAGAGTGACTGTATTCTATGACTAAAGTTCAATTTGGCGCAGATGAAACACTGTAACATCACATGGTCTCGACGCTGTGAATTAAAAAAAATAAAAAAAAACTGTAAAGTTTTGTGACACCACACAGTTTCATGCATGATCAATGGTAAGCTTCTGGATGTTAAACTTCTTACAGTCATTGACGCATCATTTTGGACTGAAATTACAGTAATTGAATGTATTACTTCACGAAACACTTTAGTATGGTGACATTTTATTGTGAGATATTCTCTAAATAATATAAGCAAAAGAAATAATACGAGAGACCTCTTCTTTTGTTCTCCCCTTTTTTCCTATTACCATTAGCAGCCTATTAACAAAGAGAGAGCATATCATTGTAATCTTCCCTGTTACTGTTCTTTTGTCCAAAAAAAATTGACCTTTTTTTTCTTTTTCTTATAGTACTCTCTTTTCTTTCTTAGGTGTCAATCACTTGGTTTACACACGTGACATGACTATTGGTCCAGTAACTAAAATTTCTTCAAATTTAAGTGGATCTGAGATTGGACTTAATAAAGTGTATTTTTGAAAGACTCTGAACCTTTCTTTACGATACGTGTTATTTGGCCCGTGCTAAGCCGGTACCAAACCGACATTAATGATTAAATTTTTAAATATCTTTTTAAATTTTTTTGTTCTTACTTCTTTGTTTTTGTAACATCAGTTTGACACTTTCAAAAATATTGTTATATGATGAAATCAATAAAATTAACTTATAAATAAATATAAATTATCAAAAGCCTGGGTATTGACATATACTTTTGTAGATGCTCTTTCAAATTAAACCACACACAAAAAATACCGAAAAGTCAATGAAATTAAATTGTTGTTACTTTAAGCATTCTTTTCCTTCTAAAAGATGCATGTTAAAATAACTTATTTTCTTAATTTAATGAAACATTTTATGAAATCTACATTGAAATAACTTTTTCATGTTAAACTTAACTATTGTCCTAAATTGTATAAGATATTAATATCCCATATTTTGCAAAAAATTTTAATATTAAATATATATATATATATATATATATATATATATATATATATATATATATATATATACATATATATACTTCTTACAATTGACTACAGTTTCTTCTTTAAAAAAATCAGAATATATACAAAATTATATTTTATAGTTCCTCTTTTAATGTGTAGTAATTTATTAGATACATTTTACGTTGAAAGTGCATACAATTTGATTAATTAACTAGCCTACTTTGAAATTAATTTTTCGATTGGGACGAAAGGACTATAATTTATATTTTTTTATACTTTTGAAAGTATTTAATAATGATATAAGTTATTTGTGTCTATGTTTTAATTTAAAATTTAACCCTACCTTAAGTGAAATTTTGTTAATTACTTATGTTTGTCAGCACGTACGTTCGAGAAATTAAAAAAATATGTTTAATCGAACGAATAAAAATTTAAAATAGCAAATGATAAATGGTAAATAATATTAATAAATAATATTATAAGAATAGCATTTTAACTCAATAATTTAGCCTATGTTAAGATAGAATTTAAATGTCATGATAATTTATTACGTGTCTATAATAAATTCTTAAGGAAAAATATAATTTAAATAGTAATATTTTCACATAAAAGACTCAAATATGTATGAGTGTACTTTGTGGGGGCCACAACTTTTTTCATGGCATCATCATCTTTAGTGGTATGGCAAAAGTCCTTAAAATTTACCAAAGTGCGTCAAGATTTGCAAAGTAATTAATACTTTAATTAGGGGCTAAAAGAGACAAAAAATTATGTGAGGACTACAAAACTTTGAGATCCTCTCTTATACTAGTTCAGTCAAGCCCATGCTGAGCCCGGGTACAAGATTAAGATAATATGCACTTCACATTAGTTTTAATTGAAAAATAATAATTTGTGTACGTTTCTTAGGCACAACTTTTTTAAGAGCATGTTTGGATGAGCTTATGGCTTTTGACTTATAAGTCAAAAGTTGTTAGGAATTCTAACTTATGACTTTTGGATTATTTTTGTTATTTTGACTTAAAAACAAGTGCTTATAAGCACTTTTTTGTTATCTTACCCAAATACTACAAAAGTGTTTAAAAGCTATTTTGGCTTAAAAGCACCTAAAATAAGCCAATCCAAACAGCCTCTAAGATGGTCGCTTCTTAATTATGTATTATTCATTAGTTAAGTGTTTTGATCAGACAATTAGATAATTTACTAAAAGAATTGTTATAAGAAAGCAAGTTTGCTAGGGATAAACAGATGGAGTATCAAAGAGACAGAGATAACTTGGATGTTTAGTGACATAATTTAAAGTATGCAAAATGATATATTTTATGAATTTGTGAGCATATAATTTCTAGTTAGAGGAGGAATAGCATGTTTTGGTATTTATTGATTAACTACTCATAATTTCATGTGATAATGGTTTATGCAAAAACAAAAATGGTGATTAAAGTCTAGATTTAGATGAAATTTAAAAAAAAAAATTGAATTGATTGAAACAATGTTTAAGAATTAATTTTGTTTGTCATTAAGTCGTTGATGCTTTATTTTTAAAAGAGAACTCCCTTACTCAGCCAATTAAGGATTTTATGATTTCTGACAAATTAAATTGTTTGCAAGAAAAGAAGGATGCAATTATCAATCTATATATATATAATTGCAGGAAATAGCCCCGGTGACGTGGCACGCTCTAGAGCCAGATTTCCTATTTATTTATTTTCTCAGATTTTTGCCTTTTTAACCCATTATTTTGCTTTTACTTATGTTATTACGTTTTAAAAACTCCGAGAGGAGGCATCGGTTCAGCACAGATCTACTATAACACTCCGAAAAGTCAGAACTGTTACAAAGCAGACAATTAAGAGACGAACTAACTCGCTGTTGCAGTCCCTAATGCCTCATCTTTTTATAATATAATAAAACTTTCTTACAATTAGTATTACTTAATACTAATTCTATGACTCCATTCATTGTACAGTTACAAAATTATATTCTACATGAAGCATTTTAGTCACTGAAGAGTACATGAGCAAGCAGTTATGATTTTTCATGTAAGTATATAGGATGATTCATTTTCCCTATATACAAGTCATGCCTCTGATCTATTTGTCCAAGAAATATCCGATTGCCAAGAAAATGGTTACTTATGTAAACTATATCTGAAGTACAGATGGAACACAGTGCATGTGGATCAAGGCATTTGAATGATTTCCATTAGTGCTCAAAATATAAAAAAGTAACATACGAAGAAGCCTAAGGGGGTTCAACGCCTACTATATGTACATAAAAAATAATTTTAACCTTGTAAAAACAGTGTTTTTTTCCGCCGAGGGGGTTCGGATGAACACCCTCGACATAGTGTGGCTCAGCACTGATGTGGATTGCCTAAGTTCATATCATTAATACTTAGGCATATCTCATGGTATTTTATTCCACTATCATCCTACCTTAGATTTATTTTCCATTTTCTCTTTGAACTTTTTCCCGGACATATTTAAAGAATTCAATTTCCCGTAGAGGGTGAAGGGGACGCTTTTCGACTTTCAGTGTTTCTTACTTCAGTATGTTCTTGAAGCTGTTTTGTGATGTTTCTCTATTTTCCTCTCGTAGAAGAACCTATGCTTTTCACGTATTACATTTAAATATTTTTGCTTAGTTTTTTTCCTATCCGAAAGTTTACTCACTCTATAATTGTTTTTTATTTGGCGTTGGACAATTAAAATATTGAACACAATTTACATTCAAATTCCTTCTTAGTATAGTTTAATGTAAAATTTACTTGGCATAGCTTCCATTATTACCTATTTATGAAACATAACTAAATTTTTCAATAATTATATTTAGTTAGCTAAAATATAACATATTTACTTCACATAGCTACCAGTTTTTTACCACTAATCTGATAACTTCCCACACCCCTAAATTTAAGCCAACAAAAACGTCTCTCTCTCCTATCCCAAGAATCTTCACGCCATTATTCACAATATCCCTTAATTTGCTCCAATTTCAAATCAGTTTTACAATTCTACAACTTCCTTTTGTTATCTCTAATTAACTACTCATTAATTTCACTCATGATTCAAATCTAATTCCCAAAAAAGGTAAGATTGTATACTGATTTTTTAATTTTCACCGTGTATTTAACCTATATTTTCGGAGTATTTTTTTTTTCGTTTGAATCAGTAATGCAACTCTAAATAATTAATTATCGTGTTTGTTCTTGGTTTTTTTGCTTAGATTCAAGTGAAATGGTTAAGAAAGCTTCTACTCCGATCGTAAATAGAGGTATAGAACCCGAATTTGAGATTCCTAATTTTTCTTTGGGAATTTCTCAACACAAAAGCGCCATTATCGCAGTGCTTTTATGCCGAGAATCGTTCAAAAAGAATTAACGATCCTAGGCGTTCTCCGATTATGTTGATTCGAAGAGTAAACAACAAGAAAAAGTGAAAAAGGTTTCTCAAATGGAGAAACAAAAGAAGAGAAAGGCTAGTGACAATGTTGCTAATGTTAAGGGGAAAAAAATTGCTAAAGCCAAACATAATGTGGATGAGGATGATGATGCAGAGGTATATTTATCTTATATTTTCAGTATATTTAGTTCCTTTTTTTCTTTTTCTTTTTTTCGTACAGTTATTACGGATCTGTTAATTAACCAGATCTATATTTTATGTGCATTTTAAGTATATTTTCTATCGTTATTTTTTTCACATGTTTCTTCGCTTAAGTCGTGTTTATTGTTCTTCACCATAACGAATTTTTAAGATTTTTAAGTATATTCGTGTGTATTTTGTTGACGATTATTACGGATCCGTAATTTAGTCAATCAGTCAATATATGTCATTATATTTTCAGTATATTCATATATATATTTATTGTTAAATTACATTATATTTTTTCATTGTCAATCACTGTTTTGTTTTATATTTGTATATATTTTTGGTTGATCTCTTTTTTAACTGATTGTGTTCACTATTTTTTGTCAATCACACGTGTTTTTTGGCATGTTGTTTCAGGTATCTAAATTTTTGGTTACCAAGCACCCTGCTGTGGCACCATCTATGTGTAGATACACTAATGTTAATGTAATGCAAGATATTAGAGGCAAACTAACGGACCCACAAATGGATATGTTTAGGATTCTTGTTTTGGTAAATATCTCGTAATGCGGCATTTGGATGTACAAGCACAAATTTTTCGGTGCTTTATGGTCAAAGAACTTAGGGGCGGTACATATAGGTGCTTTACATTTGAAATAAAAGGTAAAGTTCTCGTTTCTACTTAGAGAATTTGCACCGATCATCGGGCTAGATTGTGTCTCGATGAAACGAGTCATAGTAAGTATTGGAGATGTTTCCTTTTTACAAACAGGTCCATCTACGTATACAACTCATACCGAGTCATAGGCATGATGTCGTCGTTAGAGCCGGAATAAAAATGTTGGCTACTCTTGTCACGCATAACAAATGACAGATTTCTATGAGAAGAAGGCGGATATAGATTTTGCCACTCATCCTTGTTACAGAAATAGAGAACAGACCGACAACTTTGACATTGTGAATGTAGACAATCTCCCACAACAAGCTCCCGATAGCATGTAAGAATCTCTTCCAACAAAAAACACAATAAATACATATATTTTTTTCTTGGGTTTTGATCAGTAAAGTTTTTGATCATTTTTTTCAGGGATTGTGGTGTGTATGTGGCAGCCTTTGTTGAATACTTGAGCTCAAGTGAAGTCATCCCAACCGAATTCGATGCAAAGTGGCACGGTGCCCTTTTATGCGACTATGCATGGGATAAGTCAAACAACAATGCATCAAGTGATAACGAGCGACCTCCAAGACCAATTAGATCGGCCATTGATTACGATGCGCTTGATAAAGAGGATCTTGATTAGGCCACCAAGTCTTTTGTGTTTTTCATTTTCATGTTGAACAATAGCGTAGTTGGTTGCAACTTTTGTTGCTTTGTTTTTTCATTTTGGACATATCGTTTCATGTGCGAATGTTTGTTAGGATGATTAATGTTGAACACCACCTTATGGTTTTTATATTGTTGTTTCTTTCAAGTATGTTATTTTTTCAATGTATAAATTCCATTTTTCATTTTCTGTGAAATGTATTCATTTAACAAAGTAGCATATCTAACCGCTAAATACGGTAAATATACATAAAATACATACGAGATATATTACATAAGTCCATTTTTTAATGTACGATGTGTTACAAAAGTTAAAATTTCATCTAAATACACTTCAAATATATGAAAAAAATATATGAAATATAGTTAACGATGAAACGAATAAGATTTATCTACCGGATCGTACAAAATGCAACTAAAATATAGCCCAAATATATACGAAATACAAATATTAAAGCATAATTCCAAAACAAAAGGCCAAATCAGTTTACATAGAATAGACTTTCCAAATCCCATTAAACCACCAATATAGCATAACATCTAAAATCATCGGATGTTCAACCATGTGAAATACAATCATACTAAAATAACAGAAATTTAAAGTAGAATTGTCTTAACAAATAAAATCAAAATGGACTTATTTATTCTTCTTATTGAGGGGCGGATTATCACACGAACGCTCGTTATGACAAAGACGTCCACATTTACCGCAAGCATTCCTGCGTTTAACATTCATCAACTCTTGTAATGGCTTGTCCCTCTTCTTTTTTGGCCTCCCAAGGGGTCTCTTATAGATCGGTGGCATAACAACTTCATCTGATACACTTTTAGGAACATTCCACTCGGTCTCATCGGGAAGAGGATCAACCGGCACATCATATGTGTTTACAACTGTTTCTGGCTTGAATAATTCCGAACAATATGCATCAGCAGTCAAATTTTTATTCTTCAATACTGCCCATGCATGAGAACACGGTATCTCGTCCAATTGGAACATCCTGCAGCTGCAAGTTTTCTTCTTCAAATCGATTATGAAACGCCTCGGTCCATCATTCACTGTGTAAACATATTCAGTTGACGCTTCAACCTGAGAACCATTTAACCAATAAACAAGCATTAACCTGAGCAGTTTTACCATATTGGAAATATAGATAAATATACATTAGATATAGTAAAATATAGATTAAAATTTTGTGTTGCAATCAAAGATATCCTCATTCGTATTGATTTGTACTCGTTGATCGACAACATCTCTTGATACCGCCTCATCAGTTTTGTGAATGTGTAGGTACCATTTTTTCTATTTGTGCAATTCCATCTACCAAACATCTTCCTCACTTCTTCAAGGAAATCAAAAATATGTAACTCTCTTTGCAAAGACAGCTTTCCATTAATACATTCGGCTATATTCGAAATCATTGTCCATCCTCTCGTTAACGAGTGAATAAAGCCTAGACCATTTATCCCTTCCAAGCATCTTCTAGGTATCGTTTTACCCGAATATCAACATTCCCAATCTTCTCCATCAATTTATCGAACTCATCCTCGTCGTATGCCTTTGCCAGTGAATAAAATATAGGACTCAACACCTCACTGTTTGTTGTGTATTGCTTTGTCACATTTTTCCACAAATGCCATATACAAGCCAAATGAGGAACAGTAGGATACACCTTAGAAACTGCGTGTATTATGCTTTCATGTCGGTCGGACACGACACACATATTTTTCCTAACACCATAAGCTTGCTTGAACAGTTCAAAGAACCACGTCCAGGACTTATTATTCTCAGAATCTATCACACCATACGCTAGTGGTAGGATATTACCTACAAAATTCAGTGTATATTTATAAGATAATCAGCACATATTCTAACTGAATTTTGATCTCACAATGTGTTTTTAGCAACATTATTGTTAAAACAACAGTATATATTTACAATATATTCACCACATATTTACAGTGTATTTCAAAGATATATTATTCACAAATTAACACTAGCAATATATGCAGAGTATGTTTTTAACAGCTTTATTTGCAAATCAATAGCATATTGTTGTATTTATAAAAAAAAAAATTCATACAATAGAATTACACATACCTGCTCCATCCAAAGTACTTGCCGACACAAATGTACCATTATACGTTGATTTAAGGTGTGCACCATCCACTACAACTATTGGTCTACAACATTCGAACCCCTTTATGAATGCTTTGAGTGCTACAAACAAATACATAAACTCATTTTCTGGTGATTTATGCATTTTAACAAGCGATCCAGGATACGTTTTATCAAGGATGTATATATACGCCGAATCTCTTGTATGAATCAGCTGGGTCACCTCTGAAATCTTTTATAGCCTTCTCTCTAGCTCTCCATGCCATCATGTAAGAAACATCTACGCCAAATTCATTTTTGACATCGTCTTTTATATCCCCAGGTGTGACCTTCCTTTTATGGTTAGTTATTTTCGCCTTGACAACCGCTTCTCCAATAAACCAACTTGTTGCTTGTCGTTGCGAATACACCTTGTCCTTCAACGGGCATGTATGTTCGTCATCGAAAAATCTAACCCTGAACATTTCAGAATCCCCAATTCTCGACGCTCTGAACTTCCATTTACATTCCGGCGACCAACATGCCAGAGTATAGCTACATCATACAATGCAAATAGTACATTCTATATCAATTAAATACAGTACAAATATACAAAAAATATATCATAAATATATTGCATCAGACTTTTTGTAATAAAAAATTTGGTTAAACAAGTTAACAAATCATCTAAATATAGTACAAATATAACAAAAATACATCTAAACTTTCAGTTACCAGAATACATTTAGAAAGACATACCTTATAGCATTCGGTCTCTCTGTTTTGAAATTGAATCTTCCACGAATTGCATATTTCGTCATCACAATTTTCAAAGTTTCCTTATCCTGGTAAATTTGATCGACAAAAACTCCTTTCGCTTAGGTTTCGAAATTACCAAATTGTTATCATTCTCAAACAAAAGAACAGCCTTTCCTGTAGAATTACAAACTTCCATACCATCCCGATTCTCGCTATATCCAATTTGCAGCACATCATCTCTAATAATACGATTTCCAGCTGCATCATCTTCAACATCAAAATCATGAATACTAACGCACATTGGATACATCCCCAAAACTCTATTTTCTCTCTTAAGCTCAACGTACACACGAACTCCCATATCGTTGTGTATTTCAATTGGTTGAAAATCGCCTTCAACAGTATATTTTATTGAAATAGTTTTCCGACAAGATCCACGCCTAATTGATTTGTAATCGTAGAAACTAACTCATCGTAATTGCAATTATCAGTCAATACAACAAAGATCAATTTTGTAATTCACAAAACAGTTCTGATCGTTCCAAAAACCAGAATGACGGATCAACGCAGTTACGCTAGTCATTATCCTGTTGTTTTCGAATACAACAATGTGTTATATTCAATTTAGCTGATAAAATTATATGTTGAATCTATGAATCTGAGTTTTCGTATATTCAAAAATTAAGAAAAGGCGAAAAAATAAAAAGGTTGCAGTTAAAACATTGTTACCTCAATTATGAACTCAACTTGAATTCGATTTTTCAACAGATGAAATCAAATATATATTCGTCGTTCTAATCGAGCTCTGTTCACTGGTTTGATATTGTTATTTTTCAAAGATTTTTGATGAACTAATCGTTGAATCTTTTATTTTTGGTTAAAAATATGAATGTACTTTTTTGAATTCAAATTTTTTTTGAATTTGTTAAAACGTTTGAATGCGATATGAGATCAGATATGGAATGGGAGGATATTTGCGTGAATCAGGGAACAATAAAACTGATTTTAATTTAAATTGGAACAGATTTTGTTTCCATAAATATAGCAATTTCAGTTAGCCCAGCGTCTGTATTTCCGCTATATTTGCACTATATTTTAGTATACCAGTCGACTAGCTAAATATAGAGAGATCTAGCTACGAATTGTAAATATATAACATGTAGTTATAGGTTGTTAGAAGGAGCTAAAAGGTAGCTGTTTATGAAAATTTTACTTAATGTAAAATCTATATGGCTTAAATTTGAATATCTATAATATGGCTTAAATCAAACTTAAACAGTGACGAAAGATTTTCATTAAAGGTATTTGAAATTTACAACTGTTGTTATCTCTCTGTAATCTTCTAGCCTTACTCGTCCACTACGATGTGAAACAAAAATTAACAAAAGCTAAGAAATTACTTATACAGCTATACTAATAATAACTCTCGATAACTTATTTAATTAGTACTTACAAACATGTACATGTAATTTTTTTTATATATAATATTGTTGTCTTATCTTTTCAGTTTTCCAATATTAGGATTCTGCAATTGCTTTTCTATTTATTTGAAGAAAAAAGACTTGGAAAACGGCACATCACTTTGTTTTTATTGTCCGGTGCTTTTTGATATATTTAAATTTTTTTATTCTTGATGACTATAATATATGTCAAACGTGACATTAAAGATTTTATACTTTTAATTGATAGAAAAATAGAAGAGGCGATATTTGGTTATTATAAGAGAGATCAATCAATATTGAGAAAAGAAATTATATCAGAGAACAAATGTTATGAGTTGGGAATATAAATAAGACAGAATAAAACGAGAGTAATATATCTCTAATCCTTCATTCAAATTTCTTTGCACAAAATAATGCCAAATCCTGTATACTTTATATTTATTATTCAAACCAAATAATTTTTAACCCTACACGCACACATATACCACTAGAGGTTAAACTTTAAATGTATATTTTTATCAACTTTTTAAGCTTTTACATGAATTTATGTATTTTTAGTCTTATTATTTGAATATTAGGAAAATATTATCTCACGAGTTTAATGAGCTTTATTATTGGAGAAAATACACAAATACCCCCCAACGTATACTCGAATTAATTATGACGCACCTAACCTTTGCGGGCGACCTATTACCCCCCTGGTTTTCTGTATTTTTGTACCCTTTTTTACGACGTGGCACAAAAAAAAAAAAAATTGATGCCTGGGCCGCACGCTGAGAGTGTTGCACACTCTCCGCCACATCGGCGCCACGTCAATGCCACATCACTGCCATATTGGTGCCACTTTTCCTTTCTTTTTTTCATTTGATTTTTCTTTTATTAATTATATTTACACTAATTAACCATTAAACCCTCCATGATTTTCTCTTCTTCATCACTAAACCCTTCTTCTTCTTCATTTCAAGAAATCAATCAACCCATATTCTTCCTCCATTAACACACACACACACATTCAACCCATTTTCTTCCTCCATTAACACACATACACACATTCAACTCATTTTCTTCTTCCATTAACACACACACATTCAATTTCTTTCATCAATCATAAACATTTTTTCAAGAAATCAATCAACCCATTTTCTTCCTCCATTAACACACACACATTCAACCCATTTTCTTCCTTCATTAACACACACACATTCAATTTCATCATCAATCATACATATCTTTTCGAGAAATTAACCTATTTAGGTTCAAGAATTTCTCTTCCACGGGGCTGCTTCTTCTCTTTTCTTAAAAAACACCAACTTTCGGCGGCGGTGGTGGGGCAGTGGCCGCTTGTCGGTGGTGGTGGTGGCGCGGGAGGGAGAGAAGGAGACGAAGGAAGGGGGGAGGGGTCATTGGCGCAGTGGTGCAAGGAGTGGAGAGAAGGACATGAAGGAAGGCGGGTCGTCGGGGCAGTGGCCGCTCGCCGGCGATGAAGTCCGGCGGTTGCAGTGGCGGCAGCGGGGCTGAGATAGAAAAAAAGGTTGAAAAATTTAGAGAGGGAAGGGAGTACAAGTAAAAAATGAGATAGAAAAAAAAAAGGAAAAATTAATTAAAAATATATATATTTATGAAAAGAGATTTACGAAAAATAAAATTTTAGTACTTGTTTAATAAAATTTAGGTGGCACCAATGTGGCAGTGACGTGGTGCCGATGTGGCGGAGAGTGTGCAATACTCTCCACTGTGCAACTGGGCATCAATTTTTTTTTGTGCCACATCAACCGAAAAAGGGTACAAAAATACATAAAAAATAAGGCCAGGGGGGTAATAGGTCGCCCGCAAAGGTTGGGTGCGTCATAATTAATCCGAGTATACGTTGGGGGGTATTTGTGTATTTTCTCTTATTATTGCCGCGCGAAGCGCGGGCATTTCCCTAGTATTTAATAATTATGGGATTGAGGAGTTGATCATTTGGTAAGCATCTTTTCCTCTTTTCTATCCCACTTAATTAAGCAAATTGAATAAAATTTAAAGGTTCTTTTTCTTTTATTTTCCAAGATTTTAATCTATTAATTGTTTAAAAATTTAAAATTTATTTTCTATTGCATGACTATGTTAAATCTTTAAATAAGATCAAGAGAATGTGACTTTATATTTTCAATTTTTTTTTTACTAAAAATAAGTTCAAGAGAAATTTACTGATAATTTAAGAATTACTAAAGAAAATTTGATCGACAGAGTACTCTTCCGGTACCAATGAGTTCGGCAAAGTCATTATCATTTTAGATTATCTTTATGCATAATTATTTTTATTAGATGACATCATCACTATTCACAACTTTTTTAGCATTTTAAAGGGTTAAAAATTGATCGTGTCAACCTAAGTAAAAATGAAATAAAATAGGGGCAAAAATAAAATATAGAAAAAAGATATGCTATCAAAAAAGATTTGAAAATATCTTGATTTATTGGAGCATACTTTGATATATGAAGTAATAAATAGCAAATTCAAGGACAATTTGAAAGAGCAAATTAAACCATTTTGGTTGGGCCAACCAAATAGTTACAATGTAATTATGTACTACTTTTATATATATATATATATAGTAGTAATAACTTGGGTCCGTAAATACTTCCTGATTTTTGATGTTACTAGGGCCTCAAATACATTTGCTTACACATCCAGATTTTCAGACGAATTTCCGCAAAGCTTAATTTAGTTATGCGGTTTGGCGTGAAGCTAAAGCATGTCTCCTCCTCTCGTTCACAATATCTGTGTAGTTTTTGGGGGCCTTCATAAAACTGTTCGACTTAGTTTACTACGAATCAAACATGCGCTACCTACCATCCTATAATTACATGTGTTAAAACCATGACAATTTACCACTTCCGAAAGCGAAATTGGACTCAGACTGTCTAGTGGAAGACAATATATAATGTGCCCAAGGGCCAAACTCTCTTATGACCCATATTTAATCGTTAGAAAGTCCATAATTTGGACTCCAAATTAACTTGCTTCATCACAGTCAACGTGTTGTTGAACTGTTGATCACGAGTCCGTAATATAATTTGCCATCGTGAGTGATGGCCAATTATATGTATGAGTTATGACCTCATTGATCTGGTAGCTTAAAACCTTATTATGACTCATTTGGCCTCATAAGCTTGTCCACTCATTTCTTATCCAATATCTGTGCAAATGCCTAATATGTATAGTTCTGTGGCCCTCATTCAAGGTATGAGAAATAATAGCTGCAGCCTACACTACTCTTAGCTTTCTTTGTATCCTCCCAAATTAAAGTGCCGCCATCTAACTTAGGTATTAGATGCAACCCTCATAATGTGAGCAATAGGTTTCTCTGGACGAAATTGCTTTTAAAACTCCATTGTTATTGGGGTAAATACACAGCAAAATGGACAATTGACATTCAAAAGAAAGCTTAAAATGAGCTATGTAATATCAACTACTGGGCAGCTTATTGAAAATGTGTCGCAGTTTATAATAAGTAAAGGTTATGTTTGAACTTCTAGTTTTAGTGCCAACTCTTATTGACTGTACTCTAGAATCACAGAAATTTCAGTCTCCCAAAGGTGTCGAGAGTTGATTACAATTATACTTTCTTATTTATAAATTTAAAACAAGAAGC
Source organism: Lycium ferocissimum (assembly GCF_029784015.1). Taxonomy (NCBI): domain Eukaryota; kingdom Viridiplantae; phylum Streptophyta; class Magnoliopsida; order Solanales; family Solanaceae; genus Lycium; species Lycium ferocissimum. The sequence continues at coordinate 8,225,431 of NC_081346.1, read as the reverse complement.
TGAACATTCGCACAAGGAAAAAGATCATGTCAATTTAATAAGATTAGTATGCAACTGTCCCTAATAAACTAAGTAGTCGTTTATCAGCAGTACCAACTCCTCCAACCACCGGCAAGGCCGCAAGATGGATACTAACTCTGCAATGACTCTTCAACTCCATTAAACAAATATCTTTTTCTTGACCATCCCCGTCATTAAGAGTCCAAGACCAAGAGTGTGAACAAGAAAAAGAAAAAAGAAACTATGAAGTAAGACGCATGTTACTGGAGGTACAGAAAGTGGAAAATAAAAAAGCGGACCAAATATTTCCACTAGCCCGAAATATAACCAAGGAAAAGTAGGTAACATTTGATCTATATGGAGTAAGTTCATAAGTATTTTGACTTATTTATGCATTCAATAAACATAAAACATGCATAGGCCAAAACGAATAGCTTACAAGTAGTTTTGGTTTTATCAAAATTTTAACTATTTTAATTTGATTTTATCATATTAACTAATAATTTTATTTATAATATCTTCTGAATACCATTCCCAAATTAAAATCACTTTCTAAATACTATTCCCAACTTAAAAAATCACTTTCTTTCTTTTTATTCCATGTCACTTTCGTCCCTCTATTTGTAAAATTACTTTAATTTAATATTTTTGTATAACTTAAATGCATTTGACTCATTTACAAAAACACATTTTCACCCGACACATCAATTACTTATTACCAAATTCTGCACTTCTATTCAAATATGTAATTGGAATACTTGTTTATAAAATTAGTATCAACACTAAAATGTGTTTTCAACAATCAGCACTTATCCGCTGATTTCCATCATCTAAGCCAAACAGGCTCTATCCGTCGTCTAATGGAGATGGATAATATATGCTTACATACTGGTATAGTAAAAGATGACTCCAACAATGGATTGTGGACCACCAAACAGTTTAGCATTTTCCGTTGCCTGTCGATATCACGAGGCCGAAAACTTTGTTTTACCTTTTGATTTTTGTAGCCTCCTCCCTTAAATGATTTACGAACGTTACCAAATCTTTGAATGAGTTCCCACCTTCTTTAATGCCATCCAATGCAACTTTTCGTAGCTCCGATGCACGGGCCCTTCGCTCTTCTACGTTGTTCCCTTGCACAGCTTCTACCAGCAACTTAGCCAACTTGTCGGAATTTGGTATCGTTTTTGCGCCTTCACAAGCTCTGGTCGCTACCTTATGCTCGTCCACTAAAATATTCGCGTTGGCAAATTGGTCCGCACCCATTGGCCACGTTAACATAGGCACTCCAGCAACTAAACTTTCCAAAGTCGAGTTCCAACCACAATGAGTCAAGAATGCACCAACCGCTCGGTGGTTTAAGATTAACACCTGTGGAGCCCAATCTCTAACCACTAACCCCCTCCCAGCTACTTTTTCCTCGAACCATGACGGGATAACACCGTAATCGTTCGACACGTGTCCTTTAGTGGCCCTTTTAGCTGACAAAATGAATTTGACACCACTCTTCTCTAACCCTATGGCTAACTCCTCCATTTGTTTGTTTGTTAACACCGCTTGACTACCGAAACAAACGTATACCACCGAGTGATCTTCACATGTGTCAAGCCATGCTGATATTTCACTGGCCAAAACTGAACTTGAACCACCTCTGTTCAATGAACCCGAATTATTATTACTAACATCCTCGTTAGGAGGCAGTACAGGTCCGACAGACCAAACCCTGTTATGACCCAAATCTTTCATCAAATAATCCAAATACACATTCTCCAATTCAGTGAACGTGTTGAAAACAAGTCCATAACTCGCTATATTCGCTAAATAACATTCTCTAATAAATTCCGAATTTGGGTCTCCTTTAACATAACTCCTGAAAATAGGAGACAGCTGCCACCAAGGGTATTTCGGACAATTCGGAATACTTGTTAACTCAAAAATCTCGTTCTCATCATTAGTGTTTTTCCTTCCAGGCATTTCACGCCAAAGTGAATAAACAACAGACAAAGCTAACGCGCCAGAAGTGGAAAACACGTACCTGCGAATACCAAGCTTGGTTGCAATTTCTTGAGTGAACCCCAAAAACATATCAGATATAATAGCTGACGGAGGTGAAGAGTGGTTGTTAAACCATTCAATTATGGGATCTCGAAGTTTACCAAGATTGTACATCATAGAACGGAAGCCATCAGCGGGTAAGTCCTTGACGTTTTCTACGCCTGTGGGGATTGAAGGGTGTGAAGGGAAAGGTAAAATGAGAGTGTTGATTGATGGGTGCTTTGTGAGAAGGGGGTTTAAGATAGGGAGGTTTTTGGGGGTGACTAATATAGTGATGGATATGTTGTTGAGGATTAGCTGATGAGTGAAGTCTAAGACAGGTAACATATGGCCTTGTGCTGGATAAGGGAAGATGAGAACATGAGGGCAATTTTCGGACATTTTGTTCAGTTGCCGATGAAGTTGGGTGATGGAAATTTAGAGAAGAAGAAGAGGGGAAAGGGAAAGTGGTTCAGCTTTTAAGGACAAGAACAAATGTTTTTTTTTTTTTTTTTTTGGTCTACTTTATAAGAGATGTCCCATTTGTATTATTTTTGGATGCTTTTTTTTGGTTAACTCATATAAGTTGCGACCAGATTCAACTAATTGTTCTCTTGACCGTTGACTACAGTATTTTCTAAATCTCTTGCGGTAATCTTTATTCTGTAAAAAGGAAAGAATTAATTAATATCTGATTAAAAATGGTAATTACTAATTACATTCCATAGAAGATTCTCACCATTATAGTTACATGCTAAAAATTGAAGATATAGATTGACTATATTTAGAGGAGTATCAAGTTAGTTAAAGTGTGCAATCTTTTCATGTGTTAATCGGACGTGTTTTTTGTATATTTTACATTTGAAGATTTATGGACTTTTACAAATCTTAATTTTTTATTTTACTTCTCATCCAAGATCCACGTCAGATCAGCTCACATTCACACCGTGTATTGCTTAGACATTACTAATGGCTCAAATTCTTGTTTTCTTGAGTGTATATAGATACGTCTTGAAAAATACTTAAATAGTACCATGCATATTAACGCAGTGGTTTGCTTCAAAATCGAAAATGAATTCGATGCAATCTAATAACAATTTACGAACAACCATATTTGAAAATCATTTCTATTTTATTTTTTAAATTTATATCTCCATCACCAATCAATCAAAATTCGTTTTTGTTTTGATATAGCCATATGTTATGGTTCAAGGTTCTTTGTAGCCTTAAAAAGCTACTAGTAATAACTTATACTCCCTCCGGATCAAAGAGTATCGATTTAGCCATTTGTACACCCTTAAGAAAATATTAACTCCTAAGGAGCCGTTTGGACATGGTTTGAAACCACGGTTTCAAACCGTGATTTCAAACCATGTTTGGACATGTAATTTGAATATCTTAAGTTGTATTTTCTCTTATAGACATAAAACTCCCACAATTTGTGAAAACTATCAAAACATTCTCAATTCTTATACAATCTTACCAAATGAGCAAGTCATAGTTCATAACAAAATTAATACGCTACTAGAAGGCCTTTCTAAAAAATACAACATCAATTGATCAAATTTTAGTTCAATAAAACGAAAATTTAACATGAATAGCAAAGTAACTACTCTTTAATATAATTCTCCCACATGGTAGACATAAATAAAGGTTGGTGAAAGTTAACGAGGTTGGTAAATGGTTGGTGGGAGTAATTGTTAAAAATATTTACCAACTTATGGGTCTTTTTTTATAAAATATAAACTCATGGGTCAAGTTTTATATTAAAATTTTTTGAAACCATGATTTGAAACCCCAAATCATGCCTTTTTGGATGATTTGGGGTTTGAAACCATGAGATGCAATACATGTCCAAACGTTGGTTTCATCTCATGGTTTCAAACTGCATGTCCAAACGCCTACAACATAAAAATAAATAATTTGACTAAACTGCCCCTAATTAAATAGATATTGGGATTTGATCACATAAAGACTTAATAAAAAAAGAAATCTGAAAAGATAAGGTTAATTCTTTCTTGATTTGATAAGTAGACACTCTTTTTGACCCAATAAGAAAAAGTTTAAATGGACACCCTTTTTGATCCGGAGGGAGTATTATGTTTCAATTTATGTCCATCTTATTGAATTTCTTAATGAACTACTGCAGTGGTTCAACTATCAGCCCATCGATCAGAATAAGCGTTTAATTGTTTCCAAAATGGACAAGTACGAAAAAAAATTGGAGTATAAAATGTAAAATGAGAAATGAATTTTCACAAACATCTTTATTAAATGCATAAATCACTCTGTCTACCGCTAGTCGTCGACTCCTAACTTAGCTTTGCCCAGATAGGAGTGAAGAGTTAGGTTGTATTCCCTTAATTCCCTTAATTCTCATTTCAAGTCAAAGTAAACTTTCTTTAAAGTAAAATATCATATTAGTGGTTGTAGCACATTAGTCATCACATCTTGTCACTATCGAGTTATATTTTCTACGGTCGACTCAAAATTTTCTTCATATTTCTTTTTATTGCGGTGAATTTCAATATCTAATTAATTATGTGTATTCAAAGTTCAAACAAATTCACCTTGACCATCAATCACGGCTAGGCCTCTTCTCCCAGTCAACCTGGTGCTTCACCAGGAATGAGGAATCAATAATGAAGTTTCTTCTTAATAATGTAAACAAGAGAAAACAAAGGAGAAGGAGCAAAACTTTTTTGCACCCACCATTTACAACAACAATAGTGATCCTTTTTATTTGGTATGAGTAAATATCTAATAGTTTCAAAAGTTATATGAATAACAAAAAATCAACGGGACTATAATTCACCGTTAATTTTAAAAAGATTACATTTTAACATTCATTTCCAATCTTTTCTAGTTTTAAATATTTATATAGTTTACGTACAAATTGTCTCCAAAAGTGTCCATGGGCTAGTTTATTTTTGGGAAAACCATATAAATGCCCACCGAAGCCAAACCAAGTAGGCGTTTGGGCATGAGTTTTGAAATCACGATTTCAAACAAGCATTTGGACATGCGTTTGAAATCATGGTTTCAAACCCTAAATCATCCAAAAAGGCATGATTTGGGGTTTGAAATCATGGTTTCAACTTTTTAAAATATAAAATTTAACCCATAAGTTTATATTTTGTAAAAAAGACTCATAAGTTGGTAGATATTTTTAACAATTATCCCACAATCATTTACCAATCCCATTAACTTTCACCAAATTTTATTTATGTCTACCAAACTTTTAATTTTGTAAAAAAAGACCCATAGTTTAATTTTATTTATTGAACTAAAATTTGATCAATTGATGTTGTATTTTAGAAAGGTTTTCTAGTATTAATTTTGAGCCGATTGTTATGAATTAGCGTATTAATTTTGTTATGAAATATGACTTGCTTATTTGATAAGATTGTATAAGAATTGCGAATGTTTTGATAGTTTTCACAACTTGTGGAGTTTTTATGTAAATACTCCTTAAAATATCCAAATTACATGTCCAAACATGGTTTCAAACCATGTCCAAACGGGGCCTCAGTATACTCCACTATTTTATCCGCGTATATTGCTCTAAACCAAGAAGGCGTTTGGCCATGAGTTTTGAAATCATGATTTCAAACCAGCGTTTGGACATGTGTTTGAAATCATGGTTTCAAGCCCCAAATCATCCAAAAAGGCATGATTTGGGGTTTGAAACCATGCTTTCAACTTTTTAAAATATAAAATTTAACCCATAAGTTTATATTTTGTAAAAAAGACCCATAAGTTGGTAGATATTTTTAACAATTACCCCACAATCATTTACCAATCCCATTAACTTTCACCAAATTTTATTTATGTCTACCAAACTTTTAATTTTGTAAAAAAAGACCCATAGTTTAATTTTATTTATTGAACTAAAATTTGATTAATTGATGTTGTATTTTTAGAAAGGTTTTCTAGTATTAATTTTGAGCCGGTTGTTATGAATTAGCGTATTAATTTTGTTATGAAATATGACTTGCTCATTTGATAAGATTGTATAAGAATTGAAAATGTTTTGATAGTTTTCACAATTTGTGGGGTTTTTATGTAAATACTCCTTAAAATATCCAAATTACATGTCCAAACATGGTTTCAAACCATGTCCAAACGGGGCCTAAGTATACTCCACTATTTTATCCGCGTATATTCCTCTAAACCAAGAAGGCGTTTGGCCATGAGTTTTGAAATCATGATTTCAAACCAGCGTTTGGACATGCGTTTGAAATCATGGTTTTAACTTTTTAAAATATAAAATTTAACCCATAAGTTTATATTTGGTAAAAAAAGACCCATAAGTTGGTAGATATTTTTAACAATTACCCCACAATCATTTAATAATCTCATTAACTTCCACCAAATTTTATTTATGTCTACCAAACTTTTAATTTTGTAAAAAAAGACCCATAGTTTAATTTTATTTATTGAACTAAAATTTGATCAATTGATGTTGTATTTTTAGAAAGGTTTTCTGGTATTAATTTTGAGCCGGTTGTTATGAATTAGCGTATTAATTTTGTTATGAACTATGACTTGCTCATTTGGTAAGATTGTATAAGAATTGAGAATGTTTTGATAGTTTTCACAACTTGTGGGGTTTTTATATAAATATTCCTTAAAATATCCAAATTACATGTCCAAACATGGTTTCGAACCATATCCAAACGGGGCCTAAGTATACTCCACTATTTTATCAGCATCTATTCCTCTACTTTGATACCCACCAAACTATTTACCCATGAGTCCATCCGATTCTTAATGCTTTTAAAATGTCAAATTCCATTCTTAATGCATTTACCTGCGAGTACATTGTGAGTTATTTTTTGGGTTAATTTTATTTTTTTGGGTTAATTTAAGAGATTTTCCCTCTGGTTTGACTTCGTAACACTCACCTTCCTTGTAGTTTGAAATATTCTGTTTACCTTTCTTATTTTGATATTTTTGTAACCAAACTAATTTAAATAATAAATTGTCTATAATATCCCCAAACTACCCTTATCTTCAACTTTTTAATAATTCTAGGTTTTTAAATATAAACTTCTTCCCGAATTTCTCAAAACTAAAGAAGATTTCAACGACCGATAACTGAATATTAAAATGAAATATTAAATTCCTTGGCATTTATATCTTTTATGCCACCACTGTAGGTTGCAACAACTGGTGTAAAATTTTACCTTTAAAGTTATAAGTGAATAATTTTTTTTTCTTAAAAAGAAATTAAATATGTTTCATAATTAAATTGGATGGAGTTATAGTAAATCTACTAGAGTTCCATTCTCTAACAATCTAACCTCAAATATATTATAAAGCATTGATGATGAAAATAAGATGAATTAACTCGCGCAATAATTGAATTCAATTAATTATGCAAAGATTGAAAAAAGAGTATGTCATATTTAATGATATATAGACCGTAATTCACTTTTTATTGAAATTGTTGTGGTTAATTATTTACATTTTATACTTAGGATCTTCTTATATATTCAAATTCTCTTGAAAAAAATAAACTCGGACTTTTTCATTTTTGGTTTACTCAATGATAATTAAACTCTTAAAATTATGAGATGGAGTTAAAAGAATAATTACAAGTCAATGATGAAATATCACAATTTATATTTTCAAAAGTTCATGTTAGGTAAATTGTAGGCTTATAAACCAATTTAAGGACATAGGAACTTGGTATCTTAATCATTGGTTCTTATTAGCAACAGTTAAAAGGACGAAAAAATGTTGTTATATACAATAATTATCGGTTTGCGTAAAATGAAATATGAGTTGCTTGAAATCTTCTTAATTCAATTTTGAAAAGCGTTGAAATTAGGTTCATATTTATTTAAAAACTTAAAGGTGGAAGCTAAGGGTAGTTTGGGAACATTATAGACAATTTATCATTTAAATTAGTTTGGTTACAAAAATATCAAAAAGAGATGTGAACGTAATATCTCAAATCACAAGAGAGGTGAGTTTTACGAAGCCAAACCCGAAGGAAAATCTCTGAAATTATAGTGTTTTTTCTTTTGTTTTATGCATTTAAAATGCCAACTAGTACTGTAGTTATATTGTAGTACTAGTACATTGTGAGTTATTTCTTTCTTTTGTTTTTTCATTTATTTTAATTCCATACTCAATTTGGCTCTTTCTTTTAATTTTTTTTCCTGTTTTCTTTCCTTTTTCATTGTATTTATTTCTTGATTTTTTCTAATTTCATTTAATTTTTGTCTTTTATTTTCTTTTTTCTTCATATCTAATTTTATTCACCTTTGTTTACTCGTTTTCTTTTTTAATTGTTTTTTACAAGTAAAAGAATGATATAGTAAATATTCGTTCATCTTTTTTTAATATAATTTTTTTTCCTTTAAATCAGTTATCAAATGACTAATACATTATGCCCGGAGAGAAGTGTTTAATTCATAGTCATTCAAGGTGAGGTGTTGGGAAGGGGGTTTAGTAATGGGGGTAGTATGTGGAATAAGAATTTGGATATTATCAGTACATGTATTAAGTTTTTAAATGACAAAACTAACCATTACGTAATAGTAAGAATATTAACAAATATTTTAAATTATACATTGTATATTAAATTGTGATATATTAATGATTCATAAAAAATAATTCCTACATTACAATTCATCCAATATTTATTCCTACATTATAATCTCTGCGTAGATAATAACTGCATTACTAATTACTGTATTACTAATCCCCACATCGCTAATACAGGATTTTCAACCAAATGACCCCTAAATTCACAGTTGTGGGTACTAAATGAAGTGTGAGCTTTGTCTACTTTACCATAACTTTGAATCAAAAAGCTACTGGTAGTGGGTGGAATGAAGGAAAATCAAGGACCGACTTAGTGATTTTCCCGATTCAGTACTACAAAACAATCTCTCTTTGTTACAGGGGGCATTTAATTATAGGTGATGTTTTAGTTTTAAAATTGAAGGAAGGTGATTCAAGTTTTAATTATTGAGTAGAGGTGACTAAATTTGATTAGTGATTAAGGGGTTTTGAACTTGCCCAATAGTTTCATTTTTGACACTTTGGCCCTCTATTTTATTTTTAATATTTTGTCCTTAAGTTTTATTTTTAACACTTTGACCCTAAACTTTACTTTTAACACTTTGCCCTAAAGTTTTATTTTTTTAACATTTTGACCCAACCACTATAAACCCTAAAATACAAAAATGCGGAAAAAAAAATCCTCTTGGTACCGTTTATCCATTGTTGTTCTTCCCATACATTCTTCGTCTTTTCTTCTTCTTCTTCTTGGTCCGCCCCCGCTTTCTTCTTCTTCTTCTTCTTCATCCGCCATTGCTCAAGAAAAAAAAATCATCTGATTTTACAATTTTTTGATTGAATGCCATTGGTGTAGCACTGGCATTACTTCATAAGTGTTTTCGGGTCCATTGGTAAGTTAAACAATACTGTTTCTTTCAATTGTTCATCTGGGTATAGTTGCCTTATTTGCCGATTTTCCCAGATTCGTAGTTACTAGATACGATCTGTTAAAGCAAGTTCTAAAGCCGTTGTGTAAGAGCTTCGAACTTTTTGCATCACCGGTTGTAGTCCTAGTGTTTACAAGAGTTGTTGATAAATTATAAAGTTGTTGCAACTTGATTAGTAAATGTTGCAACAATTACAAAAAAATGTGAATAAATAATTTACAACAACGTTGTACTTTATGCTGATAACCGTGAAATGTTATTGGAGAGCTCTTTTCTTTCCAACAATCGAGTTACTTGTTGCAACAAGTATGATACTTGCTGCATCAATTACGACGATTGTTGGACATATTCTGATTGTTGGATGAAATAAGATCAAGTCGTCTCCAACAAATAAGTGAACTGTCGCAACTAGTAACCTAATTGTTGCAACAAGTATGTTATTTGTTTCAATAAGTCACTTAGTTGTTGCATTTTGTTATGAAACATACAAAAACTGAAGTTGTCTCCAACAAGCAATCAAGTAGTTGGAACAGGTTACATACTTGTTGCAACAAGTACGTTAGCTTCTAACAATTCATATAATTGTTTAATTTTGTTATGAAAACGTAGACAGAGATCAAGTCAGTTGTCTCCAACAAATAAGTGAGTTGTTGCAACTACTAACCTACTTGTTGCAACAAGTGAAGTTATTTGTTCCAACAAGTCACTTAGTTGTTGCATTTTGTTATCAAACAAGACAAAATCAACTCCGTCTCCAACAAGTTGCAAGTAGTTGGAACAAGTTACATACTTGTTGCAACAAGTACGTTAGTTGTTCCAACAAGTCATATAGTTGTTCCATTTTGATATGAGACATAGACAAAAGCGGTTTGTCTCCAACAAATAAGCGAGTCATGAACTAGTAACCTTCTTGTTGCAACAAGTCGATTATTTGTTCCAAGAAGTCATTTATAGTTGTGATTAAGTTAACTAATTTGGGTCCAAAATTACGGAAAAAAACCACTCAATTATGAACTTAATCATAAATTTAAGTGGCCTTTGGGCTTGGGGTGGTCAAAGTCGTTCACCTAGAGTAATTTCAACACTTGACATTCAAGCATTGTAATTACTAGTTGTCAAGGATGTTTGAACATCAAAGCTCAAAGGCCGCTCAAAATTGTGATTAAGTTAACTACTTTGGGTCCAAAATTTATGAAAAAAACCACTCAATAATTAACTTAATTATAAATTTAAGTGGCCTTTGACTTGCGCCTCGGTCATGGATCGATTTTCTTAAAATAAAATATTTCAGGCACCATTAATGGGGGGGACTCAATAATAATAGGTGTTGATTGCCATGGTGAATGGATCGAGGTGAACAATCGATATATTTGGCGATGGAAGGGTAGTCACGTATTTAGAGACGATAGCGATGATCGTCCCAAGAGATGTTGAGTTTGATGATTTTGTGAACTTAATCATTAACTATTGTGAATTAACTTGTGAACCGAAAGATCTTGTCATCACTTACATGCATAGCTCTTTTGAAAACCAAAGGTCTTGCCTTTTAAGATAACCGATCAGAGTCGTTTGCGTACTTATTTGAAAGATGTAGCTAGGCCCATTTTAAGGGTATACGTGGTTGGAAGCCCGGTCGAGAACCATAATTTAGCTCAAGACCAACAAGATATTCCAGATAATGGAAGTGCGAAGCCCCATGGAAGTGGGGGTGAGTCGATCCCTATACCCGAACTTGTGAGTAATACACCGTGTCTTTGCACATCGTCACAGATCCCGGCCATGTTCAAGATGATGAAACGAGTTTTTATAAAGGAATGTCATTCGGTTCGCGAAGTGTGTATTGCTTTAGATGTGAACATCCGGGGTGCAAGTGGTGTGAGGATGTGAAGCTTTTAAGTTCTAGCAAACACGGAAGAAGGTGGACAAAGAGGGCTATGCGGAAAAACAAATGCTCTCCATGCAAAACGATTGGCCACAAAAAACAACATGTCAAGCCGAATGCTCCGTAGTTGTAGATTGCATTGTGTTGTAATAATAGTTATCTCGTTGGATCTTTATGACATTTTAATGTTATTCTTTCTTAACATGGTAATTTATATTGTTGGTGATTATGAACTTGGTTTATATGATATGTTGTTCGTGTTCAAATCACTAATGTGTATATTCTTGTTAATAAATTGTTGTACGCTTTCCAACAAGTAATGAATTTGTTGCGCGGCTCGTAACTTGTTGGGTTTTATCGAACAAGTAACGGGACTTGTTGCGAACTAGTAAGTGTTGAACATATTACAAAAAATCGGGTTTTTAGCGTGCAACTAAGTTATATGTTGGGTTTTTTCTAACAAGTGGAGTGACTCAAGTTTTAATTATTGAGTAGAGGGAATCGACCACGTTTAGTGATAAACAATTGGAATCGGCCACATTTAGTGATAAACAATTGGAATCAACCATATTTAGTGATAAACGATAGCAATCAAACAAGTGGAGTGACTTGTTACGGAAAATGGGTAACTTGTTGGGTTTTATCGAACAAGTAACGGGACTTGTTGCGGCAACTAGTAAGTCGTTGAACATATTACAAAAAATCGAGTTTTTAGCCGATGCAACTAAGTTGGGCTTTTTCTATGATGGAGTGAATTGATGTTTTAATTATTGAGTGAGGGAATCGACCACATTTAGTGATAAAAAATTGGAATCAACCATATTTAGTGATAAACAATGGAAATCAAACAAGTGGAGTGACTTGTTATAAAAATGGTACTAAATCGAAGCACCATATTTACGGTTTTTACAACGGATACTAACCTTGTTGCAACGAGATACTACGTCTCAAGGTACGGATACTACTTGATTCACCATATGTAGTGATCGATAAGGGAATCGGCCATATTTAGTGATAAACAATGGATATCGGCCACATTTAGTGATAAACATAGAAATCAAACAAGTGAGTGACTTGTTACGGAAAATGGGTAACTTGTTGTGTTTTATCCAACAAGAGTAAGGACTTGTTCAACAACTTACTCGATTTGCCGCAGAACAGATACAACACTTGCTCAAATGACGAGATACTAAACTTGCTCCAACAAATACTACATCTCGGTAACAGATACTATTTGATTCACCCGTATTTAGTGATCAATAAAGGAATCAGCCATATTTAGTGATAAACAATGGATATCAGCCACATTTAGTGATAAACAATGGAAATCAAACAAGTGGAGTGACTTGTTACATAAAATGGGTAACTTGTTATGTTTTATCCAACAAGAGTAAGGACTTGTTCAACAACTTACTGCGTTTCATGCAGACGGATACAACACTTGGCCGCAACAGATACTAAACTTGCTCCAACAAATACTACATCTCATTTTGAGATCTACTTGATTCACCCATATTTAGTGATCAATAAAGGGAATCACCATATTTAGTGATAAACAATGGATATAACCACATTTAGTGATAAACAATGAAAATCAAACAAGTGGAGTGACTTGTTACTGAAGAAAATGGGTAACTTGTTGTGTTTTATCCAACAAGAGTAAGGACTTGTTCAACAACACTCGGTTCTTTACTTGTCGCATACGTATACAACACTTGCTGCCGCAACGGATACTAAACTTGCTCCACGAATACTACATCGTTGCAAACGGATACTACTGGGTTCACCCATATTTAGTGATCAATAAAGGGAATCGGCCATATTTAGTGATAAACAATGGATATCAACCACATTTAGTGATAAACAATCGAAATCAATCATATTTATTGATCATTATATATACTTAAGCAATTTTAAAATGTTTTGGGTCGGGATAGATGATCAACTAAGTTCAATACACGCTAAATGGAGTGATCGTTGGAGTGAATTGATGTGAACTTCTTGATTCACCCACATTAAGTGATAAACAATGGAAATCAATCATATTTATTGATCATTATATATACTTAAGCAATTTTATGGTGTTTTGGGTCAGGATAGATAATCAACTAAGTCCAATACGCACCAAATGGAGTGATCATTGGAGTGAATTGATGTGAACTTCTTGATTCACCCACATTTAGTGATAAACAATGGAAATCAATCATATTTATTGATCAAGTATATATACTTAAGCAATTTCATGGTGTTTTGGGTCAGGATAGATGATCAATTAAGTCAAATACGCACTAAATGGAGTGATCATTGGAGTGAATTGATGTGAACTTCTTGATTCACCCCCATTTAGTGATAAACAATGGAAATCAATCATATTTATTGATCAGTATATATATCTACTACAATCATTAGTAATTTGTTGCAAATTCTTTCCACAACTATATGATCTGTTGCAACAGATTAGTAACTTTATTTTGATTATTTACTTGTTGGAACGGATTAGAACTTGTTGGAACATATTAGTAATTTGTTGCAACTTCTTTCGACAAGCTATTGTGATCTGTTGCAATGTATTAGTAACTTGTTTCATTGATTATTTACTTGTTGGAACGATTGGTATCTTGTTGGAGCAGTTAGTAATTCGTTGCAACTTTCTTTCTACGATCGTATGTAGCATTTGCAACAATGATTAGTAACTTGTTTCGTGACATTAGTTACTTGTTGGAACGGATTAATAACTTGTTGAAATAGATTTGTTATTTGTTGCAACTTCTTTCCACAAATGTATTATCTAACGCAATGATTAGAATTTGTTTAAACGGATTAGTTACTTGTTTGGAACGGATTAGTAACTTCTTTGAAGCGGATTAGTAACTTCAACAATCGTATGACTCCTGTTCTAATCATTTAGGCAACTTTTCTAAGCAGTAGATTAGTAATTTTTGCACCTTTTTTAACTATCGTACTATCTCGTTGCGTTTGTTGCAACAACGTTCATAAATAATAATAAGGACAAAAAAATTGTTCGAGTAGTAATTTGTTAAACGACAAATTTCAGGGCTCCAAAACTTTGTCTATCACACCCAATCGCCCACCGCCACCGCATCCTCGCCACCGAGTTGTCGCACAATAAAGTCTCGGCTTCATCATGTTAGTCTTACAGAAGTAAGCAAATGCTCAATAAAAGCAAGTGAATACGATCCGCATGCCATTGCGGTTTCATTGCCAGGGGAGATTCTCCTTGAAAGACAAATTTCAAGCTTCGTTGAGCAACTTGCCAAGCGTTCAAACATGCCACTGCTTGATGGTTTCGGCCATAACTAACGACGGGCCGGATGTGGATGAAGAACTCATCCACTTGGATTTTTGACGTCATAGCCATAAACATTTATCACCCCCTCCTCAATTATGAATTCCAAAGTGACAAACCGTCCGACATTTATGTTCATGATAGTAAGCACCCTTGGCACCAACCCACTCCGCGACCACCTTTGGCCGGTACGCACTTGGCCGAAGCGAGTAACATCATCATCCCATATAAAATCATCAAGCATTTGATTGAATGGAATAGCTTCCGCCGTGTGCTTTCATCCGACAACTCGTATCGCTTGAGCATGATATCAGCAGTGTTGAGATCCAAGATTATATCTCGTAGAAGCATAGTGCTCAAAGCCGGAAGGTGCTTTGCCTCACACGCATTAAGAAAGATAATTTCATCAACATACCGCATTAAAAGTATAAGGAATGTCACTACTTGAACAACTAAGCGAGTTGTCGCAACAAGCGACACTTGCTGCAACAAGTATCGGTCTTGTCGCAACAACTAAAATGAGATTGCTTACAGTTTGTTTGGGTCTATTTCACCCCAAGCTGCATCAATCTCCAACAACTAGGCGAGTGTTGCAACAAGACCAATACTTTGCAATAGTATTCATTTCGTTCGCGACAAATATAACTTGTTAAACTAATACAAACCAAAATAAGACTTGTTTCAACAAAAATAATTGTTGTTTTCAAACTTACACCGTGACCATAATTTTCCATGCTTGTCATTATCCACGAAGTCATCGACCTTAAATTCATGCAATGAATACATATCGTACTTTGCTCTTTCTCGCATTGACGAATTTTTCAAGCTTTTTCATTTTTTGAGCATCTCGTACGTTTATACACATTTACCTTTTTTAGATCAACAACAAGAATGGCCTTGTCAGGCGTAGAAGATTTCCTTGACCTAACATCGGCCTTGGAAATTGCTTTTCCCTTCGCGACCCATCACGTAGGGTATAGGCGAGGTCGCCTTCTTGACGGATTGACACCCTCTTGGATAACAAACTCGTAGCGAATTTGTGTCTTTTTGTGCATTCACCAACTCCTCAACATTTTTTATCAAATCATCGATTCGTTTGCAATAGGTGCATTCACAAGCACATTTCGATCACGTTTCCGCACTAACAAAGGAAAATCTACCACCAAATCCGCCACAACTAACATCTCCATCAATCGAGTTTGTCCACCGACATCACCACCAATTGAGTTTGTCCACCAACAACACCACCAATTGGAGTTTGTCTACCAAAATCAACATCATCATCTATTATTTTTTCACCGGCAACCTCGCCGCAACGTCATCAACAAATAGGCCGACCACCTCAAGAACAACACCACCACCACCAACATCTACCACAACCGATTCTCACGGTCATTACACCACCTAATTCTAATTTTATCCTTAATCATTTTATCGGAACGATTAGAGGCTCAAAGGAAGCAAGGAATGGCATCTCCAACTCCGCATCTGTCGGGACAAGCCATGAACAAACTTACACCAAAAAAGTAGATATATTAAAATGGTCCTAAATAATGAAATGCAACATGACTAGGTTGTTGCAACAAAATCATACTTGTTGGACATTGTCCAACATATAGTACTTGTTGCAACAGGTGTCATACTTTTTGGACATTGTCCAACAACATTAGTAACTTGTTGCAACAATGTGTCATACTTGTTGGACATTATCCAACCATGACCAAGTTTATTCATATACATGTCTTAAGGCTTACCTCTTCCAAAGCGAGGGTTAAAAAGATCAACACTCAATCTAGTGTTGCTTTTCATCGCCCATCTAAGCATTCGGAAAAGACACTTCGAAGGGTAGTCCTTCACTTGTTGTCGGAGGTGAGGAATGGCTTCAAATGCCCAAGCCTAGAAAATAAGATACCAAAGAAATCGAATGATGATAGAAATACAAAAAGTACAAGAAATTGACATTGCAAATGCTTCTACTACGAAAGCCTGCGGGAAGCCATAGATCGACCGTCTTCACCGTTGGCTTAAGCTCTTTCGATAAGTAGTCACAAATAACTCAAGCTTTCCTTTACCCATCCATGGTTGTTGAATGCCTCATAATCCTCCGCAAGTTTAAGCAAACCAAGTGGTATGTTCGTACTCGTATCTTTTGCCATAAGAACAAAGACAAACCAAACTAAACACAAGGATCGCTTATGCTTTTTCGACATAGTTTTGGGACCGCAAATCTACAAGCAAATATCTCCTTTGTAGCTTTTCCCAACTAACTCCACCAAACCAGCTTTCACCGTTATCTTTTCCACCCTTTCCTACTTTCTTGGCTTCTTCGTCGTCTTACTAGTCCGGCCGGCTTATTCAATACAACAAGAAGCTCACAAGGATGACATCTAAGGCCAAGTAACTATGGCAAACTCTTTCAAGCCAAAGCACACCCAAGATGCCACAAGAATTAATCCAAAGCTCATCCTTCGCATCCGAAAGAATTCTACGTCTATAAGCCCATATACCATTTTCATTTGAAACCGTGCACCTGCCCTTCAGCAGATCCAAATACACCCCAAAACAACTTTTCCAAAGAAATCCTCCAACCCATGCTTTTTAAGAATTAGCCTAAACATATCAAAGTTCTTACTTCATGCCGATTTGACCGTAAGATCAACGGTCAAATCATTATTTTCATTCAACGCATCCTCACCGCATACTTGTCAATACCGAAAACCTTGACAACCTCAAGAATGGAAGGTCCGTTATGATCTATGTTCAATCTACTAAGATTCTAATTAAATTGGCATTCACACTATTTCTCTTCTTTGTTCTTAATTCAATGCATGAACAGCGACATGTGAACCGTATTTTTGGAAGCACTGCCCTTTTCATCATCTTTATCCAATCCATCTACTCCATCAGCTTTCTTCTTACCTTCTAATTCTTCTTCACTTTGTTCATTTGTATCTACCGCTTTCTCGTTCGTACTTCCTCTCTTTCGAGGATTGATTGTAAGTTTCGCCTTTTTTCTCTATATTTGCCGATTCAACAATAGATTTTGCTAAATCGGCAAAAGATTCTAATGATGATCATAGACTCTAGCTTTTTTATTATCTCTATGACCCTCGCTGATTTCTCAACTTTTCTTTTGGAGAGACATTTTATCTACACACAGAGAAAAAAAAACTTCAACCGATTAGTGCTTCATTCAAAGTAAATGATAATAAGAAGTGCGCAAAAGATTTGATCAAACAAAATACAACAAGTAACGAATTCCCCAACAATCGAAGAATTTGTCGCAACAAATGATGTAACCGCTTCGCAACAAGTGAATAGGTTGTTGCAAATGCATTCTTCATTGTTGAATAAGTGATTAAGATGTCGATATCTACAAACACAACCAAATAATCGAAGCAATGTCCAACATTTATGGTTGTTGCAACATATTGTATACTTGTTGCAACAAGTGTTTAACTTGTTGCAACAACTATAAATCATTGGACATCTTCTACAAATGTAACCAAAAAATCAAGCTAAGTCCAAAGCGGTTGTAGTTGTTGCAACATATTGTATACTTGTTGCAACAAGTGTATAACTTGTTGCAACAACTAAAAATCATTGATATGTTCTACAAATGTAACCAAAAAACTCAAGCTATGTCCAACAAATATTTGTAGTTGTTGCAACATATTGTATATTTGTTGCAACAGTGTATAACTTGTTGCAACAACTAAAAATTTATTGGATATCTTCTAAAAAACGGGAATCCAAAAACTAAAGCTATGTCCAACAGTATTTGTATTGTTGCCACATATTGTATACTTGTTGCAACAAGTGTATAACTTGTTGCAACAATTAAAAATCATGGATATCTTCTACAAACATAACTAAAAAACTAAAGCTATGTCCAACATGATTTGTAGTTGTTGCAACATATTATCTACTTGTTGGCACAAGTGTAGAAATTGTTGCAACAACTAAAAATCATTGACATAGCTTCTATAAACAAAACCGATAAATACTAGGACAAGAACAAAAAAACCATCTATTTGGATATCTACTCCTAAACCCCGAACCATACCAGGACAACAACAAAAAAACCATTTATTTCACTACAAACACACAACAACAACAACAACAACAATAACAACAATAACAACAACAAGATGGATTTTATCCAAGCTTTTCCTAAACACTTAACCAAACCAAAACAACAAGTATCTACTTCCAAGACAACAACCAAATCGTCCACTACAGACACACAATCATACAAGTTAAACAAAATACATTAAATGTATGTGCAATAATTGTTTATCCTTTCTTTTCCTAAACCATACCATAACAAGACAACACCAACACCAACATCAACATCAACATCAACACCAACACCAACACTAACACCAACACCAACAACGATTTAACTCCAAAATACACTAAATAGAGGGTTTTAAAGCAAGCAACCTCAAGAAATGTCTACAACTGTTAAAACAAGTCTTGAAGTTAACAACGAAAGAACTTACTCTATCTGTCCAAAAGTCAACAAGATTGCAAGCCATTTTTTCTAAATCTTAAGGAGAAGAACAAAAACATCACAAAAAACCATAATTTGAGAACAATGTACGCTATTTACAAACGCAAAAACCCCAACAAGTCAAAACAAATACCCCAAATAAGGGTTTCTCGAACAAGGAACAACAAAATAAACAACATTGCGTACAAAAACCATGTTCTTCTTCTTCTTCTTCTTTTTCTACAACTAAAATCATCAATTTCTACCAAATAACTTTTGGAACAAGTGAAACAAAAACTTTACCTTGATATTAAAAAAGCGAAGCAGCTGCAACAACTACGACGAGGGTGAAGAAGATGACAAGAAAAGAGTAGAGATGAGAGATGTCCAAGTGAAGGAGATTAAAAAGCTGTTTGCTTGGAGTTTTGATTTTGAAATATGGAAGAAGTGCGAGGGAGTTGTGGGAGGAACGGTTTGGGATGTTTGAATAATGGGTGGGTGTTTTAGTATAATGGGTTGGTGTTTTGGTTTTTTTTTTGTAGTTTGTAAAAGATTAAGAAGTTTTAAAAATTACATTTTGAACCCCAATTTTCTTAATCCCAAATTTAATTGGGTTTTGATATGGGGTGGGCCCTACACGTCACCTTTAGTAATTTGGAGACTTTTTAATCACCTTCAGTTAATTCTTCCTTGTTACAGAATATGAAAGAAGAAGTTAGAACAAGTGTTTTATCCACACGATGGCGCTTTCTTTGGAAGTTCGTTCCAGTATCACTCTGTTTCTCCCTCGACGATTCTAATTGTAGTGGACCCCATCATCCTGATGATTTTGTCACACGTGTCAATAGACAACTTTTGCTTTCCAGGTCTTTTCAAAAATAGGAAAATTCAGTGTGAAATTCAGGTATAATAATGATAAGGGTTATATACTAGATATTGATCTCTGGGTATATTTTGCTACTCAAGCTGCTAATGTTGAAGGGCAAATCACTGAGTTTGGCCATGATTTTCCTCTTCATTTCGACCACTACCAGCTTTTTGTTTCAAAGTTTTGGTAAAGTAAGAGTAAGGTTTAGTATTCCTACACTTGCGCATCCCTTTTGAATTTTAGGGTCATTTTGGTTTTTTTTTATATATAAACCAAAATAAGCAGTTTTTTTCTCTTTCTATTATTTAATTGGATAGGTAGTTTTATAGATAAAATTAACTATTACAAGATAGAAGGGCATTTACATCCCCGAGTTGCCCTGAGTTTCCCTATCAGTGGGGCTATTTTTTTTTTATGACACGGGAACCCGCAGCCGTTACCTTTTGAGTGCGCACAGGGTAAACCCAGCTCCTATGTAATAGCTCGCAAATCACACAGAAGAGATAACCCGCACTAGGCAAGCTCTGTGCGACGAGCTCGACCCAGAAGGCAAATTCCCTGCTGTTGTAGGCAGGGGGTTTCGAACCTGAGACCTCCATTATGAAAGCCTCATGCTCAACCAACTGAGCCACCCTTGCGGGTCTATCAGTGGGGCTATTACAAAAAGATAATTATCGTTTATAAGCAGAGGCGAATTTAAGATTTCAAGAGGATGGGTTCACCTTAAAAAAAATTTAAGAAAAAAGATACAAAAGTGCATTTAGTAGAGTTTGATCTCACAACCTATAGGTATTAAATCCAACACTTAACTTGATCCACACAGTTTAGTTTGTACGTGTTCCTTCGCTAATATTATATATATTTTAAGAATTATATACATAATATACCGAGTTTTGTCGGATGACCATTTGTTCACGTGACCCAAATTTTCTATATAGATTCGCCCCTGTCTATAGGTAGCTCCTAATATGTCTGTCCAAAACACTTCACTAACAAATATAGGAGGAACTATCTACATCTTTACATTTTCAAAAAGTTTCTTCTTTGCCCCTTCTTTTTCTAGAAAATAAGCAATCTTGTTCTGCTGGCTGTAGCTGTGCTTTCGCTCTGGATTCCCTAGCTTTTCCATCAGCAATCTACATTCAGAGATAAAACTATTGTAAGGAGTGTGACCATGTTTTAACATAGAGATTTACCTCTTTAGAGTCTGGGTTTAAAATAACTTGTTACTCATATAAATCCCTATAATTTATAGTGTTTGCCTTATCAAAATTCATATAAATAATAACATTAGCAATAACTTAATGAGAGTACTTAAAGAAAAACAAAATAATCTTATCCAATCACTTCTTAATGACTGACACCTGATTTTTAGAAGGAAATTTACAGTGATATATGATACTTCAACGTTACTGTTACACTTCTGGCCTCCCGTGAAAAATCATTTAACTTTTTAGCCATCATCTCTAGAACTCAGAGCACACTTCTTGGCTAATCGCCACGAATGCAGTCCAAAAAGTTCATGGCGGATCACCATAAGGAGATAAAAATTTAAACACATTGTTCGCCAGGGTTAACAACTTCACCTTGAGATTTGAATTAGGAATTGGTTCTAATTAAGTAAGACTTGGAGAATTTTGTTTTTTGGAAAACATTTCATCTACAGAACTGGATCACGGGTTACTACCTTTGGCAGTTGTGATTACCCTTAGGGCTGCCAACTTTATAACGATGACAAAGGTTGCCAAACTACGACTAATTGACATAGGGGGATAGCATTTGAAATGGTTCATAATTTTCCTCTAGAGGATACTTCAGAAGTTTTTGCTGCTTAATCCATATTGGATAACTATTTAGAAAATGATCATTTTTTTTTATTTCTCTTGTAATTATGAACATTTTAGACTAAGGTTTAAGAGCTCTTTGGAGCAAATTGAAAATCTTATAAGAAAATATTAGCTGACGGTCTAAAATTTTGTAGATGCTAGACAACAATCTAATACTTTATCAGTTTCAAGAAGTACATTTACAAGATTTATAAAAATAAGGAGAAAATCTACTCCCTCCGTGTCAAATTATCTATAATGGTTATCAAAAATAGTTCTCTCAAATTATTTGTTTTTTCAGAAATTCAAGGCAATTAATTATTTTTTCCATTTTACTCTTAATAGAATTTTGTCATTAACGAGGAATGACACATAAATAAAGTATACATTTAATGAAGAGAGAATATAACTTGAGCATAAATAAGGATAAAATAATCAAAAGACGGAGGGAGTAGTTGGTGACTTGAAAAAGGAATGTTTGCGTAGAACCGGATATTTCTGTTTTATCAATAATCTACTCATGGGCTTTTTCAATAGAGGCCTGTAATATGGGCCAGTTAGAAACCAGTCCAAATACTGATGAAACCAAAACAAACAAAAAAGAGAGAACAGATGTTGGAAGAGTTGTGGGGCCACGTTAGTGCTATAACAGCCAGTGGAAAGGCACGAGACATCAGGCACGTGAGGGAGACACGTCAGCAAGAATATCAAATATGACCCATAAACGACAGGTCACTTCGGAAAGGAAATGCACATGCCCCCACTTGATTTTTGTTAAAAGAATATTTAAACGTAAAATAAAATATATTTTGGTTACTTTTGTGTGTTTCCTTTTCTTGGTTAAATGGTGGGACCGGGCAATCCTAATCTTAGGCCCACGTGACACCGTCACGAGAATGAGAGCGACGCACCGCCAAAGAGGAGTAGAAGCACGTGCTATCACGTACCCTAATTTGGTTAGTTGATGGTGTTATGTTGTTTTACATGTATCCCCCAAATTCTGCCCATAATATCACACTTCCCTCTCCTTCATGCTTCCTCCCATTTGCTCTTCTTTTTTCATTTTGGTAATCAAATATTAAAATTTATAATTGAATAGACCTACTAAAAGATAAAGGAAATACACAAAAGTAATGAAAAAGTAATTTTATGATCAGTTATAATTTGAATTAGATAAGATAATCTTAGAAAAATCTCCAATATTATTTTCCTAATTTATTCGTATAATTAGAATAATATCTGTAGTTGATCGTAAACTCAATCTCCCAATTTTCATACTCTTAAAATTAGAGAGATCTTAATTATCTCATCACGTCCAAAAGAGCTCACGTTATTTTTTTTTTCTTTCGTTTTTCATTCGACATTTGATAGCTGCATTAGAGTCCCCACTAAATTCAATTCGCGATCGATTCAACTAGCGTAAGGCACATTATAGGAAAGTGTTCCCTATCATGATGTTTTTATACTTAAAGCTCGAACCTCGAAACCTCTAATTAAGAATAGAGGGATCCTATTCATTCCAACAAAATCTTTGTTAGATGCCCTTTTTTGTTCTTCATCTGTCACATTTTGTGTGATTCCAAAAGTAGCCCTACCATTACATGGACTTATACCGGTCATGAGTGACAATGCCACTATTATTGTACTAGTTTGCCGGTACTCCACTTCATGTGTTTCATGATCCTTTCAACCGTATATTGACCCGGCACCATGGTTTGGTTTGAACTTCTTCGTAGTGATCATGGGTATGTATATTAACCATTACCATTGCTAGTCGGAAAGGAAAATCATGTGGTGACTATCATTAATATATAAAATAACCAAGAGTTCTGCTGAGCTACATAAAGTTAACAATTTCGAAAAATTCATTAGGATTAATTTCATTACTTGCTGCGCCAAAGAAGTATTTTTTTTTTTTTAAAGATATGTAAGTAGACTTTAATTATACAACAAGTTGTTACATTTTTTTATTTTTTATTTTGAAAGGGTTGTATTTGAAGATGCTCAAGTTTTGATCATTTTGGGGTGAAACACAACATTTCATTTTCTATGGAGTAGAAGTAAATATTGATAGAAATTGATCCGTTTATTATTATGTCAATTGTCATATGTGACAGTACTTGACCTACTCCTCTATAAACAAGCTGTAAATTTCGCTCACAAATTTTAAGTTTTTCTTTGTTCACCATATTTTTCGGATATTTATCTTAAAATCACAACTAATATCTTAGTTAATTCAATAATTTAGAATTGAAAAGCCATAAATGGCATAAATATATTCTCAACGATATAATTACTTAGTATTCCATCATACTAATCATGTTTTTCAATGTTTTATGACGCCAATCTTGTCCAAGCATATTTTATTAATTGTAGCTCATCCGTCTCTGTAGTTGCGTGCTTATATTTTGATAGACTTGATTTTTTAGGCCTCTACTTAAATTTAAAAAGATATTTGTTCTTCAAGAAATAAGGAGTAATAAGATAATGTTACTAAACCTTCTAAAGCTTATTTATTGGTGTTCCAGCACATCGCAAATGAAAATTCATTAAAATTTTGATACGGGTAGCAAATAATTGGATCTTGTCGAATTTTGATTTGAAAATGGCTATCACTGTTCATTCCTACAAGACTCATCTAGAAATTATTGTAATTACCTTAAAAGAATACATGAATCCTCATTGCTAGAATAATATTTTTATAGTGGATATAATGACCTCTGAATGATATAAATGGAGAAGTAAGAGGAGAAGACCCTTCAGAAGGTCGTCCTCTACACTTGGTGCAAATGTTTGGTAGTTAGAGAAGTTCGATTGAATTGAAGAGTTATATTTATTATGAACTCGTAAATTGTAAATCATAATACTACAATTCAAATAATGTTCTATTGGCCGAAAATTATATTCCCTACTGCTTATTTTTATCATTATCGCTTTTACACCGTGCTCGGTAGGTTTCAAACAATACTTTACTTTCACCAATAGTAAGATGTATATTTTAATTTTAAGATATTAAATTAATTAAATTAAATTTAACTACTAAAATTAATCAAATTGACTCTCGAGAAGCTAAACATGACAAGTAAACTATGAATGCGGAGGAGTATCGTCCTCACTAGTCACTATTCGAAAGGTTATTTTCATAGTCAATTTTTAATGCTACCCAAAGGAGTAATATTTTCTTTATACTTGCATTCTTTTTGTTTATTGTTTATTGTATTCGGAAGGGTAATTAAAATAGGACATCTGAACGAACCGTAACGACTTCACTAAAATCAGTAGCAAGTCACGTCAAGTTAACGCCGTACTAACGCCGTTCCGTTCCGTTAAGAAGAAATAGGGGGTCCCCACCGCACGCGAGCTGCGAAGCACGGCAGGGGATGGGCGCACGTGAGTGGCTGGGGACACTCTCTCAGCTCACGTGAGATATTTTCACACTCCCACGTATTCCCCTTAATTCCATTATCTCCATCTCAAATTATTAGTCTGTTTTTTTTTTTTTTTTTTACTTGTCTCTTAAAAATTACTTATTCATTAGGAGAGATATTTGACTAACTTTACCGTTATTTATATCTAAATATAATTTATCTCCATTAAGTATTTATTTTATTTATGTGTCATCTCCATTAATAATGACAAAATTCTACTAAAGATAAAATAGAAAAAATTATAATTATGCCTTGAACTTCTAAAACGATAAATAATTTGAGATAACTATTTTTAACGATAAATAATTTGAAATAATTATTTTTAATAATCACGATAAATAATTTGAGACGGAGGAGTACACCACAATTTCAGCCCTTCCGTTTTTCGTACTGGGCCCCTTTCATCTTTTATGGGCCCAGTCGGCCAGTCCCTCAAGTCCAGTCATTATTAGTGTGAGTCCAACCAACATAAGTCTATTTTCTTGCATCCTTTTCTATCCCAATCTCATTAACTGTCCGATTTATCCCCATCCAAACTAACCTGAAGAAAAGTGGGCAATTCGCAATTGCCCTTCTTTTGGGGTGGTCTTTAAATTTTGCCCTTCATATTTGAAATTTTTAAATTTTATCCTTTGGCTAAAATTCATGAGTTTCAGGTTCGAACCCCCACACAGTCAAAATTTTAAAAAAAAAATCGCAAGACAAAGTTTAAATTTCACTATGACCCTACCGGCATACACTTGTGAATGAATTACCAAAATTATGTCGGACCCTCCATACTTATGCCTTATGGGCAGACTTGACATAAGTATGCCGGGTCCGGCATAACTTTGGTAATTCCTTCACAAGTTTATGCCAATCCGTATAAAAGTTTGCCCAAAAAAGTATGCCCCGCGCGCATAAAAACTTGTTAAGGAATTACCAAAGTTATGTCGACTGCATTTATGCCAAGTCCGCCCATAAGGCATGGGTATGGCGGTCCGCATAAATTTGGTAATTCTTAACAAGAGGTATGCTTGGTCCGCATATCATCGCGACCCAAACCTTGCCTTGCAATTTTTTTTTTAATTTATCTTGAATAGGTTGAACTCGTAACCTCATGATTTCGCGCGTGAACGCTCGTAGTTGCAACGCGAAGGGCAAAAATTAAAGACCAATAGAAAAAAGCGTAATTTAAAGATACAAATATAAAGCGCGAAATTTAAAAACCCCAAAAGAAGGGCAATCCCCGCAAAAAAATGAAGAAAAGTTTATTTACATCTGAAGAAAATGTTACGTTTTGTTTTTCTTATTTTTTCTACATAAAATGTATTTTTCCCACGTTACAAAGTTGGCTAGAAAATAACACTAACACGTATGTTATATTTAGATATTAAGTCTTTTTTTGGCCTTTGAGTTTATTAAGTAAGTAAATATAATTTGAGCCATCATATAGAAAAGGTAGTAGGTCAACCATGCCAAGTAATATATCAATACAATTTCAGTCTTTAGAAGGTTAAGGGTGTAAGAAAATAAGCTTACATTATTAAAAACGTATGTGTGTGTGTCACGTTAGTTGATGAACGTAGGTCTAATTATAAGTGTGACAATTGATTATTGAGTCCGTGCACTTCATTCACTTAGTTGATGTAGTGTGACAAGATAGGCTCAAATCGATGATGCCCTTTATGAGGCTCGTTTTGGTTCTTAAAGTTCCCTTGAGGTATCAACTAATAAGAAAGACATTTGCCAACCCCATACTGTGTTAGCTAGTTTTTATTAATCCTAACCCTATAAAGTCAAAGAGTCACACACTAAGGGTTCGATCCCACAAACTTACGGATTAAAGGTGAAGATCTTAATGAGTCATCTATCTTGGCCTTGAACAAGTATTTTTTAGTTAATATTATATATATTTTACGGATTATATACATAATATACCGAGTTTAGTCGGATGATCATATGTTCACGTGACCCATTTTTTATACATGGATTCTCCCCTGACACTAAGTATAGCAATTATATCAAATGTTCATGAGCATTTTATTAATTGCAGTTAGATCCCTTTCATCGCTTATAAGTTATACATACTATCGTTGTTATTTTAAATATCTGTTGCGTGCACTAGTTGTGTCATTGCCTCCACCTTAATTTGAAAGCGTAATAGAGAGGAAGATCTACTCTTTCATTAATCCGCACAATGCTCTAACATAAATTTAGACACGATTATATTATTCCTGCTAATCTAATTTCTTAATGTCCTAATATCATATTTAATCCTGATTTATTATGCTACTTCTTACAAGTTGGTCGGTCATATTTTTCTTGCTCTTTCGAACAAAAGCTAAAGCCATTCGTTGTGACAGCATATTTTTCCATGACCGTCGATGTCATGCGTTTGTTTTATGTTCTGTTAATTTTGCCAGCCAAAAGGAAAAAACTGTATCTGTTGTCACGAGTTTTTTTTTTTTTTTTTTTGTCTTTTTTCTTTTTTTGCGCACTTGTCTTCCTTCTTTTCTTATAAAACTTTTTGTTTTAATATTTTGATAAGTAAACTACCACACAATGAAAGCGAATCACAAGTTAATAAGTTGGATGACGAAAAAAGGTTGAAACATCAAATAAAAATCAGATAAACGGTCAAAGGCATTTCCTCTCTGCAAATTAGACGTAAATTAACTTCGCTAAAACTATGAAAGTTTTTAATATAATATTATGCAGATCTGTTATAAAATAATGGTTCACAAGAGAGAAGCAAAATAATTATTTCTCCCAATTTATGTGATAATTAGTCAGTTATATAAAAAGAATAATATTTTTTATTTAAAAAGATTCTAACTTTAAAATATTAATTTTATTCTAAAAATAATAGTTGATAAACACACAAATATAAATAGTTTATTTTAAATTTTAAAAACAATATGTCCAATCAAACAATACATTGTAAAAGGGGAGAGAAAGTAGTTACTCCGTGCGTCCTTTTTTTTGTTTTTTAATTTTTTTTTTATTACATAGAAATAGGGAAAGGGAAAATGGAAAGCGGATTAAAACATTAGGGGATTAACCTCAAAGACAAAGTGAAAGTTGAATTAGTAATAGCCAAGATCCTCGATTCCAATTTAAGTGTCTTGTTTTTCCTTTTTTGGTATGTCCGATAAAAAGCTCTTTATATATATTTAATAAGTTGAAAATTCAAATATTCTGTAAGTAAGTTTAAAACCACGAAATTCAAAAGTCATGTTAATATATTATACATATTTTTATTTAGAATCACATGATCAAAAATATATTATTTTAGCTTTTAAATTTTATGCTCAGTCAAATTAAAACACTTAAATTGAGATCGAAAGAAGGGGTAATAGATAAAACTTGTATTAAACTCTACTACACTAACAATAACAATGAAAGAAAATTAGATTCGCGTATAATGTATGGGACCACCACATCACCTCGTGAGTTGGCCACGTGATTTGGGAGGCGGACGATGTGGCAAGCAGACATTTTTTAATCACGTGACTCTACCGGAATTTACGGTCAGATGGACACCTGTCCCCTAAAGCCAACTTTTAGTTGTTTTAATTATCCCAGAGCCAACTTTTTATTCATAATCTCACAAATAATTAAACCAAATCGGCAATAAAGAAAAAGCAGAGGGTTACATATAACATTATCCTAATCCTCCGACACCATAAAATCATATTTAACTGATCCCTATAATGATACCTTAAGTAGAGAATGTCCACGCTACAGGGAAGCTTCTTCTTTACAATTACTTTAATTATTAATTTGATTTCCATTTTACTCTTTTATTTTGGAAGAGTTAATCCTAAAACTAATGATTGAAGTTTGAATCATACAGCGGTGTTCCCCCTTCTTTGCATCCACATTTTCTTAAACATATGCATTAACTAGATAACTTTTTAACTAGAAAGACATTTTGTAAAACAAATAACTTTTATTCTTTTCATTTTTAGTTTGATGTTTGAAAAGTTTATTTGCTGAAATCCTTAATTAAGCAAGATTTACTATGTTAAATAATTCATTTTAGTCTTGTTGGGTGTCTTCTTTTAATATCCAAACGACACTTTTAATGATTTGTGAGAGGAGTTAAGCATGTGTTACACATATATATGACCTGCGTAAAGACTAAAGAATAGTACTATTTGTTTCATGAGAAACAATTCCAATTTCATATAACTAACAAAAGCAATTGACGCTGTGTTCATGAACCTATGCGGTCTTCGCGTATTATTGGAATCTTAACTTTTCTTTTAAATAAATGTATTCTTCACCTTTACTAACTAATTAAATCACGTTACCTTAGCTTATTGTATTCCATTATATTGACTAACTAAGTCTTAATCAGTGGTTTTAAATAAACAAGCTAAGACAATTGGAAATGAATCGAGATATTATGTGATTATCTAACTGTGCTGTGCATGACTGAGTTTTCTATAAGAGTGCTAGTAGTTTGGTGGTGTTATCATATACAGAAATTTTAACTCTCTCTGTTAGCCTAACTTGCCTTGTTTCCACGAGACAAATACTTTTACCCTCCTTTCTATTAGCCTAACTGCTGTAGTTTTTTTTTTAACCACTAGTTTTGTTCAGATTTACTCTTTAATCTTACAGTTTTTGACAGGTTTATCTTTCTCTAGCTAATCGATGTCTATTCTAGTCCAGTGACCAAGGGGCTCCAAATTTATTAAGTCTGCTTTGCAAAGTTTCTAAGAAGTCAAAAAAAAAAAAAATCTTTAAAGTATTTTCAAAAAAGTTGAAGTGTTTGGCAATTTTTTTAGAAAATAATAAATTATTTTGAATATTTACATAAATAATTTTTCAAAAGCTGAGAAACGTAATTTTTCATGAAGTACTTACAGAACCTTGGTTTAACCAAGTATAAATTATACTTCTTACTATTAGTAAAAGTGCTTATCAAATTGGTTACCCAAACACAAATTGCTACTCATCAAAATTACTTTTTCGAAAAACAAAAAGTGTTTTTCAGCTTTGCCAAACAAACTTATTTTAGAAATAGAATCTAATATTATTACTTATAATTCAATTAATCTGAACTACAAGATTTTTTTCATTTTAGCGAAAGCCCAATCCCAACTTGCTCACTAAAAATAGATCTGGCAAATAGTGATCCATTTAAAATAAAAACTCCTTTGGCACGTATATTATATACAATTACCACTTTATGTCTTTCTTTATATTTTGCTTCTAAAAACTATTAAACCTTCATAACAATATGGTTCCCTTAGATAATACTGCTAATCGATAACTTCCCTAAGGTCAAGATAAATGATTCATTACAAATATATAAGTACTAATAAAGTCTAATGAAAATTGAAAAAATTGCACATTTCAATTCAACAAAGAAGCGGTTACCATCCACCCTCTGAAATAAGAAAAAATAAAATATAAATCCCTTAGTTTAATTAACTTGTCCTTTCCTAACTACTTTAATCCTGAAAGAAGTTTAAAATCTAAAATATTCATATGTTATTGCAACCTTAAATTGCAATAGCGCCCTTGTATATATCCATATTAATTGTTTGTATAAGTGATTAAATTCTATCGAGCTTTCCAGCAAGGAATTGTTTCAGATTATTTTTTTACCAAATAATATTCAATTAAAATTTAAAAGCCAGCAACACGTGCATTGTCTGCCACAAATTGTTGTTAGGATGGTAGGTTTATTAAACATTTGGACAAATCGTATCGATCATCACTTGAACTGTTCCTTAAAAATTACTTAGTCAGCTACTAACAAATTTTTTTAGGTTGAAGAGTTTCGTATCTATATATTTTAATTATTAAAATAAACAATTTTATTTGAACCAACAACTAATTTCACACGCATTGAGACTTGGGTATTATAGTAATTAGTAGTAGTTGTAGAAAATATTAAAAATATTATCAAAATTTACTCTAAGATTTAAAATTTATGAGTTTCTATAGCTATTTCGTGTTAATATGTTATAATAACTCATTCATATATATACACGGTATTTGGATAAATGCTAGCGGATTCCACTTTGGATTCGCCACGGTTAAAGCTTGAATTTGAATTAATTAAATTTGTGGTTATGAAATTATATAGAGTAAGTAATATTATGAATGTGAATATGTTGGAGTATTACTTTTGAGACTAATAGACAAATATATTTATTTTTAATCATTCAATGTCAATTCATTGACTTTGACTAATTTAAATTCTCAGGTAAGCATATATATATGAGGGGGATAAAGCGCTCCTATCAATAAGTTCTCCCTCCCAGCTCAAACTCAAGATATATTAAAAATTTAACGATCTAACTTTTTTTTTACCACAATCTTTGATGGTCATAAAAAATATTCAGAGTTAAAGATTAAAGGCTAAAGGTGTAAATATACCCTTCAACTTTGCGATTTAGAGCAGATACACATCTCGTTAAAAAAGTGGTGCAAATATACTCTTGCCGTTACATAAATGGCGCAAATATACACTTTTAGCTGCCAGATATTTTTACAAAAAATCATTTAGCTTATCTTTAATGAAGAAAATGTCACGTGGCTATAGAAAAATAAGGCCACCCCTTTTTTTCTAGTAGAATTATTTTTTAAAGTCACGAGGCTATTTTTTTTTTCCAGTAGGTTGTCTCGTTCGTTTTTAAAAAAATATCTCATTGGCTTAAAAAAATAAGTCGACTCATTTTTTAAAATCAACCAGACCCGACCCACTAGGAAAAAAAATTACCATGCGACTTTTAAAAAATAAGTCTACAAAAAACATAGGTTGACTTATCTTTTTAAAGCCACATGACATTTTTTTAATTAAAAAATAAACTAAATGATTTTAAAAAATAATTCTATCAGTAAAAAAGGTATATTTGCACCATTCATGTAACGACAAATATATATATATATATTTTTTTTTAACGAGAGATATATCTGCTCTAAATAGATATATTTGAAATATTTGTTGGCCAAGTCAAGTTTAGGGAAGGTCCAAAGAAAAAAGTGTACTATATGAGGTCCTTGTGGGAGCGTAGTTAGAGAAGTGGTGTGTCCGATATATGTCCCAAACTCCCAAGCAGTAGAAGTGGGGCAGTACCAATACCAATTTGATCAAGTCGCTTTGTTGTGTTGTGCAATGGCACGTGAGTTGCAGTGTTTAACTTACATGCCCCAGTACTCTTTCTTTCTTTTTTATTTATATATAAAAAAAAAAATATACGTGACCATATTTACGTATTTGACTATCACAACTGCGGACTTTCGTGTTAGTACTACTCCACCATTTAATTCCGTGAATGGAGAATACAGTAGGAGAGAGGTGAAAACTTTTGTTACAATTTGAGCCTGCACTTGAGAATGAAGAAGAAAGTTAACAGATAAATCTTTTGCTTCACCTACTCGGCTACTCGTTTGTTTTTTGCTCCTTTCCTTATCCATAACAATAAACTTTCCCAAGAATATATAACCAGATGAAGAAGAAAGTTGTTGAAACTTGTTAAAGAAAAAAATAAGATCGCCAAAAAGATAACAGTTAATTGAAGCAACCTTTCAGGCTTTCACCAGTATTAGTTGTAACCCATCGATGTCATACATTTAACTTCTCTTTAAGGAAAGTGATTTTCACATCTCAAGGCTTTTTTCTTACTTTCTGTTATATTATTTTCTTCTAACAGAATTAGTAAAGAAGTTATAGCAACAAAAGGAAAACAAAAAATAGCAACAAAAGAAGTAAGGTGAACACTGAGGCGCACAGTACAATTGCGACTAAGCATGTATCAAAAAGAAATGAAACACATTAGAAGGTAAGGTCCATTATGTAATAACCCAATTTTTAAATAAGGGTTTAGTTGGTAATTTTAGCTAAAAGGAATTTAAAAGAAAAGAAATTCGTAATTAGAATTAAAGAGAAAATAAAAAAAGAAGCAATTTAGTGGGCCACGCCCAAAAAGAAAAAGGAAAAGGAAAAGGGGGGGGGGGGGGGGAGTTTAAAATTCTGATGGCTAAGCCATCAGACGTGAATCACTAAATTGCTGAAAGAAAAAAAAAAAAAGGGGAAACGTGCCAACAGAAGGAAAAAAAACCAGTGGGACAAAGGAAAAGAAAGGGAGAAAAAGAAAGGAAAAGAGAGGATAAAAACAAGAACTTTCATCCCAAATCATCAAGGTAATGACTCTAATCTTTTATTTAAGTTTATTACATAATTATGGGTGAATCTTTATGGTGAAAACATTGGAATATTTTGAGGAATTGAGAAAGTTTAGTTGTAGGGTTCTTCAACCAAAATCATTGATTTGAAAGGGCAAATAGCGTCGGATTTTAGACTTCTATATATCGTTGGAATCCTCTCGTTAAGGCCTTTCCAGCATAAGTCTTGTCGGGTTTTGAACACATTGACCGAGAGGCGTTTCGTCCTTTAAAATTTGACTTTAACAGTTTAAGCCTCTAAAAATATAGAATTGGTTTACCCTAAGGGTTTTGACCATTCTAAATCGTTTTTGTGTGGTTTGAGGCAATCGGAGGACTCGAAACGCGATTTTGATTTATTGGAAGTGTGCTTGAATTGTGAATTTGAGGTAAGTGAGACTTTAAGCTTTGGTACTTGCTTTTCAAACCCATTTTAAAAATATGTTTTATACTTGTCCATGTGTTCGGGCGAGCGTGTGCTTAGCGAATCGGTGGTCCTTAAGGCCAAACGTATACTTTATTTTCAAATAATCCAAAACTCTCTTTATAAATTGTTTTGTGATGTGATATAGGCACTGTGAGCCATGATATTGGGGCATTGTGTATGCTTCCCTTAGCATTGTGTATGCTTCTTGATTATATTGGGTCATTGTGTATGCTTCCCTTAGCATTGTGTGTGCTTGATAATCTTGGGGCATTGTGTATGCTTCCTGGCATTGTGTATGTTTCTGACATATTTGGCACATTGTGTATGTTGTCGTGGATTCATAGTGTTGACTAATTCTTTAAGCACACTTATGATGGTTCCTAGTGTAAATTGTGTTGAGATATATAATATATTTGATAAACGGTGGTTTGGACCTTGGTTGCTATTATATAATGATATATTCGTATGCGAAATATTTTTGTGCTTGTTGTGTGTTTGTATTTTCTAACACTTGTTCCAGAGGGTATTTGAAGTGGCGGGTCGAGGATCTTCTTGGGTTATATTTATGTATAACTCACTCCTTACATGTCCATGCAATGCAGAATCTTTGTCGTTGAACGAGGTTTGGTAATTGAAGACTTCGTGAGTGGATTACTTTCTTGAGGTGAGCCACGCATTGTTCGTGGAGGCGACCATTTCAACTTTATCTAGTTTATTTCTAGTTATTTCTTTTATTTTGGGTTTACGTACGACACTCAAACTTATGTACTTGAGATGCTCCATGGTCTTAGCGTGGGATGTGGGCTAGAGATTCTTTTTATCTTAGCGTTGGTTGGTTTTCATAAATCAATTATGGATTTGGTTGGCATTATTTCGCATTTTTATCATTAATAACGTTGTTGGACTGCGCACTTGTTTTCTTTTAGTGCTTTTGTAAATCTTAAGATATATATGGTTCGCGCAGCGCGGTGGTGTTCTTGAGTCAATCAATCACGTACATGGGTATTTTGGGACGTGACACATTCTAGCTTAGTCCTAATTCCAGCGCATAAGTTACTGTTGAGATCACATGATTTGTTGTGACATAGGCTTATATTAGGACTACTATATATAGAGTATTTTTCTCTCTTAATATATGCGAGATTGCACTTTAATTTAAGTACCTAAAGGTACTGCATGTTACCCTAAGTTATAGATCAATAGGGTGTTTCCTTCCATGAAATGAGAAAATAATACATATTACTATAGGAAAGATATGAAATATAATGAATGACATAATGGATTATGGAAGCCAGACACAAATATTGTTGTTATGGATTATATAATATAAATTATGAATAATGAAATAATGTTTACATACGTCCAAATTGGAGAAGAATATAGTGCAACTATACAACTGAGGGCACGGAAGCTACTTAAAAGGTAGTTTTAGTTTTTAAGAAGGGAGGAGCCATGTTCTGATACTTTTCCGAAAAGAGGAATTGTTAATTTAATTAAGATGCAAAAAGAGATACAGCTTAAATTAAATGGATGAGTTAATATATATAATTAGTTGTATGATAATGACAACCTGTTCGGTTGTAGGAGTGCACCTTAATGTGAATGCTTGCCTTGATTGTCGGAGTTAAACAACCATTTTTGAACTATCTATAATTATTTTTAAAAATTAAAGATTCGATCCACAATCTCAAAAATACAAGCAAGCATCGTCTTTTCAATTGATGGATTAGTTGGTGTACTCTCTTCCACATTAATATACCCTATAAAATGTTGAAATTTTATGTAATTGTCAAACATTTTAATAAGCAATTTTATTTGTTTAGCCAAATTAACTCGTGATAGATCTATAGTACAAAATTGAGAAAATACTAATGAGCAATTTTAACTTAACTATAAGTTAATTGTATACAAAGTATCTAAATGACTTCTATTGGGAAAACCTAAATGAGATATAGTAAAGTTTCACAGGTATTTTTTCCCTCTTATTAAAAGATAATAAGTATATATATATAACGTTCTAACATGTTATTTCAGTAAAAATAAAATGTAAATATTCTAATAAAATAATTTTTGAAATACTTGAAGGTGTTATTCTTTTCAAGACAAATTAAAAGACGGTCAAATTAAATGAAAGAAGAAATTATTAGTAGATATATTTGCAGTCAACTAGTGACACATGATAATAATAGATAATAATATGGAGTTATAAATCGGACACAAAATTACAATTCGATGTGAACTTTTCATCTTAAGCTGGAGATCAAGACGTCCTACGTTGGCTAAAAAATATTACTCCGTCCATTTATGTTTACTTCTACATGTTTGATTGGTGGACCCCCTAAAAAGCAATGAATAAAATGGTGATTCTATTATATCACTGTAATTATTTTAAATCGTTTAACGTTGGAAATGAATTAGAAATAATTAAGCGATTAATAATAAGAATAAAATAGGTATAAATGATACTTTCTCCGTCCATTTTTACTTGTCCTTCATTGACTTGATACACCGTGAGAAGTCATAAATAGAATGATAATTTCTTATATTAACTTTAATTGTTACTTCCTCCGTTCACTTATACTTGTTCAGTATTCCAAAAATAGATTTTCACTTTTACTTGTCAGTTTTAGCATATCAAGATAAGACAATTTATTTTTTCCTGTTTTACCCATAGTATTAATTGCTTACTTCAAATCATTTCCGAAATCCAATAAAAATATGCCCAATTAATATGGGTACATTGGTAAATTATGCACTTCATTTATTATTTCTTAAACAACGTGAAAAGTCCAAAGTGGACAAGTAAAAGTGAACGGAGGGAGTACTTAGTCATCTAATGATTGAAATCAATAGAACATACTTTAAAAGTTGTGCAACCACTAAGGATTTCTTGAACTTGCCAACTCAATAATTAATGTGTAAATTATCTCTGATTTTTCAAACCGGACAAGTAATTATTGACACTATTTTTAGTATACATGACAAGTAAAAAATGAACGGAGGAAGTAAATTATCTCTTGTATTTTTATACTGGACAAACGAATGTGAATAACTATTTTTAGTATAATGGACAGGTAAAAATGAACGAATTAGTAAAATAAAAACTTTTTTTAATTCTTACGCTTTCCGTCTCAAATTATATGTCATGACTACTAAAAATAATTATCTCAAATTATTTATTGTTAGAAATTTAAAGCATAATTAATTATTTTTTACATTTTATCTTTAGTAAAATTTATCATTAAATAATATAAAAATAAAATAAATATTTAATGAAGAGAGAAATTAGAACTTAGTCAAATAGTACGCCTTCAATACAGAGAGAGGGACAGGACAAAACACATTTGGGTGCGTGCCGAGAGGAAGAGAGAGAGAGTATGTGGGTTGCACATGCCAAGAGAAAGAGAGAGAGTCCCGCGTTCCCCGGTATAGCTGAAGGGCCACTCCCCACTCACTGTTATAAAAGTGGTGCCATCACGTGACTTTTCCTCCTCCCTTACCAACATCCCCCCTCTCCTCCATCCTCTCTCTTTTTGTACTACTCCACTCTGCTAACTAAAAATCAAATTACACAAGGATAATTTACTTACTTGGGAGTTGGGACCTGTGCACTAATCATCCTTATTAATTCTTTAACAACTTAATCTGTGAAGGGGTCAACCCCCCAACTTATTTCACTTATTGTATTTTTTGGCGAGTTTAGTTTTGAGTTTATGAGAGACCACTCGAGTCACGTGATATTTTTTTTTCTTTTTTGCGCTGTACAGTTTATACTGTTGAGATCTAAAAATCCAAATTCCCGTCTTTTTCACTTGTGAGATAGCGAGGAGCTTACTGCTTACCCCACTCAAGTTAACAGAGATACTACAACAGAGTAGTAACTTTTAGACGCGCACCTCAACGCTTCAGATCCCTCACTTCTCTCTTTTTTACTTTTGTTGTTTTATTTTTACAAATAAAATAGTAGCACATTTCAACATATTAACCAAAAAATTTTATCTCATAATAAGCGTCACTTTAAGAAATCAAGACAAAAATTGATTAGTTTATTCCAATTCTACTATTAGACAAAAAATGACAAGTTAACATCTAAATAATGATTGAAAAAGCCACATAGTAACTTGGTATTATTGAATTCTCAAAGTCAAAAGAATTACTACTTGTGCATGCTCTAATCAAGAGGTAAAAATATTTTATTTTTATTATATAAGGGTAATTTAATAAATCTCATACTTTATTATTTATTTCTTAATATGCGTATTTTTGATCAAGGGACACTTATTATGAGACAGAGAGAGTACATAAAAACGATTCTTTTAGAATCAAATCAAAACAAAAGCTAAATAGCGTAAAAACAGAACAATTTTCTAATAAAAGTGCTGCCATATAATTCTCGATCTACTTAGCCGGTAAAATTTACCTGCATCAGATCAGGTGTTTAACCTGTCCCTCATCGCGGCACATTAGTTAATAAGAAAAAGAAAAAGTAAGTGAATAGGTAACTGGCTGTCTACAAGAAAATACTCATTAATTAAGAATTCATTATTTATTTGCATTTTGATAAGTAAAAGAGTTTATTACATTTATTTGCATCATTAGTTATGCTGGAGCTGGATCTTTTAGTTGTTGATCCTTTGATAGAAATTTTCTAATTTTTGTTTTTAACTATGTGATAGAAAAAACCTTTTAGCCAGAGTATAGTAGATGGTGATCAAAATAAGAGGAAAAGTTATATTAATTTCAAATGTAAAATAGATATATAAAATCGTACTCTTTAACGAAAGATTAATCTATTTATGAAAGTGGGATCAAAATCTATGTTTAAGTATTTTCTCTCAGAACAGTGAACTTAATTTTAAGATAAGCCAAGATAAAAGGATGTATAGTTAACTTATGAGAAAATATCGAAGTGATCGATCTCAAGATCTGTCTTGTGTATATTTCGTAATATTAACTTTTCGAAAGTATGTCAAACATGTATAAAAGGAGGGAAAAACGTCAAATTTAAGTTTTCCCCGGAAACCTTTTTGTTGTTATAGTTGGTTAGCTAGAGTCACTCATGTTGTTCTTACCTTCCAATTCTATTTAGTTAGTGGAACATTAAGTAGCATGGAGCTATATTTGGCTCTCCATTTAACATTTTGTTAACATATCTCGAGCTATAAAGGACATGTGGTATCACTGAGCGTTATGGCGTGATGGATATAATTATTCTACTCTTAATTAGAGACCGATTTTGAGATTTTGGGTTAGAAAAATTCTAGTTGCACTCGATGAGGCGTTAAATTAATTGAGACTTCAAAAAGGACATCGAACAGAATTAAGGAAGAAAAAAGAGGTGCTGAGTAGCCTTTGTCCAAGTTGCATGCCTTTGTTCTTGGTCCATAATATAAAACAAATGTTATTGGCCAAGATAAACAACATAAATGTTACCGAAAATTTGTCAGAGATTTACCTGACTGAGACATAATAAACAAAAATTATGTAACTATATTTTGGATCTGTTATGAAGTGGAATGTGATATTCGCTCTGCCTCACATTTGAAGTTAATAAATTATCTTTAAGATGTCATGTGGAGGAGCCGTTTCTTTTCGAAAATGAGACAGATTAATGCATCACTATTAGTTTAACAGGAACATGGAGTAGTTTCCCTAATTTTAATTTGTATTATACTAAAAGATTTAGCAGCTAATAAATTAATATTATTACTCGGGATCGCCAAAAGTATAAAAAAATTCAATCTACTAGATTTATCAAATTTTATACCACTACCAGTGAACTAAATTCCATGACACGATGATCCGACAGACACAGTCGTGTAAACGGTCACTTGAACCTTTGCTTAAATAACCTTAAACCAAAATGACCCAAACGCCGTTACATAAACGGCGTTTTAACTTAACGGAGTTAGCACGTTCAGACAAACGAAAAAAACGAAAATGAAGAATGCTGCCTTTAAAACTCATCTCACTAAAGCCCCTCACAGAGAAAAGTAGACAGAGAAAGAGAGAGTTTTCTCTGATCTAAGAGACCCATTTTCTTTTTTTATTTTTCTTGTTATTGATGTATAAATAAGCAATCGAGACAAGCAATATATGTATTTTTTCTATGGGGTGTTATTGAATTGAATTTTGGTTAAGACAAGACGACGAGGGCCTACCAGCAATATATCTCAAAAGTCACTGTTTGGATCACTTCCTTAGTACGCTTAGGGAATTGGAAACTTGTTTTCATTTCTTTCGAAGGAATCACATCTGAATTATGCATTATTCATCGCCAATTCTCATCTAAAGTACGCATCTTCTTTCTACTTTCCTTCTGGATCTCTCCTATTCGTTAATTCTCAGCTTTCTTACGTATATTTTCAGTTGAATTCTGCATAATTCTGTTGAATTATGATTAATAAGAAGTTTAGTTGACCTCCTGTTTAATTTCTTACTGGAATTTCTTTTTGCAGCCGAATTTTCAAGGAAGAGAAGAGAAGTGAAGTGAATTTTCTCAGGAAATAATCAACAAGTTTTGAAGTTAGTTTTACAGAAGATTTGCTTGCTCTTAATGCGCCTTCGACTTCTTGGAGGCGGATCTGCACTATAAAGAGAATTGAGTAGAGAATTTTGGAGATACGCAACGACTTAATTAGCGAAATTGGGTTGAATTGTGTGTATTTACTTGATCTGGCGAACACATAATTAAAGTGTGGATGGAGCTGCCTCAGCCCAGACCTTTTGGAACAGAAGGTAACAGTACTTTAGGTTCACTTTTTTGAATGGGATAATATTCTCTATTATAAAATGAATAGAAAATTTAGTTTTGGTCTGAATTTTAGATTTTGATGTACGTACGTAATTGTTGCAGGGAGGAAGACGACGCATGACTTTCTTTCACTGTATTCACCTGTTCAACAAGATCCAACACCTCCACAAGGTAAATTTTCGTGCATGCAGGATTGTTTTTTTTTTTTTTTTTTTTTTTGGGATAAAAATTCCTTTTTTGTTTCGGTCATGTTATGTAGACCGGAATTGGATATTCAATTGCTTCGATTTGAATTATTAGGAGATTTTCAAATTTTAGCTGATATTTGTCATTCTGTTTTACATATGAGGATTTATTTCCAATAATATAAATTTGAGGAAGTTGTGTTTGGTGTGCGCATGTGCTGTTTTCATTGTTTGGAAAGATGCAACCATTTATTGTTTCTTTCGTTTTTAATGGAGTAATTCTTAAATGAAATATTTTAGATATACTTAAATTGAGAGTTATTAGATTAGATTTAATTTATTTTACATGTTAGTGTAAAGAATTTGTTACTTTTAATTCATTGTGATTTAGTTGGTTATAGCTGGTTACTTAGGAGATCTGGGTATCTGAATATATTTTTCAATACCAATGCAAAGATCTCAAGCCGGTTTTTTTTCCTTTTCATATTTTAAAATTTTGATCTAGGGATCCTCTTAATTATCTTCATTTTTTTGGGCGGGGGACGCCGAGAAGGTTATGGAAAGACAAAAGTCTGGGGTTGGCTTCTCTCTTCTCTCTTTATTACTCCCTCCGTCTCAATTTAATTTATGTGAAGATGTTTAACTGAACACGAAGTTTAAGAATGAAAGGAAAACT
Organism: Lycium ferocissimum; assembly: GCF_029784015.1. Classification (NCBI taxonomy): domain Eukaryota; kingdom Viridiplantae; phylum Streptophyta; class Magnoliopsida; order Solanales; family Solanaceae; genus Lycium; species Lycium ferocissimum. Next base: position 8,183,917 of record NC_081346.1, on the reverse strand, counting down.
ATTAAAATTTGTGATCTAAAATAAGCGAGTGATACTTGTGTGACTATGAATCATCTCATTAAGGGTAAAATGAGAAGTTTAAATTTAAATTGTTAGTACTAAATTTAGAAATGTGTCATTCCTTTTTAGACTGAATAAAAAGTAAAGAGTGTTATATAAATTGGGACACAGAAAATACTATATAAAATAAGATTATTTGCTGGGATTTTAGTTTTGTTTTTTTAAAAAAAATCATGGGGATCTGGAAACAGTAGGAAGATGTGTTGTGATATAAACTGTGGTTGAGATAGAAGAGGTAAAAAAAATAGTCATACCCACGAGTGTCGCAATTAATGCACCCGTGACCCTCAACGTTGATTGCTGAATTTGTATGTGGATCTGCCTCATCTTCTTCCTGTGGGCCATCACTTGGAGAATAGGCTGACATTACTTGATCCGGAAAAGGTTGGGCCTTAGACTAAATGCCTCCCCACTCACATCGAGTAATTTGGACGTGTACCATTTTTTGGCGTGAAGTATTCTCTTTGTACGGTTAGGGACCCAGATATTGGTATCTGATCCTTACTTTAGCACGTTTCTCTGGAATAATTATCAAGAGATTTGGAATTTATATATTTGTATCAAAAGTTAATGGATTTTCAAAGTTGAATTAGTTAATGAACTATGTTAAAACTATATAATATTTAAAGAACATAAGCCCCTCTTCATCTAGCAGCTCATCTGATTAATTTTTACTAACGAAATAATATTTGGAAGTAGCATTTTGGAGTAATTACCCCCACCCCTCGTTTTAAAAAATCAGAACAGTAAACCCGGTTCCCTTCTTTACCAACATGTCAATCTGATTGTACTAAAAGAAAAATCAAACTTATTAGTGGTTAGATTTTTTTTCATGCTTTTAGACCGTGTAAGATGGGTCTTTATGCTAAGTCGGACAAACACAATATAATGTTGCAAAAAATATTTACGTATGAAATATTGGATCGTAACCCAGCTTTTTTTGTAATTTTATTGTTTTTGACATCTTCCATAAAGTACTATGTGATGTTCTGATGAAAGTATGAAGCATGTTATATTACCAGATTATTTTACCTTTTCATGCTATCTTTCATTTGCATTATTGTGATTGTTCTCAATTGCCTGCCTTGTATTGAATTAATCCTTTTTTTATGGCTTTTGTGCATACTAAAGCAGGTGGATACATAAAAACTCATGACTTCTTGCAACCGCTGGAGCAAGCAGAGAACAGAATACGGAAGGAAGAGCCTAAAGTTGAGGTAGCGGCTGTAGAGAAGCCTCCACCACCAGTAGTTGTTACTCCTTCAGTGGAGCATATTCTTCCTGGTGGCATAGGCACCTATAGCATTTCTTATTTGCACCAAAGGGTACCAAAGCCAGAAGCAAGCTTGTTTGCTGCAGCACAGGCAAGTAGTACCGACAGGAATGATGAAAATTCAAACTGCAGTTCTCACACAGGGAGTGGTTTCACGCTGTGGGATGAATCTGCAGTCAAGAAGGGAAAGACAGGGAAGGAGAATTCTGGGGGTGATAGACACATCCTAAGAGGTAAGAAATTTATTCTCTTTTCTACTCCCTCCGACCCAATTTACGTGATGGTGTTTGACTGGCATAGAGTAAAAGAATTAAATTTTTGTGAAACTTGATCATCTCATTAAGGGTAAAATGGATATTTTAAAGTTAAATTATCATTCACTAAATATAGAAAGATGTCATTCTGTGATATTCGCGCTCTACAGTGTTTGCTGCTCTAAAGTTATCTATGGATAGTTAACTTCTTTCAGCTCCTATTAAAACTTGATATTTGCTTGGCAGAAGCAGGTTTGAACACTGGAGGAGATCAACCTACGACATCATTGGAATGGCAGTCACAATCATCTTCAAATCATAAGCACAACACTACGGCCTTAAGTTCGCTCTCATCTGCTCAGTCAGTGACTCTTTTGCTCCCAATCATATGAATGTCCCCTTTTATCCCTTGATATCGGTACTTTTATTTACAGTTTCTAACTATATGATCACCTTGCAGACAATCATCGCCTCTTAAGAGCCAGAGTTTCTTAAATATGATAACAGCAGCTAAGAATGCACAAGATGACGACGATGATGATGATGAAGATTTTGTGATTAAAAAAGAACCACAGTCGCACCCCAGAGGTTTGTCTTGTGTAAGTCTGATGATTCCCACTCATTGTCCACACGCAGTTGTCGTTTTGTAACATACAGATAGCTACCTTTTTCAGGTAATTTATCTGTAAAAGTTGATGGAAATGGCAATGATCAAAAGCCAAACACCCCGCGTTCAAAGCATTCGGCAACAGAGCAACGGAGAAGAAGCAAGATCAATGACAGGCATGTCTATGGCATAATTGATAGCTTAAACATAGAAATCTTTTTGATATAGAATCCTTATCTTATAACATTATCTCTAGGGCAGGATGGTAAATGTTAGTCGGACGTGTGTATTTCTCAATTTAGTATAATTCTCTCCTCTTTGAAATATATCAAGCAGCCTTCTCTATTAGAAAGGAGCTTGCTTGAGTGTTCTGTTCCGTTACAGATCCCTATTTAGGTTCTTATGTTTCCATCTCTTCAGACTTTTGTCTATTTGCTACAACTTTGATTGAGTTTTGGTCAAAATAAAGTGATATCTGGCTGAACATTTAGCTTTTGTTTTCAGATTTCAGATGTTGAGAGGAATCATACCTAACAGTGATCAGAAAAGAGATAAAGCCTCATTCTTACTGGAGGTACTTGAATTGCATATTTTGTTAAGTTTTCTCTTTATAAATAGAGATATTTATATTAAATATTAAAATATCATTTGCAGGTTATTGAATATATTCATTTCCTACAAGAGAAAGTGCACAAGTATGAGGATTCATACCAAGGCTGGGACAATGAGCCTTTGAAGTTGCCATTGGTAAATCCATCTTTGGCTTTTCTCAACGTTTGCCTCCTTTAGGTCATTAGCTATGTTCTCAAAGTTTATCAATAAATGGCTCATCGTATGGTATTTAGAACTGATGCCTTAGAATTTTATGTTAAGAATGTAGTATATGGGGAAGGAGTTGGTCAATACCACATATAAAATTAAGAGGCCAAGTTGGTGAAACGAATTGAAGTCTTGACATGCTTGTGTATTTCCATGACCATCTCTTCCTAGTATATCAGGATATGAACGGTTTTTGCTCCGAATTGTAGTAGATTGAAACAGTAGGTTTTGATTTAGATGCTGTTTATACTGCAACGTTCAACCTTAAAAGGCGAAAACATATTTCCTTTTTAATCTGTATATTAGCCTAAATATAGATACTTATATTCTTAGTACATTCATTAACACAAGTTTTTAACTGACCTTCATTCTGTAACAGAGCAAGTGCCATAGGACGACTCAAGGTGTCAGCAATCATCCTCAAAGCACTATTAATGCATCTGGTGCTGCACTGACGTATGCGGGGAAGTTTGATGAGACCATCATGGGGATTTCTTCTACTAATCCTATCAATGTGAAAAAACTGGAACCAAACATAAGCATCACAAGTTTAAACGAAAACGGTCAGCAACCTGGTTTAACAAATAAGCCGACAACACTTTCTATGCACCCAAACACATTTTCATTTTGTGGGACAAGTAGCACAGCAGCGCTATATTCACCAAAGCTGACAGCTGATACTGATAAGTTGGAGTCAAAGTCTCATTCTCAATTTTCGCTTAGCAGATCACATATGACTGATTATGCTATTCCAAATGCTAATCCAAAAAGGCAGGAGCTGTCTGTAGAAAGTGGTACCATCAGCATCTCTAGTGCCTATTCTCAAGGGTGAGAATCCTATTATTGCTTGAAACAACTACAACATACCCAGTGAAATCCCACAATGTGGGGTCTGGGGAGGGTAAAGTGTTCGCAGACCTTACCCCTACCTCAGAAGGTAGGGAGGCTGTTTCCGAAAGACCCTCGGAAGATTTTGGAAATTTATCTTTTTAAAAGCAACGTTCATGTACTACTTCCACACACGCTTCCGTAAATATTAGTATATAAACTCAACCAAATGTGTCCTAAATATCTGGAACTACATGCAATTGCAACAAATTAGTCATTCATGAACCTGTTGGTGAGTAAATTGCATGGTATATGTCCGAGGCTTACAAAGTGAATGAAGTTCTGCATCAATCTTTTGTCGTTGTCTGTTGAGAAAATATATTGTAGAGAATTGAATTGTTAGTTGCATTCCTATGCTATACATGGTTTTGCACTCTGATCAAATCTCCGTCTGCGAAGTAGATTATTCTGTATGCTTTCTTCTGCTTAATATATGGCTTGATTTCATTCTATACTGGTACTTGCCAGGTTGTTGAACACCTTGACACAAGCACTGCAAACTTCTGGAGTAGATTTGTCCCAAGCCAATATCTCTGTGCAAATTGATCTTGGGAAGAGAGCAAACGGGAGAGTAAATTCTTCAGCGTCAACGATTAAGGTACATGAGCGCTTCTTAATTCCAGAAACTTCATACAGTTGTAGATGTTATTATTCTCAAAACTAACACATGAGTTGAAGCCTCAAGTAATTAACTTTCACAAAATTCCGACAGGGTGACAATGTTTCCACAAGCAATCAACCGATTCCAAAATCCATAGTTACAAGCACAAGGGAGGAGTCTGATCGTGCCTTCAAAAGGCGGAAAACAAGCTAATGCTAATTTAAAACACTAAGCGTTCTTTTTTTTCAATTGGTTAAATTTAATTGTTTTTCTTTTCCCCTTACCCTTCCTCTTCTCAAGCAATATTGACTTCCGCACCTGGTACAGAAATCTCCGATATGAGAGATCACAAGCCACTGTATATGTAATGTACTACTACTATTTTTCTGCCCTTCATTTTCCTCTTTGAATTTTGGGCTGCACAGATTTACCTGATTAGAGTGTGATATTTATTACTTAGAGTGAACTATTGTATCATTATTAAGGCTTTCCGTGCTGATGATGAGAAGCTGCCTTTTTCAAGTTTAGGCTTCCATTCATTTGCACGGGAAGGCTAAAGGACATTGTTCTACTCTATTTATTTAAAGACATGATGAATTTCCAAAAGAAAAAGAAAACTTGGTAGGTTCCTGAGAAGGAATTTGGCTTGACATTGTGTCATTCATTGAATTTTATGGGTCATAGAGTTATCGTCTTTATGGGATTAAATTCCCTTCTACGTTACAATATCTTGCTCCTTAACAATTTTGATGATCCTGCTAAACAAGCTTACGAAGCCTGATTTGAATCCCCATACATCCATCTCAGCATATATTTCTTAAGCAATTTTATAGGTTTTAGGTTGGTATCCTAGCGAAGCTCTTGAAGGAGGACATTCTAATGGATGAATATGAGAACGTTATACATCTAATATTAGATGAACAATCAATGAGTAGGTCGAACTAATAGGAACTGAGGTAATACTTGATTAGTGGACGAGTCCGGAGCCAAAATGGCTTCTTTTTACCGCCATTACACCAAAATGGCATGCCTTTTTTTTTTAAACCCAAATGGGTATTTCGTGCAATGTTGCACGAAATGCAACAATTTTTTTTTTTTTTTTTTAATTTCGTTTTTAACGAAATGCAACAAATTTCTTTTTTTTTTTTTTAATTTCGTTTTTAACGAAATGCAACAAATTTCTTTTTTTTTTTAATTTCGTTTTTTATATTAAAAACGAAATTAAAAAAAAAAAAAAAAATTTTTTGCATTTCTTTTTTTAATTTAATTTTTATATTAAAAACGAAATTAAAAAAAAAAAAAAATTTGTTGCATTTCGTTGGACAGTGCACGAAATGCAACAAATTTTGTTTTTTTTTTAAATTTCGTTTTTAATATAAAAAACGAAAAATTCTTTTTTTTTTATTTCGTTGACACAAAAACGAAATAGGAAAATATAATAATATTTTTTTTTTTTTTTTTTTGTATTTCGTGATACTACTAACGGAATAGCATTAAATTTTTTATTATGAAATAGGAAAATATAATTATTATTTTTTTGTATTTCGTTTATATAAAAAGGAAATAGGAAAATAATTTTTTTTTTTTTTTGCATTTCGTTTATATTCATCGTATTCGATTATCTAAATCTCAAACTAACTAACTTTCAATTTTTTTTTAACTTAGAAGAAGCATTGTTGTACTTTGATATTTCGCTGCATACTTTGCGAAATGCAAAGTTAAAAAATTGGTGGAAACGGATTCCATTGTTCCTTTGTTTTTATAGGGACAATAGCTTTCAATTATTTTTAAGAATCTTGTCGAAGAATTGCTTCCAAGTCGAGAAGCTAAAAAAGAAGCTAGTGAATAGCTTTCAATTTTTTTGACTTGGAAGAAGCATTGTTGCACTTTAATATTTCGTTGCATACTTTTTCGAAATGCAAAGCTAAAAAATTGATTTTTTCTTATATATTTCGTTGCATATATTTCGTTGCATACTTTGCACTTTTGTATACATTGCATACGGAAGCTAAGGTTTTTTATATTTTGTTGCTGACCTTCTCCATTCTCCATTCTCCATTCTCCATTCTCCTTTCTTCCTCTACCTCCATTCTTCCTCTTCTTCCGTTCTTCATTCTTTTCTTCTTTTTCTACTAATCCTATCACAAGGATTCCTCAACTTTTGCTCTATAATCTTCTTCAAATCTGAGGTAATTTCTTAATTTTATAAGTTTTTACATATATTTATTGATTTAGTACTTAGTGTAGTAGACTATAATAAAGAAAACAAAAGTTACAAGTTTAGTTAATCAATAATTGGTAATTTCAGTCGTTGCTTCAATTAAAAAAAAGCTTTAAAAAATGTTAGTAGAGTTTATTGGTCAACGAACTACAATTAAAATACTAAAAAGATCGTCGAAGTTCTCTGATTAAAAAGGTATAAATTTATATTATAAAATGTTCTTTTAGTTAGTCATTTTCATAGAACAACATTTAAAAAAAAGATGAAGAAATTGTGAGGAAAGTAAGATTGTTAAACATAACATAAAGATATTTGTATCATTTGTTGGGTCATTTTCTATGTTCAAATTGTGACTAGTCGTTGGAGATTATTTGTCGTTGATAAGCATGAAGAATTTTTACTTTTCAAATTAAAAGTATAAGATCAAGAAACTGTGAGGAAGTTGGACTTGTTTATGAAGATAATAGAGAAAAATAGCATGACCTTTTTTTTTAAAAATCAAAATGGGTATTTCGTTGGACAACTAACGAAATCTTTACGATCCGTAAAAAAAATTGGTTGACCTTGCATCCCTCTCCGGTCATATGGTTTGTTTTAAATAGAAAAGAAGTAGTTATATGTAAGATGAATACTATTATGGCAATTAATTATGAGCTTAACCAAAAGTTTAATTACATTTCGTTGACCCGCATATAGTGAACTCAATTATTTTTTGACAAGCTTGTACTCTTATTAAATTTTTTTTCTTTTCTCACGTGATAATATATCTTATAGTTTGACCTTTGTTGACTTTCCTATTGAAAATATAGTAAACAATTGTGTAAGGTGTTGTCAATTATTCTAACAGCAGTGGCTTGGTGTTGCAATGTTATAGATATGGATCGCCCCAGAGTCACTTGTACATCCAGTCCGTAAAACTATGATTTATTAACACTCCAAAGAACAACATCGATCCCGAGGTCAGTGGGATGGAACATTGATTTGGACAGAACGCGTGTTTATTTATACGTCGTGCGGATCATGAATTCGGAATCACGTAAGGCAATACCCGCTTTACATAATCGCATCCTCAATTACTTTGAGAGGTGTGGATTTGGGGAGTTTTAGCGATAGGTAATGTGCGTATGATGAAGGAATCATCACGCACTTATTGAAGATGGCGTCCGAGACGCATACATTTCATATGCGGATCGTGCGAATGTACCATCACACTCAGATGTCGAGGTGTTATATGGCATTCCCGTGGATGGCCAACCATTGGTGCGGTAATAATGTTAAAAATATAACTAAATCGCGTGGCGGGAATTGATGTACAACCTTCTTGTTGGTTGCCGGAGAAGAAGCAATTATAGGTAATAGCTTGTTGGTAATAACACAATTATCTAATCATTTGGAAACCTTGATTGCCGAATGATATTATTGATGAACACACCGATGAGGGTCAAGTACAAAAAGAGGTCGGGTTATACTCGCTTTGGTTGATTAGTGGTGATATTCCCCGATAATTCGGTTCAAGGCTTAGTTTACACTTTTTGTTGACATATGTAACCTTGATACAATAGGCGGTAAAGCTTGGGAGTAACAAGCATTATCATACTTGTACGTTGTCTATGCCGTGCTTCGATGTCTAATAGCCGTGATGTTTGTGGATTTATTGCTTTGTTACGAGTACGTGAATTGCAATATTATATTGCTCTACTTCAAGAAATAAGAGATCAAACAAAGATTCTTATACCCACCATTACCCAAATTTTGAAAAATGAAATTAGGAACCGAAAGTTGAGCTTTATTAGAAACACTAAATGTACCACTATATATAATGCAATCTGGATTTTTTAATTTCGTTTTTTATATTAAAAACGAAATAAAAAAAAAAAAAGAAATTTTGTTGCATTTCGTGCAACATTGCACGAAATGCAACAAATTTTTTTTTTTTTTTTAATTTCGTTTTTAATATAAAAACGAAATAAAAAAAAAAATTGTTGCATTTAAGTGCAACATTGCACGAAATACCCATTTGGGTTTAAAAAAAAAAAGACATGCCATTTTGGTGTAATGGCCGTAAAAAGAAGCCATTTTGGCTCCGGACTCATTAGTGGACCCATAGATCATGGAATAAATGGGGTGGTTAAGCTTAAGCACCACACTACAAGGTATAGACGCACACTACAAGGTATAGACGCGATCATCTCTCGTGGTCATACTCTCATAGCATACAGCTCTAGCCTCACCTCTCTGATCCTCAATCAAACTTTTCCAGTTTGCTCCCTTGTAACACCCGGTATGGGAAGTATTTACTAAGGCCCCGTTTGGACATGGTTTGAAATCATGTTTGGACATATAATTTGAATATTTTAAGTTGTATTTTCTCTTATTGACATAAAAATCCCACAAATTGTGAAAACTATCAAAACATTCTCAATTCTTATACAATCTTACCAAATGAGCAAATCATAGTTTATAACAAAATTAGTACACTACTAGAAGACTTTTCTAAAAAATGTAACATCAATTAATCAAACTTTACTTCAATAAAATCGAAAATTTAACATGAATAGTAATGTAACTACTATTTAATATAATCTTCCCACATAAATTAAAGATTGGTAGACATAAATAAAGGTTGGTGGAAGTTAATGAGATTGGTAAATGATTGATGGGGGCAATTGTTAAAAATATTTACCAACTTATAGTTTTTTTTTACAAAATATTAACTTATGGGTTAAATTTTGTATTTAAAAAAGTTAAAACCATGGTTTCAAACCCAAACCATATTTTTTTGGATGATTTGGGTTCAAACCATGATTTCAAATCAGGTTTCAAACCGCGACTGAAAATTGATGGCCAAACGTTGGTTTGAGACCATGGTTTCAATTTTGATGGCCAAACGCCTACTAAGAAAGAACCAACATTTCCTACTTTTTGTTTGTCCTGTTTGATAAAAAGAAATTTAGATCCCAAAGAATCCCTCACAACCCTTTAAATAAAAATCTATGTAAACTGGAGTAGAGGGGAGTATTCGATCTATCATAAAATAAAACATGAATAAGATAGCAGCCACGGGACAATCAATGCAAATTCTTGATCGCTCATGCCTCATTGAGCTGGCTAGTCGAACTGATATTGGGCTTTTATCTCAAGAGCTCTGCTATATTTTGGGCTTTTATTTCAGATCTCTGTTGTGCCATGACATTCGACAAGGTTCGAATTCTTGCCAGCAGGCAGGTTTACTCAAGGTATAGTTTTGCAATGCGCGAGACAAAGGTTTGAATTTGCAGCCTTTATTGACTAGAGCAAAACAATTTAGTAGGCGTTTCGATATAAAACCTGTGATATTTGCGGGAAAAAAAGAAGTAATATTTGAAGTTAAACTGAAAAAAATTATTTAATAATTAAAGAGATATTTGGATAGGCATTTAGTTTAAAAAAATTGATTCTTTGTGAATGGAAAAATATTTTTTATTCAAATTTGAAAAAGGCATTTTTAAATATTTTTCAAAAAATTAATTACATTCTTTTTTTTGAAAAAAAAAAAGGGAAAAAAATTCTATAGACGAACGGCTTCTTAAGAGAAGAAAAAGGAGAAAAGCAATGTGGCCCACTAAAAAATTTCTAATCGGCTTATAACCATCATTACTTATTATTCCAGGAATAAATCATAAATAATACTTCAGCAATTATAGTTGAAAAATAGTCATTATCGTGGAGTTTCAACTTCCATAGTGAAAATTTTCAAGATACTATTTTGGGGTTTTACATGTAAAAATTGAACTTCAATAACAATAACTACTTAATTCTTAAAAATATAATCAAAAAGTGGCTAGTGGACCATATTTTTACCGATATTTCGACATATATTCACATGATCCAGTCCATTTAGATATTCTCGAAAGCCCGTCAATTAAGAGAAGTTTGTACACAATTATAAGCCTTGTTATCATTTGGTTATATCCTACTTGGACAATTAAACAAAATTCTCACCTTCTGGGGCATTAAAAGGTGCTTGGCATGGTCCCTTTGTTCCGCCAATAAAGAAGCCATCCTTGATGATTTCTCATTACTTATTTGCCTTTATTGACAAGCTTGGTAAACACTTCTTCTTTGGGGATTTAATGAGCGTCAAAGTTTACTTTGATACAGTCTACAACTAATAACAATAACATTAATAGAAATTAAGAATTATCGAAAAGAAGTGTAGACACACTAACTAGTCTCCCTACTTCATTTTTTTGGTACACTGTCTCCCTACTTAATGCATGCATGCATGCATATATTCATTCATGATAATTGCTTGTTACACTCAAACGTAATATTACAAACAGAAAATCGGACGAGGAATCGCCGTCAATTCTACCTTATTTTCGTCAAGGTTTGTTCCCATAATCATCTACCAATCACTACTGTAGATATTCTATTAATTTCGTAAATTATATTAATTAAAAATTAATACTCCTACTGTTTAAGATATACTAATAGGGCCGCAGTCTATCTGTTTTGCAAAGTTAAGCGAAGCTCTACCGGCTACCCTCACCAAACATCACTATCCATAAATCATGCTACCTTAATATTAGATATACGAAAAGTGTAGGGAGTTGGTGACTACAATTCCTTAGAACTAAAGAAATGACACTAATCAGCGTATATATTACTCTCTATACCCTACATGTGGCACACTTTTTTTTTTAATTTGTCCCAAAAGAATGCCATATTTCTATATCTCAAATAACTTTAACTTTAAAATTATTATTTACCCCTTAATTATGAGATGATTTATAGTCACACAATTGTTTCAGGCTTGTTTCTAGATCACGAGTTTCAAAAATCTCCTTTTAAAAAAAAAAAAAAAAAAACTGCAATCCCAATCAAATAATGCCGCATAATCGAGACCGGGGGAGTATCATTTTTCTAAAAATTAATTTAAGATTCCTTAACAAAAATACAGAGTTTTAGGCAAAGCTACTGATTTTGCCGAACTCGTAACTATAACTCTAGCTCCGCACGTGTTACTCATATATATTCCACGAGAGCAGCAAAGGCTGTTGAATGCTGACTTACACTATGTACACCATTTAGCCAGATGTGATGTGTAACCAAAGCAACGGTCGTTAGAATTCTGCATGTAGTAAAAGACTTACTCTTTACTATTATAGTGCCATTAATTGTACAATGGCGAAGTAGGAATTTGGAGTGACAGTTGCATATATAAAGCCATAAAGAGAGAAATGCACTTGAATCTGAAAATGAATATATTGACACCTCTAATTCTTCCCTCGAGAATTGGCCTTTCTTGGATCATTCAAAGTAGATAGAATAATGTATATACCAAATACAAATAATATAGTAATTAACTATATACCAAATACAAATAATATAGTAATTAACTACAGCATGTACATACTATAGTTTCTTGGGATTGCCTCATTTACCACATCCCAAGTCCAAAAAAGTCAAAGCAATGAATTAGCCCATTTATGATTTTTTTTTTTCTTTATCAGTTTTCTTTCTTTTATTGTTATGTTAATATTTTATTTTCTTGGTTTCATCAGTGGAAATTAAAGTGAGTTGTTTGAAAAGAAGGGAGGATTGAGAGGCGAGTAAATTGGGTTGTTCTATGATCATTTTAAACTTGGTTGAATAAGGCCACTGCCAGTGAATAATGTAAGGCGATACAGTGGCTGATAATTGAAAGCTAGCTGAATAATTGATAATTCCAACTAGAACTAGAATGGACGCACTAAAGCATTAGTGATTGGAAGAATGAGTACTACGATTATCTTATTGGAGATTAATTTAGGTGCTGATAGTGGCTTTATCATTGGCCTTTTACCTATTTTAGTCGTCTCCACTTACTATAATGTAAGTAAACATGAAATATAATATTACAAAATTTATTTTCCATAAAATTCAGGTATTAGCCGACCTACACGTGAATTATTGATCATAATATTAATGCACGCCTGCTCTCCCACTACCGTATATCATAAATTTAATCTCCCTGTCTGCTTATAATCGCCAACGAAATCAATGTATGCAATATTTTCACGCTATGAGTTGTGTTTATAAAAGTCTATTTGACGTCAATACTTTAAAAGCAAAAAAAAGAAAAGAAAGACCCGTAAGCACCTTTACAGCTAACCTTGCCCCTTTATTTTTTGCATATATATTTGTTTATAGCTTATATGTCTAAACAGTTGGATGGTCTAAAAGCAATTGTTAATTGAATTTAAACACATTTCAGCATTAATTTGCCGTTACGATTCAATAAGCTGCATTAGATAAACATTGCACCTCTAAGCTGGTGGAGGATCCTAAAGTGAGTTCGTTGGCAGATGGTACATAGCTTTATTAATTAAACAAAATAGTTTGGAATATTATGAAGTAGTCATCAGGGGAATGTGCAGAAAGCAAATCACTTTCATATACTTCTCATCATATAAATATTATTTTCCAAGAATGAATAGATGTAAGCCTAAATTTTATATGACATATACCTAACGTTGACTAGAAAATTGGCCTCGCTTCCCTCGTTACAGTCTCATCTTACCAACCGCATATTACAACTCAAGACCATTTTCTCTGTACCTCTTGCCAAATATCATTCTTAAGGTCATGCCTTTGCTGGAGCAAATGAATTTTGTATTCTCTATAAACAGCGTAAGTAACAATCGTGATGACGTCACAATGTAATTGCAGAACAGCAGTTGGCAAAGAAGACTAATGGCAAAAGATAGTGGAAATACAAACAAAAGAAGAAAGATTGTAAAAGGGGGTGTTGAGGCATAATAGAATGAAGCCTCAACAACTAGGTATGGGATGGAATCTAAAAATTGCTGGGTCCGTAGTTGCAGTAAAACAAATTCTATATTTCACCCTTCTGTGTACACTGCCGTGGAGTTGATGTAACCCTGCAATGGCAGGGGAAGCTTCTATACAGGAAATCGATTATTAATTTATGTAAAAACGTTTTAATGTACTCTCCAGCATGCTCTCAAGTCTTCTCAGCCCATCGAAGTTCACCTCCCACAGAACTTCAAGAGTCTCCTCGAAGCAAAATCCTGCTTTCTCACTGTCTCACGGTGTTGAGAACTATCTTCTCTAAATCATTCACAGAAACTGCATGGCAGTGTTTTTTTCTTTTTCTTCTGAACAAGTGTTACCACCGCCAACATGATTTAAATGCTGCTACTTAGTGTTTCATCCTCATTAGATGGTTCTAGACACTCCCAAGGGTTTGAGTAGAAATAATCCTCTTCTTTGGGTCGGTCAAGAATAACCAACCTCTTTTTAGGGTTGCCCATACGTTCAGCATGAGCTTCCTTAACAGCATTAGAAAACTCATCCCATGTCAATGATCCAGCTGTATGTTGGTCTATCAAATCCACTAGAAGCTTTCTGTCCAACAAGATAGTTTTCTTGTACCCAAGATATCTACATACATAAGATGTTCGAGATTTTTAACACAACATAAAGAAATCTTCAAACCTGAAGTTAAACTAGTGCTGAAAATCAGCAAACCAATAAGAAAACACCATATGTAGCTAAAGTCATACTGAAACCAGCAAACCAACAAGAAAACCTCCTATGTAATGGGCATTACTAATTGGTAATGACTTCCAATCGAAAGCAAACCAGGTACATGGTAACCCAACACAAAATAAAAAGTTTCATCAGATGGATATACCTGCGATGTCCTTCAACAACTTTGGCCATGTTTCCATCATATGTAGGAACAAAGATATTACTCTCCAAAGAAACAAGATAGTCCAATGCAGCCATTTGAGAAGAGTGATTCTGAAAGAACATAAGGTCGGAAGGTTCTAGTAGTGTCTCCTTCCTCACCTGCCCAACATAAAATAGTGCAAACTGTGAGTCCACAAATTGAGGCAACATAAGCAGCTAAAAAACTAGCTTGCACGTTCTAATTACCAGATTAGGATAAGCTGCTGAAAGACTAGCCATTCGCCTTCGTCCACCATATATTTCTCCAGCGGCAATGTAAACTTGTATGCTGGAATCAATGTCCAACGCCCTTAAAGTCAGGGCAGTTTCTTCGGGTGTCAAGGGACAGAGACCATCTCTCCTTTTCAAATCTGAATTTATGATTTTTTCTTTCCACCATGGATAAGCATATCTGCAAAAGGATTATATCAGCCCAGCACTGAAAGACCACTAAAGACCGCCTCCACTTGATACAAGGATATAAATTTACCTCATTCTTGTCAACTCGTCAACCTCATCCTTGTTACATCCCTGACTACAGCCAGAAAAGGCTAACATATCCATTTCGTATCTCAGGTGGAGCACCATGAAGGGACCCTTTTGCCTGAGAAGTCGAATGACCTTTCTGCCCAACTCTTCTATCTGAGGGGTGAATTTCAAGGCGCCAAAATTTACTCGACAACGCAGTTTTTGAATTTCCATGGGTTGACCATTATTGGCAAGCCGAGCATCGGTTCTGTTTAAGTGAACAACTTTGTACTTCCGGATTAAGGGAAGAATCTGTAATCAGCAAATGTGACCATCAGTACTCACAGAAGAATGTTGAGTTACCAACCCACGTCATCAAAGAAGTGTGGCCTAAACCTACAAACCTGGTTATGGTAGTAAGAAATATCAGACCAACTGACAGGCGGCATGGTGTAAATCATTCCTAGCTCTACTCTCCTCTTCAGTCTTGGGGGTAGCTCTCTCAATATTCGGACTTCATCTCTCAAGGATTTTATAAAATGATCAACATCAAAAATATCTTGAAATTCACTGCAAGTCAAAAGTATTGTTAAGCATACCACATCATCACCCTTATATTTTAAGGAAGCAGTCCGTAATTAGAAGACAAAAATCAAGATACTCAAGGAGACACACCTTGGATCAGCCCAAAACGAGGTTTTATCCAGCTCAGGAACTATAAGAGTCACATTTAAATATCTTGCAATGGCAACCATATCACATATCTGCAACGATAAAACCGAGGACGGAGAGGAGAGACTCATCAGCTATAAAGCTCAAAATGGTCACCCTAATTGAAATACTTCATTACGCGACACTAAACTGATATTTATCTTAAGTAAGCCACTCACCGCAGACCTCATTTGATTCAGCCCTCCATTGCATGAAACCATAAGGTAACCATTATTCTTGTAAACCCCTGGATTTGAAATAATTATGCCAACTGTCAGGACTCGGGAATTTATGAAAAGATACGTTCTGAAATAGAAATTCGTAACACAACAAGGGAGGAAACAAATATCCAAGGAAGCAAATTCTCAACTTTGTTCAATTATCGTTGCACAAGAAGCTAAATAACCTGAATAAGGCCATGAACCTTTTGGTGATTTCAACTAAGATTCCCAAGCAATATATTCAAACAATTCAACCACATATATTTCACAAGTATCTCAATTATAGTTAGCATCAGGCCACCAAAAAAGGCGATCAGCAAAACATCCATTACACAAGCCATTACTTGAGATGATGTAATACCCAACGGCTATTTCACAATTTCACTAAAAATAGCCCATCTATGCTCTACTAAAACAGAATATGTACAACGATCTCTTTGCTTCCCACCAAACCTGACCAACTACAACAACAACATACCCAGTATAATCCTACGAGTGGGGTCTGGGGAGAGTAGGATGTACGCATACCTTACCCCTACCTTTGCGAGGTAGAGAGGCTGTTTCCGAAAGCTGACCAACTACGACACACAATATAAGTAAACAAAGCCACACCTGTAAGTTAAAAAGAATACTCACTTTTAGGTGGAAGAACTCTGGCAGGGACCTCAGGCACAACAAATGAAGCAGCAGACTCCTGTGAGAAACAAGAAGGCCAGCCTTTCAAAACTCTAGGACCCCATGTCTCCCCTAAAGTCATCAATTGAACCACACAAGTCCACAATAAAATCGAAGTTGTTGCCCTTATCATCCATAACTTCATTCTAGACCTCGACATCATTGAACTCTTCAATTTCTCCACACGACTATCACCTAAACCCCCTGTTTTGAACCCCATTACGCCCAATTTACTCTTTTGTCCCTCTATTCTGCACATATCCCACCCATACAACGAAATATCTTACCTTTCTTGTTTGTAGTTTTTCCCTCAGTGCAGTAATGAATTTACTCCAAAAAAACTCACGCCTTGTTGATAATGTAGTATCCAAAACGGGTCAAAAATTAAAGGAATTAATAAATCCTACACTCATAATTTGAAGGCAACAAGTGAGTGGATCAAACTGCTCAAATCTGATCCTTCAGTAAGGTGAACAAAACTTGTATTGTTAGATCTTCCAGAGACTGTTCATTCCAAAAGCAGCACCATAAACCCTAAATCTCTAGCACATTAAGGACAAAATCGACTTTTTGAGTAATAACGGAAACAAACCCTAACTGATTGATTAAAACAGTTTTTTTCTTAGGGATGAGAGAGATCAATAAATAAATGAGAAATGTGGGCAGAGATTTTGGGGTGGAGTTTTCCGGCGAGACGGGTGACGTGTCGCCGGAATCTGGTGCCGCCGCTGGTGAAGCGACGATGAGAGGGAAAAAAAGAGAATTGTGAAATGTGAAGAGGAGAGAGAAAATGAGAGACGAGAAATAGAAAAAAAGAAGAGAGAGAGAGATAAGAACACGCACCGCGTGGTGGGTTTAGGGGGACTGCTTATTGTGGGTGTGGTTATAGAGGTTCGTTATCAAATGCGGCAACTTCCACACTTCCCTTCCTGTTATTTTTATTTTATTTGTTTCCTCTTTCGTTTTTCTTTTTTTCAAATTTGGTCCAGCCAACTGCAAGTATTTGTAGTCTCAATAAGGTAATAGTTGTTATCTAAATATTTTTTTTTCTCTTTTGGTTATTTTTTAAACTAAGTTGTCTCTTTGAATATTTTTTTTTCCTTATTTGGTTTTAAATTAGATCAAGGTAATCTTTGTTTGATTATGTCATTATCAATTCCTACCATACAAATGAACAAATGGTATAACCTTATAAAGTATGTTACTGTAATGTGATTAATATATTGTAATAATATGTTTAGGTCAATTCGTACTTAGTGAAAATAAGCCATAAGCCCATAAATTTGATGAATGGAATTAAGAAAGGACTTCCCTAAAAAAAAAACTAATCATATAAAATCTATTTGTAGTCGAGTTACAAATCTTTTTTATGTTTGTGGCTCTCGTTCGCCAAAAATATTTGCGTCCCTCCCCATCTATAAGAGTAGTGACTTTGTTCACTTTTATCAAAGGTTTATAACCTTCGATAACTATTGGTAAACTTGACATTAAATAAGCAGTTCGTCTTTATTTTATCTTACTTGGGTGTGCTTGTCCTTAATATACATATATACATTTTTCTTTTACTTAAAATATATATTGTAATTTTCATTTTCTGCTACGTGTCTTTCTTTTTTTCTCTTCACATGAATCAAACGAGTTTATTGGAAAATAATTTAGGAAATTGAAACTTGATCGTGATTCGTGAGCTAAAGTTGGGCATTTGACTGTTAATTGGCTGTCAATCTTTTCTCAAAGTGGGGACAGGTGGAAAAAAATAGAACATCCATTCAACAACTAAATAAGCAATAAAAAAACAAAAACAGAACAATGAGAGGAAAGATAAAAGGGCAGCAAACTTTGGAGTATGAAGCCGGGCACACCAGATTCCTCCACGCATTGAACAGTGATGATGAATTATAAACCAAGGCAAATTTGGAAAATACTAACCAATAAATGAGAGCCAGCTGTATGCTATCGGTTAGGGCCCCACTACTATAAATCCAGTCAGACGTGTCAAAGATCGAGCCACATTGAATTTACACGTGGCTCCATGAGATGACTGTACAACAACCTCTGTATCGCCGTATTTTAATGGCATATAGAGACACCGACAATATCTCGCGATACTTCTGTGGTTGGAGTAAGAAAAACCTTTATTTTTGGCTTTTCACCACCTTATGTTACCTTTTTTATCCACATTCTTTTGACATATCACGATTTACTTTTTTAGTTGCTGTTTTAGTTTTACTTTTTGTCCCTCTTTATTTACTATATTACTGTGTCATGGAAGTGCCAACACCAGAGTGAATTGATCCCTACTTTCTATTTCCATCAGCTTAACTCTAAATTGGTAATTTAATTAATTTGATTTAGAGGTCAAGGACACGCAGATTATAATGATCAAATATTAACTTTTCGATGCTAATAACCATAATAAGACAAATAAACAAAAACAAACTGTAAAACAATAAAGGAAAAGTAGGAAAAAAATCTTATTGAGTTGTCTGTCCCTGGGAAAGTATTGCTTGTTAGAGATTGAGAGCTTATACAGTTGATGTGATGAAAATCAGATGGGATGCAAATGAGGGAGAGGGATGTATTTATAGTCTAACCCTAAGTAACGTATCTTGTATATTCGGCTGCTCATAATGATCATTATCTGCACGTTGAGTATGTTACACAAGTGGATACGTAACCGTCGAAGTGGATTAGGAATCAGTTCACTCGTGAGGCTTATCATAACCAGGCATTTGATGACTTTTCGGCCATTCGACCCCGGATCGAAACCATTTGTTACCAGCCTAACAAGTTCAAACCGTACTTGGTTTAAGCCGGAGAGTGATGTCCGGTCATTAATTGTCTTGGGCTCTGGCTGACGTTGGCCTTGCTAAGCTGGTTCTGACTACACTCGATCTTCCACGCGATATCTTTTTGAATTATCCACGTATCTGATTTGTAATTTGACCAACACACTATATACAAATAAATAATACAAAGCCAATTTAAAATTTACAATATCAAATGAACAAGAGAAAGCAAATGAAAAAGCAAATAAATATTCTGGTTGCGGTACAATAATGATTAGTTTAAATTGTGTAACTGATGTCACTAATTGTTTACTTTTCCTTGTTTAACAATAATTAGAATAGTACACATCTTAAATGTGGCTGTTAGTAGTTGATTAAAAATAACATCTAGATATTTTTAGGCAAAATAAAGAAAATAGGAAATCATGGGCGTCTGAATAGGAGAATTAAATTGCAGCACTGACCAATTTAACTCCATCCTATGGAAGCAGCTAAGAGCCAGGGAAAACTTATAATGTACTAATCATTTAAGAGACCAAGAAGATAAGATCTGAGGGTTGAGACTTTACGAGTAATAAATAGCATAGAACTTAACTTATCCTCGGAATATTTCTCAAATACTCTGTTTAAAATTTTCTTTTATCTATGTTATAATAGAGCATCAAACGACAAAACACAAACTGATGAAAAGCACTACAAAATTTTCAGCCTCTTTTTACCTACCTGTTAGACACGATATAAAATTTAAGGCAAACAAAAACAAATTTTACATAAAGTTTAGCCTAATGCTCCCAAAATACATTTGAAAATTCAATTAAAGAGGCCTAAGCTCATAGGATTGAACCTTCTTTACATGTTTTTTAAAACCCATGGGGTGCAATCGTCCAGAGGTGGACGTTATTGTCCGAGTCCAATATATTCGATAAAAAAAATGTAAACACATATTAAAATCCAACATGTATCATATTAGAATTCATGGTTTTAAAATATAATATTCAATGTCAAAAATTTAAAAATCGAATCCATTAAATTTAAAATTATGAATCCATTTATGATAAGATCTATTGGTGATTTCTTAAAATGGTGGAAAATATTCGAGACATAAGAAAGCTGTAGTAAACCCTTTATTAAAGCAAAGACAAAATCGCCTCAAAATTATTCAACAGATATGCAGATTGTATAGATGGTGAAACTCCATTTTCGGAAGAATATATAGTATCGTAGGCGAGAAGTACGCTAAGCGATAAATTGAAAAGGGACAGGAAATGACAACTGGATCTTTCATTGATGCGGCCGTACCGTTAGAGTGTCGGTACCACCGTTATAACGGCAAGTTAACTTTAAGAGGAGTTTGAGTAGGTGAGAGAGTACGTGTCAGAACGGTCGATTGGGGGGTCACGGGTTAAATGAAACAATTAAGGCCTCTTTGGGCTGAACCTACTGCTATTGGTGTGGCCCACAACCCGATTCATATTTGGGTTGTTTCTCTTTGTGGGGCAAAGTATTATTGTCAATGTGGGTCTTGACAGATTCTATGGACCACTTCTGTACATGTCACATTCATCATTTTTACCAATTAGATGTCACACCACGCCTCACTTTTTATATTTCACTTTGAAGTAAAATTTTACTAGTAGAGTATTTTCTCATGCGATCGTGTTTGATTGGTCATGTTATTTTAAAAAAAAAAATTTAAGAGTATTTAAAATAAGTTATATATATTTGTATGGTTATAAATTATTATTTTTTTTGTTGATAAATAAACGGCAACCAAAGATTTTCTTTAACGCGTACAGGTAAACCTCCCCACAATATAATAGCACAAGGGAGGTAAACCGTAATAGATAAGTCACGTTCGACAAGCTCGGCTGAGAAAACATGCATGGAATTTCGAACTTGAGACCCCTAATTTGGGAGATCACCTGCTCAACAAACTAAGCCAACCTTGGGATTAAGTCATCTTATTAAAAATAAAATAATTATTTTACAGGGACAGAGGGATTAACAAGTAAATTTTTTTTGACTTTGGATAAAAAATATTAAATACGTCTTTCAATATTCAAAATGTAATTCAACGGAAAATTTGGCTATGATCTTTATTCTTTCTATTGATCTCCCAATTATAAAACGACCGAAATAGTATAAACCACCAATCAAAATGGTGACGCTTAAAAGTTTAATAATAAGAGCAATTTATACAAATGTAAATATTAACCTCAAACAGGAGGTGGCAACTTTTGATTGTATTGCCAGCGAATGTATGATTTTTTAGTTCAGTCTTCTTGTTATTATAATTTTAAATATTATGGAATGTCAAACTGAAAATTTTAAAAAAATGAGTGAAGTCGTGACTAGTTGAGATAAAATTATAGAAAACAAAAAATTATTAGCGCAAAAGATATTCTACTACTAAGAGGTCCACGATTAAATGATAATTCCTAATCAACTACTCTAATTCCTCTCAGATTACGATTGATAGAATATATTTTACATTCTCCAATGACATAATTTTGAACCCCAATGATACTACTAATGTATCCTAGAAATAATATTCTTTATTATGAAACTGAAGTAAATATATTTTAAATTTTCCAATGATATAAATTTACCAATTCTATGGCATGTGTTGAAAGATCAATTGATGCACCAATCACGCGAAAAAGAAATAACAGCTGTGTTTGTCAAATATATTTATTTTGATTCGCTGGCTTCTTCAATTGTTGGCAGTATCTCATTTAGCTGCTTGGACCCCGGTTTCCATGAACCTTAGATGAGTAGATGGGCTGGATTACATCTTTAATTTTTTTTTCCAATTTTAGTAAATTTCATTTTCACTTTTCTCTTTCTGCTAAAATAAGCAAACGAAGTTTGCAATTTCGTACCTCTGATTAGCCTAACAAAGGAGAAACCTAAGGCCCTATTAATTTGGCAGCACTTGTGGAAGTAAATTTTAATTTAAACTAGGCTTAATGCATATGCAACCCTCTAAATTTGTCCTTTTTTTTCATTTTGGCAAATTAACTAAGTGTTGTTTCTATTGATCCCTGAACTTGTCCTCAAGTGTGTCTATCAAACCCCTAAATCTGATTTTTAGTAGAAGCAAAAATTAAATTAGGGAAATGAAGTTGAAGAATATTCTATACATGTGGTAAGCTACTTTTGGAAATTATGGATGATGTTTCTTGGTTTCGCTTTTCCATGCCGACAAATTAATTAAGAGCTACTCTTTTTTTTCCCTCTCAATTACTGCTAATCTTAGCTAAAAGATGACATAATTAAATTAGAATATATATTAGCATGTTGCTACATTGAAGATGGAATATTATGTAAGTCGGATTGTGTTTGATAGACACACTTGAGGACGAGTTCAGAGGTTCAATAGGAACAACACTCAATTGAGATGTCAAAATGAAAAAAAAAAAAAAAAAAAAAGAGATAAATTTAGGAGGCCGCATATGCATTAAGCCTTTGAACTACCACTACATTATGTTTAGTTTCATAAAAGGAGAAAGGCAAATGACATAAATACGGAAATGAGCTATCCAAATATGGTGAATGCATTAAATTATACTTGTAATTTATTAAAGCTAAGTGATAATTTGGAGTAAACATGTATATTAATTAATCATCATCATATTGGTAAAACTCAAAGTATATATCATGCTTATAGAGTATCTATAAGCATTTTGTCATAAATTATTTAGGAATTTTCTTCTGGTCATGTGTCTCACATATGCTAAACTACTGCAATAAAATACATTTTTTTTTATCCAGCTCATCTTTTGACTTGACATAAAGATTAAGAAAAAATGAAAAACTTAAAATAAATTTTAGATATTTGTGTGGCTAGATATAAATCTTTTATTTAATGTAAAAGAGGAATTTTAAAGTTAATTTTTTTTAATTATAGAAATGTGATGTTCTTCTTAAGATAAAATAAAAGGAAAGGGTGCCACATAAATTAGGACGGAGAGAGTATACATTAAGGAATTGTGTAATTTTATAAACTTTATAGTAAAAGTGAATAAGTAGTTTAAATCAATGAATTTAGAGCAGATGTGTGGCAGACTCACCAAAGAAAAAATTGACAATTTGGGACTCCATGAATGAAACGTGGTAAAATATATTCTAATCTATTGTTAGTTTGTTACTATCTAGTATATAATAGTCTACTGTTTTTCCCCTTTGGCATAGCCACCATGTGAGAGTTGACACACATATCACTTCATTACTAACATCCCCATCTATAATCATGCCAATTGTCATCATTAAACTGAATTAGGACCACAAATAAAGTCCATAAAGATGGTGCGCAATTTTCTGTCTTATATCAATACTTTGGAAGGTTTTACTATATATGGGTCATTACCCTATATATCATCTGTTGTCGTTATAGCAATAAATATAATACTTGTTATACAGATCCATTGCTGTACAATTTAATTTAGACAATGATTTGTCTATACTTCACATCGTGATTCATGCAGAATGATTTGGTGTAAATTAACTTCGAATACAGATAAAACTATTACCATCTGTTTACCCTCTCAACTGTGAACCAAGCAGAATTAAAAGCCAAATTAATAGAAAAGTTGTAGTGGGGCTTTCAACTACACTTGTCTAGTATGTTCCCTTTTTAACTCATTAGGTCAGCCAGAACCACCAAAAAAAAAAAAAGAAGAAGAAGAAGAAGATAGAAAGTCATTTTATGGTTGTCAAGACAGAAAGATCACTACGTAAATATCAAGAATGCAGTATCTAGACATTTTTTATACTTCAAGTTCACTCTAGAAATATGTAGAGTAACGAAATTAAAGCAATCTCCATTGTCTTTCTAATTTATTGCTTTCCTTTTTCGTGATTGACATGAAGTTACTGCTTCATCCCTAAACTCATTCCATTCTGAAAGGAGGAAAATTGAAGGTAAATTCCACCACGTGAAGAGTCAGTAACTCTTAACTGTAATCAGTAACCCTTTCACACTGGAAAAAAGAATGTACCCTCTATGCTAATTCCTAGCATAACATACATTCTTTATTGTTTCAACTAGTGGTGGATCCAGAATTTTTATTCAGGGTGTTCGGAAAAAAGAAGAAGCTAAATATACACTATAATTTTTTGCCGAGGGTGTTCAAAAGTTAATATATGCACATAAAAACAGAAAAAATTTACCCTATATATACACTCTCCAATTTTTTTGCGGGTGTTCGCGAACACACGACAACACCTGCATCCGCCCCTGGTCTCAACTATCATTTCTGACAACTTGAATAATTGTACTTACCTTAGCGAAACTGTTATTGCGGTAGATTTTAATACTAGCTAATAAGTACTTGGTCCAACTTACTAATGCAACATGCAGTTTCTTATGGAAAAAAAAAAAGAATAAAGAAATATTAAAAGGAGTGCGTGGGTTATGGAGAGAATGTACAGATCACTAAACATGAACAACTACTAAATGGAGCCAAAATCAGCAAGAAATATCCGTTTAATCATTTAATCATTATAGATGCTGTATAGCCTGGAACTATGGAACGAAGAATTAAATATCAATCATCAAAAAATTAAAATTATTAAAATATAAAGAAGGAAAATATTAATTAGTGGCGTGGGAGGAAACACATAATATAAAGCCAGAATAGAGACAATTCGACAACTCAATCTGCTAATAATACCAAAACAAAATGAAACATATGACATACATGGTTGAGAAGAAATCTTGAATAATAGGATCTTTTAAGCAACTAGCATATGTAATGACAGATGTTTTTTGCTTCGAAATACTATTCTAACATACTACTAAAATCCTATGGTTCAAATAGAGGCCAAATTTTAAGAGAAACGACGTCGATGTGTTTATGTCCCGACGGGAGAGATATTTTTAGAATGAAGAGATGACAATAAGATACCTTTCTATTAATTATTCTTTCAATCATTAAATATTCACAATTGTTAGAACCTTTTTTCTTTGCACTTCTAACTCTTTACTTTGAAAAGAAATTTCAATTCTTTTCCAAAAGTTGTCCAAACAATACCTTGAGAAGGGGTTTTCTTTTTGCAAACAAAGACTTTCTTACTTTATTACTCGTAATAACTAAGGTTGTCATATAATTGGATCATAAGAAGTAAGAAGTAATATATACTTTTTTGGACAAAATAACTTAGTAGTGGTTGACATGGTAAAAGATGTTCCAGACCAAACTAGCTAGGTCCAAATCTTACTTTTGTTTTATTTTATTTACAATCTCAATTTGTTGCAATCATATTCTTTTTTACTACAGTACTATTCCTTGTATTGATCACTGAAAGGAATTGATGATTGAGAAAGGAACCAATGCTGCATGGGCGACCGACGAAGTACTCATTCATAATCACAATTGAATTTGATCTAATTAGACTCTAATTGCCATGTGTTATCTTTTGATACGTTCAACTGTCAAATCCGTATTTTGACCCATACATATCCTTAATTGGAAAATAAAGAAATAGGCTTAATGCATATGCACCCCCTAAACTTGTCCCTTTTTTCCATTTTGACACCTCAACTAAGTGTTGTTCCTATTGAACCCCTGAACTTAGCCTCAAGTGTTTCTATCAAACACAATCCGACTTATATAACATATGGTGAGTTTCATTTTTTTTAGCCTTGCGCGTGAATGTCAATCGCATCCTACGTGAAAAATTCAACCAATTAAAACACCTCATCCATTTTAATTATATATATCAAATAAGAAGAAGTGTGTTACTATGTTATACAAGTGAAGAACCACCACTCAAACCAATCAAATAACAAAACTGAAAAATAAGAAATCAAAATTGTAAACTAAAACTGAATAAAAACTGAAAACAAAAACTGGAAAATCAACACTAGAAACTAAAACTGGAAAATCAAAAATTGAAAAATAAGAAACCAAAACTAAAAACTAAAAAACCAAAATCAAAATTCAATATCTGATGTGTATAATTAAAGTGGGTGAGGTGTTTTAATTGGTTGAATTTTCCATGTAGGATGCTATTGACATTCAAGCGCAAAGCTAACAAAAATGAAACGTAAGTCGGATTGTGTTTGATAGACACACTGGGCAAGCTTCGGGGAGTTGCTCATAAGAGCAAACAACACTTAAATTGAAGTTACTAAATGGAAAAATGGGGCAAATTCAAGGGGGGCATACGCATTAAGCCAAAGAAATAAAAGTACATAGGTTATGTACAAAATTCATCAAACACGAACAACAATTAACTGAAGCCAAAATTAGGACGGTATAATCTGTTTAATCATTTAATTATTACACATGTACGTTTGGAATCTCATGATAGATTTTAAACGAGTATATGCTGTAAGGCCTGTTATATATTATTGAAAGAAGAAGCAGTATCAATAATATATCAAATAATTACTCATAATAGGACGGAAGAAAAGTTGCTTTGGAGGAAACACATCATGTAATGCCAGAAATAGTGACAATTCATCCGACGGCTCTGCTAATAATCCAAACAAACAACAATATGTCTCATAGTTGAGACGAAATGTTTGCTGACTAGTCCCAAGCAACTTGCATATGTAATGACAAAATCCCCTTTGCTTCAAAATTCTACACTAACATGTCATTCGACTCCACTAAATTCACGTCTGCATTTCAAATAAAAACCAAAATTCGAAGAGAACTAGGTCCGTCGCCCTATCTGAACGGCAAATATGTGATTATTGAGTACAGGAAAAATTGCAAATTTTCTTTAAAATATCTTGTTTGTCTTAATTTTCTTAATTTTTTTTTTATGCAGAATGACGTATAAAGTACTTTAATTTTTCGTTGAGAATCATTCTTACACATATAAACTGCTCATAAGTATTCAAAAACAAGTAGATGATTTCTTCCCATCTACTTAAGCTTTGATAGATAGAGTTATTCGGTATATGTGATGTGCTGGTAGGATGTAGAGTTACCCGTGGAATAGTTTATGAAGTGAGTGTAAGCTAAGCCTGGATACCACCATGTGTATATGCGTCTCTGTGTGTGAAAGAACTACAAGAACGTTACGTTTGTATGTTTTTCTTTCGCATAACATCTTTTGGGAAAAGTGTCGTAAATTCAAAGTTCAAACACATGCATGAAGTATAAAAGTCTATTGACATCATGACATGGTAAAAGATGTTGTCAAATAAACTATCCCGTCATACGGAGTTTAATCTTCTAATCCTAAGAAGCTGAGCTAGATTTATATGGTATCGTTATCTTAGCATTGAATATCACTCTTCCAATTCTTACTCATCTTTCTCTATTTTCATATATCCCATTTTTTGCTTGGAAGGACTTGTCTTTTAAATAAAGAAAAAATGAAATACAGCCTACTGTAAACTTGAAGCAACTTATACGTGCAGTGAATGCACACGAATTTGTTTAAAGAATACAGAGTGTGCTATTTCTGATATACAACTCTCTCTCTTCCTAAGTTCATGCTAGGATGAAGTGTAACGTAAATTCTGTGAAGGGTAGATACATTTTCGCGAGCAGCAGAATCCAGTAACTCTTTATTAGTTCTCAGGTGAAAAAGAAATTAGAGCTTGAGAGCTAATACATTATCCATAATAGCGACGGTGTATCACCAAGGCACCTAGACGATACCTTAAAATTTGCTATGTTACCTGGGATAAGAGGACTGCCTAACGGCTAAATTTGCCTAATGAATGTTTTCAACTATAAGGCTTCTAAGCATTTCGCGTTGTGCATATGATCCTTCAAGCCATCTTACATTTTACACCCAATACTAATTTTAATATTCTGCCCCTTTTCGCGGCAACAATACTGTCGTCTACTCCGTGAAGAAGCAACCGATGAAAAAAAAAAAAAAAAAAACTCAATTCAGAGTACATACCAGCAAATTGAGAAAGGAAAGATAGTGAACCTTTTGAAACACAACATGCAGCCTGAACTCACAACTACGTTTAATATGTAGAGAAGCTGATGTAGAACGAAAAGTAGACAGTACAACAGCTAAATAATAAGGCCAGAAACGAACGTTTAATTTACACCTCGGAAATGAACATCATTATATACCGACTGTCCTCCTCAGCCACCTACCTTATCTTCTGCAACTCCAGCATAGAAAAGAAAGTTGAAAAGGAAAGAAAAACGCATGAAGAGAATGGAACTTCTGACTTAGCTATGGTCTCAGCATTTCATGAGAGTGGAGATATACAGATAACCAAATAGTAAAATACAGATTTATAGCGAACAACAAAATCATGCTCACCTATCTATATCTTGTCAAAATCATCGTCAAAAGCATTCTCCCCATCATCTGAAAAACGAAATAGATAGTCAGTGCACAGCAGCTGGATTATTCAACTTGAATCTGAAGATAATACAAATTAAATTCAATAACAACACCAACAACAACATACCCAGTGAAATCCCAACAATGCGGTGCAGGTAGGGTAAAGTGTACAAGGACCATACCCCTATCTCGGAAGATAGGGAGGCTGTTTCCGAAAGACCCTCGGCTCAAGAGGAATTCAATAACAACACCACAAAGGGTATATCTAGAAACGACCCTGTACTTCCTATTTTGAAGAAAAAACAAAGACAAGGTACTTTTGAAACGAAAAGAAAAAGTAAAACATAAAAACAAAAAGCTGGTGAATTAGCCAGTTTAGACAACTTATAACTTGAAGAACCATTGGCTTGGCGAACGAGGACCACTAAACTTTGACCGTCTCATTATTTTTCAAGACCAAATACTGAGGCTTCTTATTGGTGGTTATCAGAAATAATTAGCTTCTGAGAAATACAATAGAGACGACGTGTCATGTGATCACTTGTAATATGCAGACCTGTTGGCTACTTTGTAGCTATTAGGTGATGCTGCTCGGAGAAGAAAAGCGAAACGACTGAAAGGGAAAATACACGAGACCAATTGTGGATGAAAACAAGCAACCATGTCTTATATTTTGATCGTGTCTTTTTACCATATATGATATTTGGATTAGGTTTCTCATTTGTGTTTCACATATCTCTCTGTGTACATACATCTTTCCATACAGTACAATTTATCCTCAAATGCTACGTGAAGACCACAAACTAGATGATAGCTAGGGAAGATGATAATTTGAATTTCAGCACATAATATAGTTGTCCTCTAGCTTTGTACCAAATATTGTATTTTAGCAACGGTTAGCAACTGATTGTGGTGACAATACTTGACAGGATTGGGCAAATGGACTGCGACTAACAGTAATATGGACTACTCAGATTGTAAATACATTTTTTAGTAAGTCAACGATCTTAACAGCAAATAGTATTACAAAGGAATGAAGCTGGCATGTACAGAATAATTGTGTTTCTTATTCATTTCTTTTTTCCTTTCTTTCGTGGGGAAGGGCAGAGATCAAAGGAAGGCAGGATGATAAAGTGTTTTCCTCAGCTTCACAACTAAGTTGAATACTATTAATCCTGGCAAAAATGTGAGATGGTAAATAGAGTACCTGGCCCTCCATCGCTTTCCTCTCCTAGAAGGTAAACATCCAAATCCTGGTCAGCTGTTGATGAGGCTTCCTTCTTGTTTGTCTGGATTGTTTCCCCAATCACTCGTTTAGAGGTTGTTCCGGCTGATGAAATATTCTTTGCCTCCTCGCTTTTTTCCTTTTCAGCAGATTTTATTTTCACTGCGTCCATGTATTTCTTTTCATACCTACACCAAAGGTAGTTCATTAAATAATGAAGCTAACTACCCAAGCAAAATCCAAGAAATGCACATTCCAACTATTTGTATTTGTACCCGTGAATGCAGGGTTGGCTTAAATTAGGAACAGTGAATCAAATGCTTACAACCAGTAGACTATGTACCCAACAACCCTGAGGATTTGCCACACCCCTCCATTAGTAACTTATTTAAGTGCCTTGTTTTCTGTCGACCATTTTTAAGATACTATAGTTCCTCAAAATTTAAAGCATCAACAAGATCTTCATGATGGATTAGAACAAGCAGTCCACCACAGCAGTGAAGGAGATAAGGTTTCATCGACTGGATTAATTTTGGAAGAAAAGTGGATTTCCTTTTCATAGCACTTGCACTAACCTTTGTTATTGTTGAAAAATTGTCTCAGTTGGAAGGTCCTTTTCTTCCAAATACATTGATGATAATTCCTTTCCAATTTTGAAATTTAACCAGAGAATGTGGAAGATCACATTACGTAGCAATAACTTTAAAATGTGAAGCTTAAGCTCAAGGTAATGAGTGTTCATAAAGCGAATAGACTCATCATCAATGACTCAATAGTGTGCGGAATATATATATGACTTTCAATGGTGTAAAGGAGTTTGTTTTTTACTGAAATTGCTTCTTCAGATTTGCCAATAGGAAGCTTTTGTTTGAAATTATCACAGAATTTAATTTCACCGAGAATAGCTTGTCTGCTATAATACCGCTATCTTTTTACGAACTACCTATTTCATCACTGAAGTAACGGGAAAGATCAGCACATGTACATACTGATCAATTTTGTGAAACTGAGAAGAAAGCTGTATTAGCTCAGCACACATAATTGACTGTTCCAAAGGAATGAGTGACCAGAAACCTGTAATCTTGAAATGACCAGCCCAGTTCATATCTCCATTTCAAAGATTAAAGGTCTAATAATGGCTATATTCTCTTAATACATTGCCAAAAGCCTCATCTTATAATCCTGACTAAATGATTAAAGCTTTATTACACAGTAGTCCTTACCCAAACTACAGATGAACACAGAAAATAAGATATTAAGATATCGTGCATGTTATTGCAATATATTCCAACAATACAGAATAAGCACACATTCAGCTTGGTGTAAGGAAGAAGAGATTATTATTTCCTGAAAGGTACTTACGGTGCCACATGACTGTTAACTAGAATGAAGTAGATTTTCCAGAACTTTCTCTCTCTCATTATGCGGGGGCATATCTCATACCTCAACTTTGAGATTTCCTGCATGGATACACATAAAAAAAAGGGAACGCACATGTAAATGCTCTCAGTTCTACTAACTGCAAATTTATCTTATCTTTTCTGATGACAAGAGAACCCGCAGCCGCTACCCTTCGGGTGCGCACAGGGTAAAAACCCCTCCATTGTAATAGACCGCAAACCACACAGGAGAGGTAAACCGCACTAGGCAAGCCCCGTGCGACGAGCTCGACCGAGAAAGCATGTAGGGGTTTTGCAAAACTTATATTTATCGGAGACACCACAATTCTCAACAACTTGACCCCTGTCAACTATTCCTCGAATAAAAAAGGTTGTATCGGAAACAACAGAAAGAGAGCTATAAACTATTCACACCACCATATAAACTCTTCCACCATGAAGGTACACTGAAACATAGCAGCCCTAAACACAATTTTTCAAAACAGATTTTTTCTTTTGGAAAAGGGCGTAGCCCTCAACACAATTATGATCTACATTGACGTAAGAAATCTGTTTGAGCACTAGCCACTAAGGATCACAAAAACATGACCAGCACTAGGTGAGTTTTAAACTCAATAGACCATAAGATAAGCGGCAGTCAAGATGCCTTGAGATTTAGGCTCAATTCAGCAGGGATTGAGTGATATCAATGACTAGAAATGTGTCTATACTAAGTTTGACCAGGCAATGACAGTGATAAGTCATACCTTGACAGATGAAAGAACAAGTTTTGCGTGTTTTTCCTGAAATTCTGTGAGATCCTGCCGAACGTTTGAGACTGTAGGAATATCAGACATCTGTGACTCATCTGCATACCAAGAGAAATTTGATTTAAGCCTGCCTCTTCTCACGATAGGTGACTCAAGCAATTGAAAGAAGGTACACTTGATATAAACATGGAAGTGACTTAAGAAATCTAGGGGAAATGCCACTGTTAGCAAACATGTTTCCAAGAACTAAATATGAAGTCCTCTAAAGAAATGTACGGGATGGTTGTAACAAGGAGTCTCAATAAGAATCCCATTTAGATTATTCATAGAAGGTTTGCTGTTCAATTCGCTACTAGAACTCTGAAGGAAATTGCAGTTTTTAAATGCATTACTTTTCCTTTCTACTATAAAAAAGAGCAGCCCGGTGCACTAAGCTCCCGCTATGCGCGGGGTCCGGGGAAGGGACGGACCACAAGGGTCTATTATACGCAGCCTTATCCTTTCTACTATGGCATCTTAATTTCAATATGAGGTGCCTAACTACCCATAAGGGATCTTTTTGTAGACTAAAGGAGAAATTACTTATTTATAGACTTTGCATCTTGCATAATTAGTTTCAGCAAGGTGCCCTGTAGAAACAAACCAATCAATCAATCAACTAAGCCTCGGTTCCAAATTAGTTGGGGTCAACTATATGAATCCTGTATATCCATTTGGCTCTATTCAGGCTCTTGAAAGCTGGACCTAATATAAGTGTAAGAACAGCTAAGCCTTGATTCCAACTTGTTATTATCTCCTATATGTATCTCTTGTTTCCATTTATTCGTCATGTAAAAAGAAACACAATTACATTTATATACAGTAATATGGTATGGGTATATCCTGAGAGTATATGGCTTTGCGAAGGCTCAATTCGTGGAAACCATTTTTGAGCTGTAGCCTTTTATGGGATCAATACAGACCAAGCAGTGAGATAGATGAGTTTCACTGGGCATATTTCTTGACTGATCCATCTGAAAGGTAAAAAGTCTAAGAACTCTTATTAACAAGTGATTCTGAAGGAAGTAGCACAAAGCAAGAGTAGGCTATACATGAAACAATCTAGCGGGAATCGATGCCTTATCATAAAACAATCTAACAGGAATTGATGCTAATGCTTAAGGTACTAACACCTACCGAGAAAAAGAGACTAAGGGTGTTCTCCTGTACTGCTTCAAATGTTAGCTCGCTTATTTGATCATAAGCAATTAAAAGGGAATTATTGGAGAAATCATTTGTCAACTCAATCTTAACCACGAAGTGGAAGAGCTATTTGATGAGACTTCATCAGATGATTGTACAAGAAGGAACTAGATAGAGTAGAAAGGGGAAAAAGAATAGATGGAAAAAAATGATATAAACAACATACCCAGTGTAATCCCACAAGTGGGGTCTGGGAGGGTAGTATGTACGCAGACCTTACCTTCACCTTGGGAAGGTAGAGAGGCTGTTTCCGCGAGATGCTCGGTTCATAGAATGGAAAAAAAATGATAATGATAAATAAATAAAGTTTTTTTGGATTGGGTCAGGAATCCAAGTTTGGAGCAGAATGGATAAATAACTTCCATGCTATACTATTCAATTCTCGATGACCAATTGATTGGATAGTTCAGCTATTGTTATTCAATATATAGATCCAATTCCTGATCATTGAGAGGTGATATTCATTCATTGTATTTACAAGCTTGGTAGACCCGGTAACCAATAGAAGACACAAATGCAGTAATATCAAATGAATTGATGATAGAGAAGTATATGTCACTAAAATGTAGTTTGAACTTTTTGTTTGTTATCACAAGAAGACTATGTAAAACCAAAGGCAGCAAGTAGTTTCTCTATCAAAATGAAAAATCAGTAACATCTTCATTCTATTCTGATTGTTTCAAAAATCGCAGTTCATGGAAAGTTTCCCCGAGCTTCATAAAATACTTAGTAGGCGTTTGGCCATAGAAACCAAATATATTTTCACTTTATTTGGAAATTTTTGAAGTTGGAGTTGAAGATGGAGTTGTGTTTGGTTATAGTTTTTGCAAATAATATTTGGTTGTTTGAATGTACTTTTCCTAAAAACATGAAATATGATTTATACCCCCAATCTCTAAAAACTAGCAAAAGCACCCAACTCGACTAATTTATCCGAATTTGTCATCCTTATTGTTTTCTTCCTCTATCCAAACCACATTTGTTAACTCTAATGCTTATTATTTTTTTCAAACTGATCAACTCTTTGTCAAGTTTTTTCCTAAGAAGTTTAGAGTATTAGGTAATGGGTAGCAGAGCATGCAACAGTTTGGTTGCTAATACAAATGGGGTCATTTTTATAAAAATAAAAATGGAATGGTCCAAAACTGAAAGTGAAGAAAAAAAGAGTGAAAAATAAATCTGGGAAAAAGTGAATAATTCTCATGGCCAAACGGGTCCTCAATGTGTGCAGAATTATAACAGTAGAGAGACCGAGAAAGATTAATGAGGGGACTAAAAACGAACTAGAAAGAACAACTTCGATTTGATTTCTTCCAATTTGCAGATTAAGCACAACAAAATGAATAAACATCCAAATTAAACAATAACAATGTGGTAATACGAAAATGTACTAGTACATTTTTCTGTAGTCTCTTTTCAGAGATGGTGGTAACAATATAAGGCATGCATTAGAAGGAGGAAGTAGTACCTTGGAGTGGAAAATTCTGGAAAGTGTTAATAGTGATGCCCTTAACGAACTCTCTCAAGTCATCAGTTACTCCAAACTTGTCGAGATCAGCCTGCGTAGGACCAGCCGAAGCAGTTTCATTGGAAGATGATGACGTGTCCACAAAGCTAGCGGCGGTTGGAATTTGAAACTTGATCTGGTCGGCGCGTTTGGAAGCTTCCGCAACGATCTCCTTAGAGCGCTTAGAAGCTTCGGCTGCAATCTCCATTGAACGCTTGGAAGCTTCGGAAACGACGTCGGATAACTTGGAGGAGCCAATGTTGAGCTCTTGTGTACGCTTAGCGGCTTCTATAGTGAACTCATGTGATCGCTTTGCAGCTTCCTCCGCGAAGCTCCGCGCTTTCTGCCATAAATCCATTAAACTCCCCTTCCAAGCTTAGAGAATGAATGCCTAATTGAAAGTATACGAATAGTAGAGAATGAGCCAATCGAATCTAGTTATTCTAATTTTGGTTTATTTACTGGATTTAGTGTACCCATATACATATACTCCTACGAAATGATAGGGTGGAGTCAAGTCTACGCTATTGACGGTGGAAGCGTCTAACGAGGTGCAGCTACGAAAAAGAGTTGACTTAGACCCAGTCTTGACCGGGGAAAAACGGCTCGCAATCCTGCATAGTGCATATCACGTTTGGAATCACAAATCCTCCGTTGTAACGGTCGTTTGCTAAGTGAACTAAATTATTTCGAAATTACGGTTTCGGAATTATAACTCGTAGATTAGTTATAACTGTGATTTTGCTTGCTTAATCACATCAGATTATATTGACTGTAAAAAATCTAAGTAGGCGTTTGGCCATAAGAATTATTCACTTTATTTCGGAAATTTTTTTCACTTTTCAGTGTTTGGCTATGTTAGCGTTTGTAGTAACTTTTTGGAATTGTAAACTATCATAATAGAGAGAGGAAGGAGCCAAAGGATGTGTTTATCATTAATGATAAGATATTACGATTAGGATTTAAATTTAAAAACCAAATCTGAAAATCTTTTTTAAAAACTTTCAATTTTGTGTTCATAAGCGGACTTATTTTAAAAAATGGGACTCCAACTCTAATTTTGATCAGTGATCATTATCTAATTGGCATGTGTAATATCATGACTATAATTACTTTAGAAGTATTAAACAAAGCTAACATGTTAATCATAGACCATTAATATATTTGAATTTATAATCAATTCATCAAATGTTAACAATAACTACATTTTAATTGAATAGAACTATTTTCCATCATATCCGATCTAATATACAAATTTTATAGGGAAAAGGATCATATATGCCCCTCTACTTTAATTTTTGCCCCTCAAATTGTTGGTCTTTAATTTTTGTCCTTCGCTTAAAAGTGGTTACAAAATATCCCGAGGTTGAGGGTTCGAATCCTTGCTCAGTAAAAAAAAAAAAAAAAGAGAGAGAGAAGAATTTCGCAAGGCAAGGCTTTCGTGAAATCTCTGCCTTAACGCCTAACTTTTGCTCAAAATTAGGCCTATTCGGGCAAATATTAGGCCTCAAGGCAAACTTTTTGCCCAAAATTAGGCCTTAAGGCCTAACTTTTGCCTGAATAGACCTAATTTTGGGCAAAAGTTAGTCTTAAGGCAAAAGTTTGCTCGAATAGGCCTAATTTTGCTAGGAAACTCTGCTTTGTGATTTATTTTTTTTACTGAACCGGGATTCGAACCCAGAACCTCGGGGTATTAGGCGAAAGGCGAAAACTTAAAGACTAGCAATTTAAGGAACCTCGGGATATTAGGCGAAAGGCAAAAATTAAAGACTAGCATTTTGAGCGGCAAAAATTAAAGACCACCCCCGAATAAGGGAAATCTTGCAAATTGCCCTTTTAAAAGGTACTTTGACATTGTCTTTTCTTTTTGTCTCTAACTTTAATCCTACTTAACAGGTAATTTATAAATTATAATGACTAATCCAACCCAAATACATTTTTAGCACGATGTGATATTATCTACTTTGGATCATATTCAAATGATTTTCACAAAAATATCTCATACGCTAAGGGCTTGTTTGGTACAAGGGATAGGGTTAAATAATCCCGGGATTATATTTGAGATGAATTTATCCCACGTTTGGTTGGGATAAAATGGCGGTATAACTAATCCCGAGATTAGTTATTTCGGAATTGTAGTGTTATTTTAACCCTGTGGGAGGGTGAAATAACTAATCCGGAAGTAACTAATCCCATGATAAGTTATCTTGGGATAACTTGTTTCCAACCAAATGACCCTTAAGAGTATTCTTACATCTTATATCTGTCTTTCACATCTTTTCAACTACGTACCAATGTGGACTTTATTCATGATCCCACATTAGTAGTTGAGATGATTGAAAATCTACATATGAGGTGCAGCGATGTTCTTAATAATGTAGGTTGTTTTTTGAAAAAATCGTATAGGCTTGACCCAAAACAAATATCATATGGGTGGCACAATTAATGAATCTGGAAAATCTATAGATCGTGATAATGAGTCACGTGGAACTTAGTTTGAAGAAACAATATGTGAATTGTAGCGATGTACCATATGGGACATAGTTCAAAAGATTACTGAGCGTGTGAATAATGCACACATTAATAGTTAAAAGGGATAATTTCAGAGACCTACCTCCACCTTTACCTCTGTAATGCTCACCTCCTTTCTGGTTTGACATATTACACTTACCTCCCTTGTTTTAAACTTTTTATAACCAAACTAATTTTAATGACTACATTTGTGTAACCTTCCAAAATTACCCTTTTGTGACCTTAATTATCAAAATGAAAGTTTCCTTAAAAACTCTTTATACTTTATAATTTGTTTGAAAGTAGCTAACAATTCTTTAACTAAGAAGAAACATTTAGAACGTATGATATCTTTCCCATATTTGAATTCAAAATAAAATTACTGACATTGATATTGGTTACAATAAAGAAAAAATATTTTGGCGACACTTGAGGTTTTTATAAGTATTATCGTTTGCGATGTGCTTCTTTTGATATTCTATTTATTTCAACCATATTGACTATTTCAGTTTATGCAATTTTAAGTTGTATCTTATTTATGGTCACACATTCGACTAATTTGAATCTTAACTTCTAGAGAAGAGAGATACATACGAAGATTATCCTGTAAATAATTGTCCAAAGTTGATTGCTATTGTGCCTAGCCTTGGTTATTAGTTACATCATATTAGATGCAAAAGCACCAAGCGTTTTTTATTCACTAAACAAATTATAAAACTTTAGACTGATGTAGAACTTAAAAAACACATAATATTTTTTGTAGAAACTAACGAGTAAATATAAATAAAAGGTACGGTAACTCCATCAGAAAGGATATTTATCAGCAATTTTTTTTGCAATTCTTGGTTAACATGGCCAAGATGATCTAAATTAAAAAGTTGTGTTTATTATAAGGTTATCAACCATTGCAAAACATAACAACACTTGATTGAATTCTTCGACAAAATTTGGGAAATTTTTGAGAGTACGTTTATATCTAAAATCTAAAATTTAATAAAAGGTGCCACATGAGGGTAGTTTTGGAATATTAGAGAAAATATATCACTTAAATTAGTTTGGTTATAAAAAGTTTAAAATAAGCGAGGTAAGTGTAATATGCCAAACCAGAAGGGAGGTGAGTGTTATAGAGATAAACGTGGAGTAAGGTCTCTGAAATTATCCCTAGTTAAAATGATCGGGAAGCTACATATAGGGTGTAAGGATATTCTTAATGGTTGGTGTGAGTTCTTTAGAGTAAAACCGCGGAGGTTTGATCTAAAACTGATATTATCATGTCACATTAAGAGTATATTTGAAATTGCTTGAGCCCAACTGAAAACTAAATTTTATCAACATTAGCTACAAATTAAATACTTTAGAAAAGTTGAATATAACTTAACGGGTAGTTTGGTTTGCGGACTAAATTATTTCGGGATTATAATTTTTGGATTAATTTATCCCACCTTAGAGGTATCCCAAGCTTGATGAGATATACATAATTAAGTTTGAGACTAAATTTGAATTTGGTTGAAGGTTTAAATTTTTTCCGGATATATTTATACCTACAACCAAACAACGTATAAAATAAATGTCAAACTTAATGCTGAGATCTCCCAAGCGAACCAAACGATGTGGTCAGGTCGCTATTTGTGTAAAATCGGCTAATAAGTGCAACACCTATCCTAAAAAGTCGGTATTTGTGTGGTAAACTCGCCCACAAATAGCATAACATGAAGCCCCTCACGACACTTTAAAAACATTTTAAAAGCCCTGCGTGGTTAGTGTTCTCTCGCTCTCTTTCAAAACTTTTACATTATTGTTTCTGTTTCTCTGTTTCATATGATGGATGATTTGGGATGTGAACTTACAGGTAATAATAATAAGAAGAAAGAATTCTTACCTCCCGTAATTGTAAAGTACCATTCTTGTCTTATATAATCGTAGAAAGACTTAGCATTTTTGGTCAATAGATTTTGTGAAACTTGATAAAAAGAGTTTATGAAGTTGTGTTGAAAGATAGTTTTTGGAACTTGAAGTTGTGTTTGGACGTGCATTTTACTTGGAAAAATTTGAAGTTTTGTGAGTGGAAGAAAAATTTCACCCAAACTGGTCCAATCTTGCAATTCTTTAGAGATTGCATCCAGATACATGTGCAATGTGATGGTGTCCTCGCCTGTACGCATGAATGTATGTGTCACTGGGCGCCATCTCTCAAGAAGTGTAGTAATGAGGGCCCGAATCAAGAGAGTCCGAGTATCCAGCGGTGCAGTTATTGGCAGAGCAGATGAGCAACATTTCGGTGGAGTCTATGAATGCTGCCGCCCAGGGGACAAGGTTGACATTTGATCCAGACTATACACCACCGGCACAGTACCAGCCACTGCCTAATGTGCCCATGCGGCGAGGTTCCATATTACCCAGCTAAGGATATGGTCACTACACCAGCCTATCAGCCTCACTTCGAGCCATTACTCACCTCACATTGATGTGCTTTTGAGAATCTCGTAAGTTCCACAGCTCTGCGTATTATTTTGTTTCTTGCAATCTCTGGGGTAATATATTCTCTTTTCAATTTTGTGATACATTAAAATTTGGTAATTAGCTGGTCATGTCGTACTGAATACCGTGTCTTGCAGTGGTGTTATCTGGAGAAGGCTCTGGTGTTTAGGTAGAGGGTTCTCCTCCTATCACCGAGGCAGTTTCAACTCCTCTTGCTGCCGACTGTGGCATTTCATTGCAGCAAAACTTGTCCCAGTTGGATATGGTATAAAGAAACTGCAAATCATGCTTACCATTGTGGATGACTTGGTGTCTGTCAATGATCTCGTTGAGAATTATCTGACAGTAGAACCAATTAACCAGTACGTCCAGAGCTGCGATATTGTGGGCTTTCAACAAAATATGTAAGTCAATGATCTCGTTGAGAATTATCTGACAGTAGAATCAATTAACCAGTACGTCCAGAGCTGCGATATTGTGGGCTTTCAACAAAATATGTAAGTAAATTACACAATGCTCGTGTTTTTGTTTCTACTGGATTATCGTGCATGTTTATTTGCTGGTTTTTTTAAAATCATCTGCTGCCTTTGTGACAGGAATTTGTTACTGCATTGAGGTGATGGAAACGAGTGATGAATCATGATGGAGTTTTACTTTTATCGCCCTCCCTATAGACTTCAGATTTTGTTTTTCCTAAGGAAGTTGGATCTGATATGGTCCATCTATTTTGTTCCTGGGGATGGATTTTTTGAATTTGAGAAGAGTTGTATTCAATCCATGATTTAATTCACCTTACACGTGGTGATTGCAATATGATGTCCAAGTTATTAGATATCTGCAATGCAACTATGGTTGCAGCGTTGATGTATGAGCTAAAACACCTATCAAAGTAACTTGTAAGAGAACACTCCCAACAAACTTTTGAGTTTATTCTTTTCTGGATCTTCAATATTGTGATTTATCTACCATGGAGGTCTATCTGCGTAATAACTTGATTAAGTGTTCTAAAAGTTTAAACCCGTGAACTTGAGACAGGTAAAACGAAAGAAGTACTATGGCCAAATTTGATGGAAGAAAGGCGTCAAGGTCAATGTGTTTTTCAGGACGATTGATAAATGTGTGCTAGGTATGTGTGATGTGTAAAAAAGATTTGACCGGAAGATGGGAAAGCATGTATTGCCCAGAACAAAATTTCAAAATGTTATCTATGGTCTATATACCATGAAGAGTGATGACAAAAACAAGTTGCAGAAACCGCTATACAGCTCAACTCTGAAATTTATTATTTGCAGAAATCAAAGCACATTCTCCAGTGACAATTTCGCCTTTTAAAATCTCTCTTATCAGCCTCCACCATCATGGCAGGGCTGCCGGCCCACTCTGTGGTTAGTCTGTTTGATAAGAATTTAACCTCAGTAAATATATGAGATTGAGGATCAATTGTGAGAAATAGTTTAGCAGAAACTTACACAGGAAATGCAAAAGATTTTGTGCTGTTGGTGCTACTCGACCGAACAGAGATGTTATCATGACATTGCTTCGTTGCTGAGACCGCTACAAGATTCGAGTCTTCATGATCTGGAAGCTTTTCAGTGTTCTGACTCGCAAACAATGATGCTAAACTTCTTGGTGTTCCATATTCAATGCTTGTGCTGTTTTCTGCCTTTGTATTTGGTACTGATCCTTCTCTAGAAATTGAATCTGCTACACTATTTTTGTCACAACATGCTTCCTTGGAGACTAACTTAGAGGCCATTGAGACTGGTTTCATCTCTTTATCCTATAAAAAGAGGTAAGAAAATGTGTCTGATCCGTCGTTTCTTTCTTTACACTCTTTACTAACGCATAAATCATAAAAATAGACTTTCAAAGGGTTCGTTGGTACATTAAATAATTCATGCTATTTACTTAACTGCAAAGATGAGAATGTTTTATAATCCGTTCAAGGGTTCCTTGAAGGAAACTTAAGAATTAAATTAGATGAACTAGTTGGCCTTTCGAGTTCCAACAAACTAAAAGAGGTTAAAGAGTGAGTAAATTTTGTCAACGGTAATTGTGCTATAATAAGAATTTTTTGGTATTTACAATGCACAGTAAAGATACCTATAACTCGTAGAATTTTATCTGAATAGTTCGGAAGCAAAGGGATAAACTGAAAGAAGAAGAAAGAAACATAAAAAGCTAAAATAAGAACAACAAAGAGTAGCATTATTAGTACCATTTTGAGAAACATCTGGCAGATTGCATGATTCCCACTTTCTAATAATTCTCAGTTTTACACGTTTTATAAGGCCTAGCTTTGTGCATTTTGAGTCCCTACTTCCTCTTTCCATTTGTTTGGTTAGGAAGTGACCTCAAGAATTTATGAGGTAGAGTCTATCAAACCCAAAAAGAAAAAAACTGAAATAGAACAAGTCAACAACTGCTAAGCATAGAGAATATACCTGATTCTCTTTTTGATCAACCAGCTCTCTGTCCAAACTCGGCCGTTTTGGAAAATCATGGCTAAAGGAAATGGCATCAGCAATCTCAGTTACTGAAGCTTTAGATTCCATCAATAGCTTCTTAGAGTCGTCAAACTGCTTAACAATGCCCTCATACGATTCAGGCTTGGAATCAGAAACGTTGTACTCTACTTCTGCACTATGTCCAGTTCATACTTGAGCATGTAATAAATATTACGGTGGTTCAACTCACAATTTTGCACAGAACATTCTTCCCCATCCATACAAATGTCCTTGAAAACTTGATGATTGCTGTCTCGAAGAAAAACAACTAATTCGGGTGGTTTGCACTCCATATAATTCAGATTTTACATTACATCTTTCTCTGCAGTGGATAAAAGAACTGTCATGTTCTAGCATATATAACAGCATTTACATGAAAGAACTACAGTATCATACATAGAAAAAGCTTGAATTATATTGAATGTGATTTTAGATCTCTAACATACTGTCCACATTCTTTCCTTACAATCGAATAAAAGTTGAAGAAAGACTGAGGTCCATAAGTGGTGGACACTTTGAGGGAATATTACAGAAAAGAGCTCATCATATGGCACCTATTATTACGCGAAACTCACCAACTCTTTTGTGGTATTTCAAGATAACTTTAGGCATAAAGGTTCAAATTTTATTGCTTCACAGGACATATTTTTTTCTGAGATGGACATGATAATGACGAGCAACGTCTTTCCAGTTATGCCTTAGGAAGGGAAACGAAAATCA
The DNA here is from genome assembly GCF_029784015.1 of Lycium ferocissimum. NCBI lineage: Eukaryota > Viridiplantae > Streptophyta > Magnoliopsida > Solanales > Solanaceae > Lycium > Lycium ferocissimum. The sequence goes on along the minus strand of NC_081346.1, from coordinate 8,140,996 downwards.
GGGTCACAGAACATCAGCATATGTTTACAGGAAGATCAGAGTCTTACACGCATCCTAGACTCCATCTTGTAGACCAAAAGCTAAAAAGAAAAGAAGCTAACAAGAAGCAAGGAGTTGATCGAAAGGAGAACACTAGTGAGACGGACTTGTGAAGACCAGAAGGCAGATTTCAAAATCAGTGACTACTCAGCAGTTAACAAATAAATTCCATGTTACTACATAGATCGCAGGTGACATACATGAGGGCTTATGCCATATCTGCATAACCAGAAAGTGACATACATTTTCACGGAAAAATATTATATCCAAGAAATAGAGCTTCACCAATTTGCACATAAATAAATTCACTAAATTCAAACATGTCCTACCACCAAGAAGCCAAGAATGGAAGCAACAAAGATTAAAGATTACAAAAGAATAGCATGGAGAAGTATTGAATTGCAAAGAGAAGAAAAAAATGATATAACAATAAACAAGCCAAGCATCTAACCAAACCAGTGAAAGTGGAGAGCCAACTAATGAGGAAGAGTAGATGACCTCAGATCACAAGGTCTCAACTGTTTCTTATTTTATGCCATTTAGGTAAAGGCAGACGATTGGATTGAAGACCTCACAATGATCAAAATATTCATGCAGCATTTGCAGATATTTAATAAACACAAGCTTGTCGGCATTTCCAGAAATGATTGTTCAACAAAAACTATACTTTCACAACTACATCTCTCAATACATATTTTTTCATGACAACAAATTATTCAAATGGCCAGAAATAAACAAAAACTAGAGTCCCCCCCTCATCGAACAAGTGTAACTACTACTAAGATAATTTATTTAAACAAGGAAAATGAACATTTGAATAATGAAGTAAAGTATCTTCTTTTAATCAACTACTGATTCTAACCTGCAAACAGCCATAATTAACATATAGAGAAAGTCATGAGTTGGTGGAGAAGATATCACAAAGAAGAGTGAATAAAAAATGTAATTCTGTGTAAGAAGCAAAGCTAAAACTCACTTGTTAATTTTCTTGGTCTGCATAGACAAGATATTCCAATTCTTAATATACACATATTAGGAAGAAAGAAGGTGCATTTATAGGGAATTCTCAAGGCAAATCCATCAGCTGTATTTGTCACTTCCTTATTTGGTGCTATTGATGCACTTTGTTACTATAATCAAATTAAAGGTTACTTTTAATTTTCCTTAATTTTGTGTTAGTAGGAAATCCCTCACTTTCAGCTTTGGACAAGTCTTTGCGTGGGGAATGCTTAAATTAATAGCCGACGAAAGCAGTTTTTGTTAGTTAGAACTGCAACCTTTTTATCATAGAATTAATATTTGACTCTCAAATATAGTACTCGTATTATTGTCGTAGGAGTCTTTGGTTTGGCGTACTAGGGACCAGATGTTTGGTCATGTTCACATCAATTAGCAACACTATTATGTCTCAAGGGACAACTAAGTGGCGAGATTAATTCAATATAAATAGTAATGTCAAGAAATCAAATTTTATTAAGTAAATTGTGTAGTACTAAATAAGCAAACGGCAAATAATATGTGATCAAATGACGTGATATAAGTGTTGGGTTTGATATTGGTGAATGGGAAATGATGGGATGAAAAGTGAAGGGAATGTAAAAGGTCCTTTTTGCTTTGGTTAAAGCTTCGTCATGGGAAAAAGAGGGAAAGGAGAGGTGTATATATTACATTACACCTTATCTAGTTGTTCTTTAAAAGGGTTGAGGGCAGGACCCTAACCGTCGTCGTCGCTTCGTCTTTCGGCCTTAGATTTGGATTTGGATTTGTCAAACGATTGATTGATTATCTTTTTGGACAAACTTTTCTTTAATTATTTATTTAATTAATTAATTAAATAGAAAATCCACCCTTACCCGCGACATGACAGGCGATCCGTTTTTCTCTTCCGGATTTTTTCAAATTTCCCTCCAAAAAACATTGTGACCGATCTGAATGGTTGCAATCATTAGAATCGGTATTACTCAATGCTATAAATTCCTTCATTTTTTCGAATTCGATCGAATTTTTAACTTACAAATCTTTCTCTCCAAAACTCTCTCTTGTTTATTCTGCGTGATACACTACTTGTTGAGTGGTTCGCCATTACAGGTAATTTGAGTACTACTATTCGGTAAGATAATCGTTCTATCTTTTTAGGGAATATTCCATCAACCTCGAGTGCTTGTGGGGGAATAATTTCGCCCAGGGACACACTTTGAACTAAGTGGGCTCGATTATATTCTGAATTTTTTTTTTCCCAACATTGTTTCTGTTCATTTTCCAGTTTCTGTACTTTCTGTAGTTTACTGGTTAATTGTACAGATTCTGTTCAAACTCTGTTTATACTTATACAGATTATTTTGACAACAATAAGGTTGTTCATACATGTATCTTTTTTTAATAAATTTAACAATTTCTATGATACTGTGTTTGATTGAACATATTATTGATGTCAGTTAATTTGACTTATATGATATATATTATTGGTTGTGGAAGAGAAATAAGTAAAATAATATTAACATAGAGTCATCTCGTTAAAACTATTCAAGTTTGTAAAGTCGACGGTCAGGACATATTTGGTTGAGCATTAGCCTAAAAAAAGGAGATTGAGATATATATATCTCCTCAAGAGTTTCACCTTATGTCCTATTTTCTATCTTGTTGATAGCTTGTTAGATTTTGCTTAGTCTTATTTTAATCTTGGGATAAGGCATCATTACCCCTCACCTGGGTAGTAGCGTTTTTTTACACACACCTTTCTACAATGTTTGGTCCTATCACCCCACAAAACTATTTAAAACCGTAATATTTTACCCCTAAATCTTGATGTGCAGGAGAGTGTGTTTCACTCTTTGAGAGAGTGAGAAACATAAAAAAGCGGAAAAACTTAATTTTTTCTTAAAAATTTGTATTTTCTTAAAATATGAATATAAATATAGTTTTTCACATTTTAAAAAAATAATTAATTTTTTTCAAAATTTTATAAAAAATCAGTTTTTTTTCAAATTTTGACAAGAAAAACACTTTTTCCGAATTTTATTTGAAAAATAAAAGTGTCCTAAGAAAATGAAATCATGAAAATCAAGATCTTTTAAGACATTTTAAAAAAAATAATCAAGCTTTCCATATTATTAACAAATCCATTTTTCCATATTTTAAAGAAAAATCAGTTTTTAATTCGCATTTTCAGTTTTTTTTTTAAACGGGTTTAAAAATGAATTTTTAAAAAGAAAAATCAGTTTTTAATTCGACTTTTCAGTTTTTTTTTTTTTTAAAACGGGTTTAAAAATAAATTTTTTAAAAGAAAAATCAGTTTTTTAATTCGCGTTTTCAGTTTTTTTTTTTTTTTTTTAAAAAACGGGTTTTAAAAATAAATTTTTTAAAAGAAAAATCAGTTTTTTAATTCACTTTTTTTTTTTTTTTAAAACGGGTTTTAAAAATAAATTTTGTAAAAGAAAAATCGAGTTTTTTATTTTTTTATTCTTAAAAATTGACACGTAAGTGAATATTAAAAAAATAAAAATAAATGCGCATAGCGTAAGCAGAGTGTATGTCGGCTCTTCCATACGAGTGGCGTCGGCGTTTAGGGGTAAAATATTACGGTTTTAAATAGTTTAAGGGGGTGATAGGACCAAACATTAGGTAAGGTGTGTCGTAGCAAAAACGCTACTAGATGAGGGGGGTAATGATGCCTTATCCCTTTAATCTTCAAGGACCACTTCATGCCCGATAAACTCCGACTAGAAAGCAAGAAGTCGCTGACATAAACTACATAAACTGTACAACGCTAGTAAATTAGGTGAAAAACTGGAAAATGAAGATTTGAATGCTCGAGGGTTCAATTTTTTTTTTTAGGAAAAATCACCTTTTTATCTAAGAAGGATTAAAGTCACATAATACGAATAATGAAATTGTATTACATATTGAGATGTCTCAAATTGAAAAAAGATATGAAATAAATTTGGAAGAAGTGAGTGATGGTCTTAGATTTATGCTATACACATTGGTAATAAAAGATTTTTGCACTACTAATACTCCATATCCTTTCATTTTTTTGAGATAGGGAATTAGAGTTGCTATGGCCTATGAATATGCATCTTTTATTACACACGGAAGTTTAACTCGGTTTCATTTATTTTTTTAACCAACACTGCATCCTATATCTAGCAACTTTATTCTCCTAAATTCTAGACTTCCAAGTAAATTTATTAAAGCTGAAAATTAGCAGCTAAGATAGGTACAAGTAGAGCCTACATTAAGAAGCCGTCGAGAATAAATTAAAAAGTTAGCTTAATTAAGTACCCTCGAAAAGTTTAGCCTAATTAAGTACCCTTTTAGCGGTATTAATAACAACATGTTTTGCATTTACCTATTTGCAAATGCTGATCCATCAATTTTCTATCCTTTTAAAATCATTTAAATGATTTGTTAAGGGCAAAATTAGCATTTAAAAGGAGGCCGGCCGGCATCTGTTAGAGAGATTAAACCGTAATTAGTTAGAAATCCATGGGTACTTTCGTAATTAACCTTTCTTTTTAGTTGTAACGTCCCTTAAAGCAGGTTGAAATGGAAATATTTTTGAAAAAGAAGTGAATATTTCTTTCTTTTTAAAGTCTTAGCATAATCAAAGGCATTTCAAATTTCAATCAATAGTCTCAAAAATCGACAAATCTGTTTATACCGACATTTTCACAGTCATCTTCAACAATGTATGAGCCACAACAGTTGTCGGACAACAATGACGGTTTCGGTGCCGGAGCTGACGTGTCACCTACTCTCCGGCGAACTGATTCATCTCTCTCTAATTCAACTGTTGACCGAACAGTTGACCGTATGCTCTTCAATGACCTCGTTGAGATCGTCCCTCTTGTTCAATCCCTCATTGTAATTATTATTTTCTCGCTTAAACCTTTTTTGTTGAATTTCTATTTAAAAATTACCGAACAAGCAAAGTAAATTTTGATGTGTTTTTTTTTTTTGACAGGATCGAAAGGCGAAGTCTTCATTTACGAGAAGGGGATCAATGACCTACACCAAAACGCCTTCAAGAGAGTCTCTATACAACAAGGTATGATATTTTCAGTCTGAATTCTACTGTGATTTGTCTTAATTATTGGCTAGATCAAGTTTAACTTGCTTGGTAAGAACAGTCTTTCGTGTGTAAATTTCCTATTTTTAATGTTTGTATGTAAATAGAAGCAATGATTAATAAACCCCAGTTGCCTGAAAACTCTTCCTTTCTTGGAGAAGATTTTCCTTCTCCATTTACTACAACGTTATGATGCTCGAGTTGATGAAAGTTAATTAATGCTTTACCTTCCTGAGTAAAGTCCTGGCAGACTGAATTTTGACTTACCTTGGACTGTAATTGCAAAGAGATGCTAACCAAAAAAAATTATGGCTTATAGGGGTTCTAAGTCAAATGTTGTAGTATGATAATAGCATCATACCAGAAAAGGAAATAATACCAAGTACTTTATCCATTTTTCCAATGACTGCCTCAAATTCTGTACTGAACACATTTTGTGAAGTGTCTTTACTTAAATCGTTTCAGTAGCTTCAAAGTTTAAAGCAGGATGCAGTTTGCTTTAAATCGAATAAGCTGCCTAAACCAAAATTTCAGTTTGGTTTAAGTCTCACTCCCAGTTTTCACTTAATTCTCTATGAACTAGTGATTGAATTTCTATTTAAATATTGTTAAAAGTACTTTCGCCAAAATTATTTTCCAACTTGACAGCAATAGAGATCCAGATTTATTCTCGATCACATGGCACTTTTTGTATAATGGTACTGTGCTGTTTTCTCACGGTGACAGACTCCTTGAAAGTCAAAGTCTCTGCATTTAACAAGATACTAACTTTTATTTGGTCCAATCTTTACCCTTTCAATATGTCTCCCGTGTGAGCAAGTGAGGTACCACAACTTCTAGACTTGCCAGGCAATGGGTTATTATTGGATCCTTAACCCATCCCAATTTTGGTTTTGTCCTGAGTTACTGAAGGCTAATCCTGTGCTTGGTTCTTCCCACTTGATGAGAACTAAGCTTTTTTACTGGGAGGTCCCTCAAACAGAAAGAAAGCTAGAGATGGAGTACTAGAGATGTTGGAAATGTTGCAATGTTGCCTTTGCAATCAGTGCTTCTGGCAGGTTCAGACCTGCTCCAGAAATCAAACTTCAGAGCATCTTCTGTTGGATTCTATTGAATTTAGCAATATGAGTTCAATGTTTCTTCAAGGCAGAGAAAAACAAATAACAAACATGAGTTTACCAGAGAATTGGCTTGAGAAAGTCAGTCAAGTCTTTAGAAAGAGATTTTCAAGAATATAAATTGGGTTAGACAAGATAGCAGTAGAATGGCACGTGAAAACTGCAAGTACTTGTGCTTTTCTACTACATTCACCACCCTATGTTCCTGCCACCCCAGACTAATTATGACGAATAATGATAATGCAGACATGGAGGAATTGCACGGGTATAAGATAAATTCACACTTTTTCTTTTTTCTGGTGGGTTTGGGAAAGTAATGTAGATAGAAGAGGCACCAAAGAATCTCTTCCGAGTACCTCACAGGAAATTGCAAACAATCTAGTCAGCGAAACATATATCCGATACAGTTCTTAGAAGTCATAAGATTAGTATTTCGACAAACGATTTGAGTTCATCTGAAATCTTCTTTGCCATATCTGGACGGAGAAATCTGTTTGGAGACAGTAGACTTCTCAATCCAGCAAAACATAGAAAGTCAATAATGTAACCACAAATGGGATGATACTTATGCAACTCCTTACAATCCCTTTGAAAATCGCATTTCTCAGTTTTACATTATATATTCATGCAACTGTAGCAAGTAAAAAGCTGCTTCCTTCTAGCGAGTAATTTCTTCATAAGACTAAGAAATTAAATTATGTATACTAAGGCTAAGAAATTAAATTATTATACTCTGTGTAGGGTGCTTATTTTACAGATCAAGTATGTTAGCATTCTTTTTGAATATTAAATCTTGCTTGTTATATTTATGCCGGGTTTTCAGCTTGTCTTGACTACTACAACGAATGCTTATATTGTTGTGGGGTCATCCATTTTTGGGATTTGCAACTAAGGTATAAATTAGAGGCTGGAAAACAAGTTTCAAAATGCTAGTTACCAACTCTGTTGGCAATGTGAATGTTGCCAGAGCCTGGAAAATAAAGAACATAAACCTTCTTGGAATTTCACTCACATTGATTTGTGGATAATTACTATTTTTATGGAACAATAATGCAAGAAATCCTTCAGATTCATGACAGGCGAGCACGAATCAAATTTGAGGTTTCATGTTAACAAACTAAATTAGAGTTTGCATCAAAAGGATTTAATATCTTAGTTTGCATCAAAAGGATTTAATATCTTACTCTATAACAATGCCTTTAATGTACCATTTCCCTCCTCTCGCTCCATTTCTTGTCTAAGGTTAGTAGGTCTAGCTATCTCCATCAACTAGCTACTATAAATGAGAAGTCAACTTTGTTTCAGCTGAGAATTGACCAAATATGATACTCGTATCGGCATTGCAGTTGGATTTGTTGTGCATGCGAAATTAACTTCTAAACGCTTGCATATACTTCTTTGTAAGGTTGTTATGCAAAGCAAGTTTGTTTGCTTATTTCCTGATTGCATGCAAACTAGCATTGGTTTGTTTTGGTGCATTACAGATACTAACATTAACAACTGATGCAGACTTCTGAAGCAAAAGGAAAGAATGCAGCTCAATCAAATGCAACGAAAAAGCATAGGGACCAAAATAAAAATGTTGGCAGTGACCAAGATGGATGTGCTGAGAACGTTTCAATGCTTTCCTCAAGGTCATATTTGTCAGAAAAAGATAGAGAAGAATTAAAGGCTTTGAGGGAGCAAGTGGAGGATATGCAAAAAAAGTTATTGGAGAAAGATGAACTTTTGAAGGAAGTAGAGGTGTCAAAGAATGAAATGGCTTCTATTTATGCTAAACTAGATGAAATGAAAAAGGAATATGAAGAAAAGGACTCTTTACTCAAATCGACTCAAGCGAAACTCTCTGATGCAAAGGTAAATAATTAATGTCATCTTACACCCTCTCCACCCCAGCCCCGAATAGAAAAGGAGAAAGATGCAAGTTATTCTAGAAAATCAAGAATGATGCAAATTATTCTACAAAATCGTTGTGTGGTTTCAGTTAAATGTTACTCAATTAGTCTTATTACAATTAGCTCAACTTTGGTCCTGTGTTAGGCAGACTGTGAAAAGAGAGATTAATTAGGAGTTCTCTTTCACATTACTGCACTTTTAGACCGACTGCTACTAGCTTGTGCTAACATTTCCAGTGATGTAGTCTATGGTCTCCTTAATTTGATGGGTTTAACCCCACTTAATGTCTTCCTTTTTGCTCTCCTTAGGTTAAGCTAGCCGACAAGCAAGCAGCAGTGGAGAAGTTAGAATGGGAAGCGACGACTTCAAGAAAGAAAGTGGAGAAACTGCAGGAAGATCTAGAGGTGGTGCAGCGAGAAATAGCATTTTTCATGCAGTTTGTTCAAAAGTTGACAAAGAATGGTTCCAGGGCTTTAGATGAAGATTATGATGTTATCCCTTACTTATGCGACAAGAACATCGAAACGGTAAGCTAATGATTACCTTCTACACCTGCTTTCTTGAATGTTATACTAACACTGTTGATAAGTTATCTTTTCAGCTTCTAGTTTATGTTGGATTGTAATTCCCAAATTCGTTTTGTACAGGGTCAACCAAATGAAACAGGAAAGCAGGAAGTAGATTTGGCAAGAGAAGCTTATATTGCAGCAATTGCCGCTGCTAAAGAAAATCAAGATGAAGCATCTTTTTCCGCAGCTGCCAAAGCAAGATTATATCTGCAGTCACTTGTTCTGAGAACATAAACATGGATTCTAGTTGGACATCTATAGCTTGTATTACTCTGCAAATTATGTTGTTTAAATAATTTATGTTGACAGTAAATTTCTCAAACAATTGTACAAGAACATGTCCACGATTGATTACCGATATACAGAAGCTCTCTGTTGCTACTTTTGGGTGTAATTAGTGAGTAATGTGCTGGAATTCTGAATCGTGTTGTTGGATGTTACTTTTTTTGTTTCTTTGACTTGACCTTCCCATTTACATATTGGTGTTTGTATGTAATTCAGTTCGATTTCTCCTTACTCAGTTTTTGTTGCTTGTAAATTAGCAAAACATGCTAACAAGGAAAAAATGTTGATCAATGAAAGAACGATCTATATATTCTTAAAGAGTTTGATGGATCCAGTAGGAAAATGTCCTAGGGGAAACAAGTGGGAGGAGAATGTATCAAAATTTGCAACAGTGATGACGAACGCTGCTCCAAGCCTTATGCTTCCCAAAACGTGGGCCTTCTTCTTCTTCAGGTTTTGGCATTTGAGCTGGACTGCCCATCCATTCCCAGCCCAACCTGCAAATTTTAGCAATATGGTTACTTATTCTGCTAATACCATTTAAGTTACATCACAATGTAAATTTTCTTACAACTAATTGTTAAATAGGAGAGTTTCGTAATTTGAAGAAATGGCGATACTACTTACACAGGGAAGGCAAAGGAACCAGTGCTACCATTGGAGTAATTAGAGTCACTTGATTCCGCAGATGGAGTTGTTTTGCTTTCACTAACCTCACCTATGTGACTAATCTCTTTAATCACAGCCGGTGGCCATTCGTCTTCCATATCGTCGCTCCCTTTTCCCTCACTCTGCCAACAACATGAAGCAATTTCTGAATTCTAAACGCGAGTTGAGAATAAGTGAGAACATTGTTGATTATCTTAAAATGAAGTGTGGACCGAAAGAAAATAGCGAACCAAATTCATAAATAACCCCTTAAAGTTGTCCTCAATTTTCATTTAAACGCTTCAACAGAAGCTGTTGCCTACTAGACACCTAATGTATGTTCCAAAATATGTCTTCAGATCGGACTTACCTTATCTTCTGAAACAGGAATCTGTTCTTCAGCTGACTCATAGCTGTTTTCTCCATCTACACTGACCATGTCGTGTTTACTTTGAGGAAGTACCTCTGGTACATTCTCTACATACTTAAGCTGTTCTTCCCAACAAGTCAACAAAGAAAACATTTTAAAAAAAGTGTCGTATTAATAATACTTATTCTAGCATGCTTTGAGATTACTAGTCTCAATAGAATTATTTCGTACTACTACTATTTTGGTTACAGTTAAGAGTAGTAACCTTTTCACACAGGAAATTAAGCAAAAAGGAGAACTGGAGAAGATTCATTACCTTCCTACACACAGGCTTTGAAGTTAAGTTAGCATGATCAATTTTCTGGTGAAATGCTTCCGACTTTCTATCTTCCACTATATGTATTCCTCCATCTTCTTCGAAGCAAAACACAATATAATCCTCTTCTGAGAACCGAGGCCAATTCGAGTCCTTTTCTCCTTCTTCAGCCTTCTCTGCCGAAACTTTCACTGTTTCTTTTTTTCTGTGTTCCATTTTCTTGTTCAACTTCTTCTTTCTGTTCTTTCTGCTATCACCCATTGGGTCAAAAATCATTTTCCTACTCGGTTTTTCAGGCGTCATTGAGCAAAATTTATCTTTTTCTTCCTCTACAAATGTATTAGATCATTAAAGTGAAAAGAAAAAAGTATAGTAAAAAACGAAGAGTTGATTTCTCCTATCGCTACTCAACTAATAGTTATTATTATCTCATAAAGTCACTTTTTTTGTTGAAGGAAACTTAAATCAAGAAGAAGGTTGACTTTCTGAGATAATAACTGTTAGTTGAGTGACCATCCGAGAATCAACCCAAAAAAAGAAGAGCATAGGAAAAAGATTACCTAAGGGGAACCTGCAAGCATAGAAACAAGATACCCAATCTCTAATGCGCCATCTCACAAGCCTGGTTACTGTGTATGGACTGCTCATTCTGATGCAAGTATCAAAAGAGCAAGACAAGGGGTAGTTTGATTTTTTTTCCTTGAAGAGAGCTAAGGGGAGAATGTTAAGGAGAGGGAATTATGGGACTTTTTTGAATTTGAAAAAGGAATTAAAGGAGGAAGACATGGAAGCATGAAGAGGGGGAAAGAATTACAGTTGTATATACTACTATCCCATCCCATAATGATTAATGAGTCGGTTATAATTCCTTAACATGCCATAATGGGAGTAAAACGTGGAGATATATATGGCAACTCACTTTTATTCCTACACATTTTTTTTTTTTTTCTGTTTTAGTACTAAACTTACTTTGTCAGCCCAAAGGGAAAATAGAAAAGAAAAGAAAATGTAGTGCTTTTAATGCTACACGTGTGGTCGTTGTTTGGATCACCATATTCTCGTGAAGTATATACTTCTCGAAGGGTTTGAGTTTTGAGCTCTTTCAAATGTTCAAACGATACTGTTTTTGAAAATGTCCATTACTAAATTTGTAAAATTTTCTTTTGGTCCGTAATTTTTAAATACACTGTACGTATATAGCTTAAAATTGCTAACATTAAAATTTCATTCTGATTTAAGATTTATGAAAGTGTATCACACTATTTATTATAGTATTGAATGGGTGAAAACAAATTGTTGCTCCAACTCTAGCTTCTACTGGCCATTTTCCTTCTTATTACTCTCCCGTTTCAAATTCTTTGCGTGGTTACTAAAAATAATTATCGTTTTAGAAATTCAACACGCATTTAATTATGTTTCACCATTTTACCCTTAGTAGAATTTTATCATTAATAGAGATGACACATAAATAGGGTAAAACTTTAGTAAAGAGAAATTATAACTTAGACATAAATAAGGGTAAAGTAGTCAAATATCCTCTTAATTAATACTCGTATTTCTTAAGAAACGTATAAAACAAAAAATCTACAAATAAAGTATCAATCTAGAATTCTAGATAGAAGACTTGACCAACTACTCCAACAGCATTTATACTGAAAGTGGTTACTGGCAATATGGTAGACATAACATAAAGAATTGTGACCTAACGTTTATTTGAAAAAAACAACTCCATAAATTTGAGACCAAAACGAATTAACGGTTATATTTGAATAAATTTCTTCGGCTCAAATTAGGTTAATATCTACTATGCCTATTACATTATCAATCCTCTTCTCCATATACTCTTTTGCGTTTATTTAAAATCTTTTTTCCATTAGCGCTTAACCTCTTATTCTGAACTTTGATTTTGAATTCTTCTAAAGTATGAATATAAAAGTTTTATTTATTTAAAAAGACATCTGTTTTTAATAGTTGGAATTTTAATATTATGTGCGTTCAGTATTTAGGTTATTCCCTCTCTTTTAGGTTAATATCTACTATGCCTATTACATTATCAATCCTCTTCTCCGTATACCTTTTTGCGTTTATTTAAAATCTTTTTTCCATTAGCGCTTAACCTCTTATTCTGAACTTTGATTTTGAATTCTTCTAAAGTATGAATATAAAAGTTTTATTTATTTAAAAAGACATCTGTTTTTAATAGTTGGAATTTTAATATTATGTGCGTTCAGTATTTAGGTTATTCCCTCTCTTTTAGGTTAATATCTACTATGCCTATTACATTATCAATCCTCTTCTCCGTATACTTTTTTGCGTTTATTTAAAGTCTTTTTTCCATTAGCGCTTAACCTCTTATTCTGAACTTTGATTTTGAATTCTTCTAAAGTATGAATATAAAAGTTTTATTTATTTAAAAAGACATCTGTTTTTAATAGTTGGAATTTTAATATTATGTGCGTTCAGTATTTAGGTTATTCCCTCTCTTTTATTTTAAAACTAGTAGATAAGTTTTTAAATTTTGACAGTCACTAATGAATTATTAATACAAGCAATTTAATTTTTTATCTTTTTATTTTATTTCTCAAAACATTATCATCATTCATATTTATAAATGTCTGATTGTTGTTTATTTGATTTTTCCTTGTCCAAATACAAAACTTGCTTTTTATACAACGACAAGTACGACTCAATCCAAAATAAGTTGAAATCATCTATATGAATCTTTGCTGCTTGCATTACTTTATTTGAATCCATCGTATGCCAATGTTATTCCAATACAAAAAGAAGATATTAGTGTATGTATATTTTCTAAACTATAAATATTTGATAAACTAAACCAGTACTCTTTAAAATCACAAAACCTACATTAAGAATGCTAACATTTAAAAAAATTTTTTTTGCTAAGTCTTCGTGGATTCCCATAAACTTCATATCATTCAAGACAACTTTCTTTCTTGTGATTTAAGTTCACCCTGTCAATTTTTAACACCTTCACTCACCATAGTTTCACACTTACAAACCGCTGCATCTGTAGGTCGACGCTAGACATTACTAAATAATCTCAAGCAACCCTTTCTCACTTTATCCTCACAACGATTGCTACTTGAATCCTTTCCCAACTTTAATCATTTCTAATCTTGTATGATCATACATCATCTTAGTGTATTTGCATCTCCTCGGTATTTATCTTGTGGATTTGTTGAACTTTATCGATCCAATATTCATTCCATATATAGTGTTGCTAGTGTTATATGATCACACATCATCTTAGTGCATTTACATCTCTGCGATATTTGTCTTGTGGATTTGTTGAACTTTATCGATCCAATATTCATTCCAAATAGTGTTGTCAGTCTTATATGATCATACATCATCTTAGTGCATTTACATTTCTGCGATATTTGTTAGTGAAACCTAATTTGGACGTTGAGTGTATTTGCATCTCTCCTATCTTGTGGATGTGTTGAATTTTATCGACTCAATATTCATTCCATTTTGGTAAGCATGCTTTTGTTACCTAACACCCATTGTAGCAGTTCTCTATTTAACCGCCCAATTTTGATTTTATGTTTAATATTTTAATCTTTTATTTAAATTCTCTTGTAACGAGACTAAACAACGTAGTTGTTTGCAAGTACTGAATCCCATCTAATTTAAAAACAAAGTAAAGAGCTCTGATACAAAAAAAATGTTCTAATAATCTATAACACAATGGATATTTATAAAATTCAATTGAAATATAAAGAGGAGAATATCCTATATCGGCTAAAATTGAAAGAAGTTTGATTTTTTTATAAAAACATTGAAAGAGGAAAATATTTTTCAAGACGTTTTGTACTTTTAACCTGTTTGGCTAAGATTCTAAAATCAGCTTATTTCGAAAAGTATTTTTGCAAAAAAGTACTTTTAGCGAAAAGTAGTTTGTGTTTGGCCAATTAATTTTAAAAGTATTTTTGAGCATCAATTAGTGTTTTGCCAAATTTAAAAAAAATGCTTTGAAGTGTATTTTTCTCAAAAGTGCTTTTAAAAAAATTGCTTTTGGGCAAAAACTATTTTTTTAGCTTATCAAAAACTGCTTGTGCTACTCCCCAGAAGCACTTATTTTCTCTCAAAAGTTTGGCCAAACACCTCATTTTTTTTTTAAATAAGCACTTATTAAAAAAAATAAAAACTTTTGGGAAAAAATAAGCTTAGCCAAACCGGCAGTGTGTAATTCAAAATTTTAATTGTAAGTTATCCTTTACATTTTATATAAAATTCCTTCCTTGATATACTTCTTCCTTGAACCGTTCTGTATTCCTCCAATCACGTGCATGGGCGGGGATTTGCACGTGAGCAGCAATTCCCCGCCAATATTAGGTTTTTGTTCCTTGCCCAAACCCAATTGCAAGAATCCATTTCAAGAGCCATAACGTTATTCATTCGCCAATAATCAGCCTATAAATCAAGGAAATTAGAGTGGAAACAAATGGAAGAATCAGAGACAAGTATGGAAGTGCGTAGCCTAAGTGGTGAATCTATAGTTGTCTCCATTTTGCGGGACAAAACCATTCAACAACTCAAGCAACTCCTCAACCAATCTTTCCCTCCCGCTTCAACTTCCCCTAATTTCCATCTCTTTCTCAAGGCAATCTCTTCCTCCTCTCATCTTTTCCATTTAGTACAATCCTGAATTATTGAAATGCCAAAATTTATATTTTGTTTCAAATCTTTTGTTGCCGTTTGATGATTTATGTCAAGTACCTTCGTCCCAAAATTGTTGTCACTTTTGCTTTCCGAGACTCAATTTGACTTTTTTTTTTTTTTTTTAAAGCTAAATTTGATTAGATTAATTTCATATTTTAAAATTGGGATTTAGATATTCAAACACTACACGAAAAGTACTATAAGTTGCAATTTCTCTCGTATTAAGTAAGTAAGTTGTTAAAATGTTGTCAAAGATCAAGTAGTTTAATTCTCGAGAAGGAAATGTGACAAGTATTATGGGACAGAGGGAGTAGGTTTTATTTTCATATTTGGTATTTTTGTGTGCTTGATAGTCAGCCTAAACGCCCCCCACCCCCCAAGAGACATAGTTCTTGGAACCTTCTCTCTTTTGAACTTTTTGTGGGTTGGGATATCAGGGTCTCACTGCTCAATGTATTTTTTAGGATTTTGCAGTATTATTAAGTATATTCATCTTTGTGGTGTTTTTTTTAAACCAGGGTGTCAAATTGGGTTTAGAGAGTAAGGTAAGTGACCATTCAGTTGGCAGCGGGGAATTTCTGGTACTTGTTCCCTATACTAAGAAAGACAGACAACAGAACAAGAAAACTGAGACACAGGCAAGCTCATCTATCCCAGTTGGTGGCTCAACTTTGAAGCAAGCTGAGACAGCATGGTCTGACATGATGCAAGACTTGTCTTACTTGAGCAGCATCTCTAGGAACGACAACCAGACTGAATTTCCTTTGGATGAAACACGATCTAGAGATTCAAATGGATTCAATGGCAGTGTTCCGTTGAAATCTTCTTCACAGGTTAAGCGCAAGAGAAGCATCAAGAATGACAAGATGGAAGGACATGCAGATGAGCTAGTTTTAAGCATACTAAAATCATCTTCTAACGACATGGATGACGAGAAAGCTAATATCTTTATTCAGATTTTAGCGTCTATAAATTGTTTTACCGACCCGGATTCAGGCAACTGCATTTGTAAGGAAGCCAACAGAAAGGACAATGTATCTGATCCATGTTCGAGTGGTAGTGATTCGTGCGGGTGTCCGACGTGGTTAAGGAGTATAAGCAAAATATTTTCTTTTTTAAACATATATTCAGCTTCCCTGCAACTTCAGCAGGGACAAGTTACCTACTCCAGTCTGAAGGGAGCACTTGATCATCTCTGTCTGTTTGGATTTCAAGCCGGTGTCACAGACATTGAGAAACTTGCCCTACTTTGTCCTAAGGTACTTTGTTGGACCTCTGGATAGCTTAACAGTTTTATCCCCTACTTACTTTGATATATTTCGACTTCTTTATCCATTAGTTTCACATACTTCTGTCACACCCTGACTTTTGGCCTCACTCATTCATTTTTGACAATGGATAATTGTTGGAGGGCCTTGCAGAAGTGCCTCTGGATGATCACAAGTTTGTCACAGGGAGCCTACAACTGGAAAGGAAGTACTGTAATAATAATAAAGTCTGAACAGTTTCTCAAGTTGAACTTATGAACTTAGGAGGACCACTATAGTCTGCTGATCTACAGAGTTTTGTTTACCCTTTCCAGAGTAGGGATTTCTCTTTGTGGAGAACATGAGTGGTGCCAACTGATATCTCACTTATTCAAAAAAAGGGTAGTAGTTTGTGTATAACTTTGTATGACCTTTTTTTGTTTTTTTTGTTTTTTGGTTGTATTTCCTCCTTACTTACCGTACTTGCGTACTTGGTTTCAGTGAATGTATGATATGATGTCAGTATCCGTTCTTGGAATTTATAGGAAACAAGCTTTTACATTCTTAATTTCGCTTATACTTCTAATCATTTATCCCATTCAGTTCTTTTCATGTATCACCATAACCAGAAGGATTTTGAGGGGTGTCAAGCGGTCGTTGCTTCCACAATCTTTTGAAGTTATATTCTTTCCCTTATAAATTTGCTAAATATGTTAATATATCAGATAGAAATGGCTTTGTCCTCCCCCTTCTCGCTATTGCATTTCAACCTTAAGGTCTGGCTAGACCACTGATCAGGACTATGTACTTTCTTCTTCAATCACTTACGCCTTATTTTCTTTTAGGTTGTACACATTGTTGATGATGATACAGTGGGTAAAAATTTCAAGGATGGTATTGTCATTTTCAGAAACTTAACAACAAAGGGAGACCAGAGTGCAAGTATGTTTAGTTCATATTTAACTCTTTGATAGAGAAAAATGGCTGCTTGAGCATTGAATAAATCTGTTTTCTCCTTTTCTGCCGAGTTGCTAAAAAAGGTGTAACCATATCAAATGTTCTCCGCTCAATGAAGAAAAGGGAGTATGCATTCAGAACAAGTCTTTTGAAGTTGGTCAAGTTGTTAAAGGTATGCCACTTCTCACCTTGAATGATATACTTATTAATCCAATAAAACATGTCTTGGCATCCTCAATTTTTTTAGTTTTAAAGTTGACTTTGGTGTTATGCAATATCCAGATGTTTGGAAATTTCAAGCAGTTAAGATGCATAGTAGTAGTCATGAATTTTTTTTATTCACGCCTATGTGTTGGTATGACATGCATATTTTATGCTCTGTTGAATTTTTATCTTGTAAGTTCAACTACACATTCCTGTTTGTGGATGTGTTGGTATATCTAACTTGGTAGTTCAGACTAGAGAACTCTTGTCTGACTATGTTTTTTCATCCCTTTCTTTCTAACAAGTATGCAAATGTCTACTCCAGCTGATTTTTGGCTTAACTTCATTTCATTATTCCCTTCACTAATATATTAAGTTGCAACTACCATTAAAGGAAAGATTTTTTTTGAAAAATCTGTTGTCAAAAAAAAAAAAAAAAAAAAAAAAAAGAAGATTTTTTTGAAAAATTATAGTATCTCACAATTAAAATTGTTTGACACTTGTGATCTCAGGATTCTTCCTATTGGAGATTACTTACGTACTATATGGTGGGCAGTATAGCCTTCAAAGTTCTCTGATTAAAAAAGAAGAAAGAAAAAAAAAATATGGTGGGCAGTATTCTGGGTTTAGCTTTATGTTATCGTCTGGAAGGTAGATGAATTATTGTCACAAACATAAGCATCTCTTTATAATACTGCAAATCTTAGTGTCTTTTGCAAAAACAATTTGGTGGTGTCTAGCATCTTAATCAAGCAGGTAGCATGTCTGGCCCACAAGCACAAGTTAGGTAATCCCCCTCAGCAACGCTAGAGCGTGTGGGGTCAGGCAAGTGTTTATCGTTAGAGCTGATGGTTTCAACCAAGTGTTTATTTGTATTTATTTTCTGTTAAGTTGTTGATCCTTTTATATCAAGCGTTTATTTTGATTGTTCAATGTTATGAGGTCCTTTATAGTTTGACTGTTTTAGCCCTTTTTTTTTTTTTTTTCCGGGCATTGAACCAGCTGTTCTTTCACATAAGCAGAGTTGATTGATATTGACTGACTCATTCTGACAGTTGTTGTAAGATTTAAATTATGAAATTACTAATGTTGTAATGCAGCGTCAAAATGGAATTGAGTTCTCTAACATTTCCCTGGAAGATTTCATTACCTTCGTGAAGCAAGGTGGTATTGGTGCAACAGGCATTGACACTAAACAAGCAAGTTCTCATTCCTTTGAAGCAAAATGTTGTGTAAGTCGTACAACCCTGCACTAAGCCTTTTGTAATTGATGCTCTCTTAATCCATTATAACATGCTGCATCTATGCAAATCTTTCCACAATTTTTGTATCTTAACTGTACATTTGCAGTTGTGAGAGTCTCCAGTTCACGACTTTCTCTGCATTTGATTTTTATGTTGTAATTCTTTTTCATTAGAAGTGCTTGCCTGAGTACTACAGATAACTTTAGATATTTGTTTTTTTAGATGTCTCTCAAGCTTATGAAGGAACTATTCATTGTTAACATAGGCACAGAAATGATGGGAACTTAGCAGAATGCATCCGTTCTTTTTGTTCTAAACTTCTGTCACCCTTTAAGATGACAGTGATAAGTATCTTCTCTTGCTAGAACAAATACCAATTGGATATTTTAATGACTGTCATCTGTAGAAAGGGGCATTTTTATTGAAGTGGGTAGATGAAGGAAATACAAAGACGCACTATTAGTGGCCTGTTTCAGTGGTACAGCTAATAGCAGTGTCTTGAATGACCTTTTATCAGTGCAAGGTTCCCTTGGTTATTGTGGTCCTTTTCTGATAGATGACAAAGAATTGTAAATGATTTAAGTTTAAGACCAGAAAAATAGTTCTGCAATTTTGATAAGCTTTTGACATGCAGGATACAAATCCTTTGACACCTTTGGAAATGGTGGAACATCTGAGAAAGGGGATTGGATCTGATGGACAGGTTTCTACCTTGTTGCCTTTTTACACTTTGACATTATTCTTATCCCCCTCTTGGCAACTACATATTTTCCATTTCCTTTTCTTTTGGGTGAGTTGCTCCAAGAAAGCATTTCATTGCTATGCTGTCGGAGAAAGGAGAACCCTCACTTACATCAATGGACATGTGCTCAATTGTGAATGACTTCAATTTTACTGCTATATGGCCAATTATTACTGTTAGAGCTAAGCCACGGTTGTCCACCATTAATTCTGTTCCTCGTGTAGGTTGTTCATATAGAAAATATCAGTGCCCGCAATGCCAACTATGTTGAGATCCCAAGTACACTTTCAGAAACCACAATATTGGCATTGAAAAATATTGGAATTACGAGATTATATAGCCATCAGGTAATATGCTGGTCTATCTAATGTGGTTTCCCTTTTAACAAACTTTTATCCAAAACTATCTAAGCATTTTAAATGGACAGGCTGAGTCTATTCAGGCTTCTCTTGCGGGGGAAAATGTTGTTGTAGCTACCTTGACATCCAGTGGGAAATCTCTTTGCTACAATGTGCCAGTTCTGGAAATACTATCCCAGAATTTGTCAGCATGTGCTCTATACCTCTTTCCTACGAAGGTCGCTTGCTTTATACTTTCAGTCTTTGAGAATGCTAGTGTCAGAGAAGTCTTTTGCCTTTATATTTTCTGCTTATGTTTGTTGAATAGGCTTTGCCTTTGTTAAGATTTGCCTCAATTCCATTATAGTCTAATGATTCCTTCGTAGCACCTTTGTGGCAGTTTCTACATTGTTTGAGTTGTCAATGCAGGCTTTAGCACAGGATCAACTAAGGTCTTTATTAAACATGACAAATGAGTTTAGGGCTGGCCTTAACGTTGGTGTATATGATGGGGACACTCCTCAGATGGATAGGAAGTGGCTGCGTGACAATGCTAGACTGGTATACAGTAAGTTTTGATGTATAGATAGGTAGAGATTTCTGTTCTTGTCCTTTCCTATGTTGGTCTATTTCCTACCTCTCCTTTTCCTTTTCTTATGCAAGTACTGAAATTTCATCTGTTTTTTTTCAGTTGATAACAAATCCTGATATGTTGCATGTCTCAATCTTGCCATGTCATAGACAATTCAGTCGAATTTTATCAAATCTTAGGTAAATTTTCCTGATTATTTAGTCCTAATTTTGTTTCACATTACTAATGTGCTTGAACGTTTCCTGGTTCGTTCTTTTACTTCGGTTGAGTGTCCCCGGAAGTAATCTTTTTTACTTTTTTAAATTAAAATGTTGACACCTTAATTTAATTTACATGTCTCAGGTTTGTCATTGTTGATGAAGCTCATTCATATAAGGGGGCATTTGGATGTCATACTGCTCTTATTTTGAGGAGACTTCGCCGACTTTGTTCTCATGGTACTTTTTTCCTTGCTGTCTACTGCTACCACGAGACCTTTTTATCCTTTTCTATGTTTTGTTTGTGCCTCCTATGGGAAGTTGGCTTTTAATTGATTTCTCATGCAGTGTATGGCAGTAATCCTTCATTTATATTTTCTTCTGCGACTTCTGGAAATCCCGTGGAGCACTCAAAGGTATCCAATAACATGGATAGTTAGTTTTACTATATATAATCCTTAACTTTTTAGGTAGTGCTTATAGTTATATCTGTATGATTTACTGTATGACATGAGAAATGAAGAAGATAAGTGAAAGAGAGATGAGGCATCACCAGAATATGCTCAAGGAAAGGACAAACTCTCACCACCTTAAGGGATATACCAAAAGAGTTGAGAGTTAAAACTAGAAGAAACCCTTCTTCTAAATAGCTAAGACTCACTTATAAACTATCTTCTACATGCCAGGACGGGGGGAGGGGGTTGACAGATCAACCCTTCATCTCTAGGCTAAGAATTTCAAACAAAGCTCACCCACTAAGTCTACCAGCATATTACGTTCAACTACAAAATCTAAATCTACTCTACTGGATAAAGCAGACAGAGAATCAGAATAAAATCTTTGAAAACCAACCTAAATTCAGTTTGAAAACACTTAAAACGGAAATATCTTGACCAGATTTGAAGAAACATGGTCAGGATTCAGGTAGCTGACCCAACTTGTTTGGGACTGAGGCGTTATTGTTGTTGTTGTAAAATCTGAAGTGTTCATGGTGAAATTGCCAACCATTCGTTTCCCATCAGCTTGACATGCCTCAAAGAGATTGACCACATCCCAGGGTAGGATACTCCGAATTACAGTTCATTTAATCAGTTGGAGAATAGAGAAATCCACTAGCTATCATGATTTAATTCTTTCTTCTTATAAAGAGAATTTTTATCAGAAATTTTCTTATACACAGATAATATGTTGATGTTGACTCTTATTCTGCCTCCTTTCTGTGTTTTTGGTAGCTTTGTTGTGTTTTGCATTCATATTTCCTGATATTATCCTACTTGTTTTTTTAAAATAATGTGATAATAACATGATATCTGTTGCCTACTACTTTTTTCCGTGGTAATTTTGATTATCACACCTCTTTAGTTTCTTTGTCATTCACGTAGCAACCCTGAACTCTCAAAATTTGCACCATTCTTATCTTCTGCATTAGCAGAGGCTTCCACCTTTATCTGTGGAATTCATCTAAAGCTGAAGTCTAGGATGAACTCCTTAAATGCTTGCATGTTATAGATTACAAATAGAGGGTACTCATGTATATGCTCTATCATTTCAGACTAGTTAGTATTTGTTTATTATAAAAATCTCATCTCGTCACCTTGGGGTTATGTAGGAGCTCTCAAATCTACCAACAATAGAGTTGATTCAGAATGATGGCAGCCCATCTGGCTCAAAGCTTTTTGTGTTATGGAATCCTCCTTTGCGCCTGAAAATGGTAGGTTCTCTGATAAAGTCCTTTAGCTTGCGTGTATTCAATTGGAAGCTGTTTCCCTTCATTTGTGGTACTTTTATCTTGCAGATCTCAAAGAGAATTAAGAGCGGCGTTGAGGATGACTCTGTTGACAAGCATCTGATTGCTAGAAGATCAAGGTGAAAATCATTTCCTGCTATGTGTCCATTGAGAATTTGATATAGATCTCACCTTTTGTTTTCTAAATGCATATTATAAAAGCCCTGCTGTTTCATTTCTCGACAAACAAGAATATATACCAGGATTTATTCTTCAAAGCGTGACCATTTTGTTGAGGAATTGAAAAAAAAAAATGTAGGCTTAGGAGACAACATATAACATGATACTACCAACATGCCTATCTTGATGGAATTGAATGAATAGTTATTTACAAGGAAGATAACACTGTATCTTTAAATAAGGTTGAATGAGAAGATATTGGCGGAGTAAATTACGAGTCAAGTAGGTTATGTGGGGAGAATACATCTGATACAACATTTAGCAATGATCTTGTAAGAATTCTGAAGATATTAGGGTAGAGCTTAGGACATCAGTTCTCCTCTGAAACACAGAAACTCACTTTGTAATGAACGCACCACAACGAGGATAACTAAAATCAAGGCATACACTATATGCATTTATCCAACATGAGACAGGTTATATCCCCCATTCCCCATGTCAGCAAATTTCTTTGGTTATATACACATATAGGAGACCTTGATAACTTGTTGGCAGACACTGGTCGTATTGTGTATTGTCACCATGCATTTGAAACAGGGTAATAGAAGGAATACTTTCCATAGTTTCTGGTAGAGATTTTATGTATCAAAAGAAATTGTGATGAAGAATCTGACTCCATAACTACTTTGGAATAAATGAACATTCAAACCTATGAAACTAGATTAAAATGGATAGGACTACTGCATTTAATTAGTAATGACATTTGATTTACTGACATATTTTGAAATAGTTTTTAGGAGCTTTTATGCTGCTAAACAGGTAAGATATAAGTATTCAAATTAGCATTAAGAAACTTCACTCTGCAGCTAAGAGGTTTGTGTTAGATTATTAGTTAGTGCCACGTACCTCACCATAACCTTGCACCTTGACTTTTTCACATGTTCCTTGTATCTCCCTCTTTTGTCCTTATTATGCATGTGATCCACTTCATCACTCTATAAGTTGGATGCTTGAGAATATGTTAGATTCTTGGAAGATAGCCCTAACAGGAATTTTCTTTCTTCTTTTTCTCTTTGTTTTTTTTCCTGTTATCTCATGATCTTAGAGAAGTGTCCTAATATCTAACAACATTAGTTCTCTGTCTCTGTTGCAGTCCCATTTTGGAGGTTTCTTGCCTTTTTGCAGAAATGATGCAGCATGGTCTTCGTTGTATTGCATTTTGTAAAACACGCAAACTTTGTGAGCTTGTCTTATGTTACACGTAAGTGAAATTCCATTACATAATTAAATTGTTCGTTCTCATTTTATCTTCTATTAACAGTTTAGTATGCTGGAATATTTTGTTGTCCGAAGGCGTGAGATTCTTCAGGAAACAGCACCTCATTTAGTTGATACTATATGCGCTTACCGAGCTGGTTATGTTGCTGAGGTTAGAATCTATAACTTGGTTAAGGACAGTTTATTCATCCTCTTTAGTTGATCTTTCCGAAGGAAACTTACTTAAACAAGTTTCATGTTGCTCTAAACTTGCTTACATTATTGGCTTGTAAAATGAATTCAACTTTGTTTCATTTTGAACCGTTTTAAAGTATCCGTATCCACTTGTTCAGTAACTTATTCACTTGCAAAATAGCATGATTCTTACCTTATACTTGTGGCTGATGCTCTTCATAAATAGAATAATTTGTCGGTGATGGTATACTTCAAGCTAGTGTGCAAATTTGCCAAATAAATTCTGCCCTAGATTCTTCGAAAATGAATGAGTTCAAAGAGATTACTTTTTTCTTGTTGGACAAAAGACTTCAAATAGAGATAACGTTCTCAGGATACAACCAAATGAAAGCACTACACTAGTTCCATATGTAGACAAACTTTATTTGTAAGGAATACTTTGTTGTAAGTGAGGGTTTAAAGCTAAGTTGCTCGGTCTCTCCAAAAATGTTTCCGCACCCATGTCGGGTCCTCCAAAAATACACTCAACTTTTGGAGGATCCGACACGCACCCGGCTGCATCTTCCGAGAGTCCGAGCAACATAGGTTTAAAGTACTCTCACCTATCAAAATAAAAGATGCATCACTACTAAATTGTTCATAGCTACTCCAGGTTATGTCATGTTACTACCCTCACAAGAGTGAGTTCTTGTTAAACATAAGAGACCAATGAAGAGCTGATCTTCTCAGGATACAATCAAAAAAAAAAACACAAGACTGTCTAACCTATGCAGACAAACTGTATTTGTTAGGATAACTTTATTGTAAGCAAAGGTTTAAAGTATGTTACCTATCAGAAAAGGGGAAAAAGAAAAAGTTATCTCTACTAGGTATTCAGAGCCTTGGATAGGCTGATTCTAACCTATGCAGACAAACTGTATTTGTTACGATAACTTTATTGTAAGCAAAGGTTTAAAGTATGTTACCTATCAGAAAAGGGGAAAAAGAAAAATTTATCTCTACTAGGTATTCAGAGCCTTGGATAGGCTGATTCCAAGCTAAGTCATGTTACTACCCTAATATCAATCTTGTTAGCTCAATCTAATCTTCTGTCACCTTATGTTCTTTACCGTATATGGGAATTCAATACTCATTATAATAGCTAATTCTTGCTT
The DNA here is from genome assembly GCF_029784015.1 of Lycium ferocissimum. NCBI lineage: Eukaryota > Viridiplantae > Streptophyta > Magnoliopsida > Solanales > Solanaceae > Lycium > Lycium ferocissimum. Next base: position 8,115,968 of record NC_081346.1, on the reverse strand, counting down.
CCATAGTTTCTATTTGGCACTTGTGCTTATTGTTTTAACACAGATAACAGTATGGCGTAATTTGCATATTGGCAAAAAGATAGTTTGACCTTAGTTCTTCATGGAGCAGGACCGAAGAAGAATTGAGCATGACTTTTTTAATGGCAGTATATGCGGTATTGCTGCTACAAATGCTCTTGAATTGGGTATAGATGTAGGACATATTGATGCAACCCTACATCTAGGTTTTCCAGGCAGTATAGCTAGGTATTAACTGTTTGTTTGTGACCCTCCGAAGATTTACACTTTTATTCTCCTACTGATGTAGTTCAAATATTTTTTCATCAAGTCTGTGGCAACAAGCAGGAAGGTCAGGCAGACGGGGAAATGCATCACTTGCTATTTATGTTGCCTTTGAAGGCCCTTTGGATCAATATTTCATGAAATTCCCGCAGAAACTTTTCAGGGGTCCAATTGAATGTTGTCATATAGATGCAAGAAACCGCCAGGTTGATTTGATTTCTAAATGGGTTTTCTTGACCTTGTCCTCATTTTCAATTTTAGTGGTTGAACCGTGTGTTTAGTAGGGAATTCACTTAACATTTGAAAAGCATGTGTCTGGCAGGTTCTTGAACAGCATCTGGCTGCTGCTGCTTTTGAACATCCACTGAGCTTGTCTGATGATGAGAAATACTTTGGCCCTGGCTTAGAGAGCATCATAATGGCACTTAAACATAAGGGAATTCTGAGTACAGATATATCACGTAGTGCTGCAGCCAGAATATGGAGTTACATCGGGTTGGAGGTATGATCCTTTGAGTTTAGTGTTAATCACTGATACTGTGCTTGCGAGTTGGCTTTGGTTGTCTTTCTAAACCATTTTGTGCTGTTACCAGAAGATGCCTTCAAGTTCCATTAGTATTCGAGCCATAGAAACTGAGCGGTACAAAGTGATTGACATTCAAAAGAATGAAGTCCTGGAAGAAATTGAAGAAAGCAAGGCTTTCTTTCAGGTAAAATATTAGCAACTATATTTGGCAAGTTCTTGTGATTATTCCTATTGGCAGAAGGCGGAAGAACAAAAACATTAATAGGAAAAAGAGAGGGAGAGAGAGATCATCATTCTGATGCTTATATTCATGTGTGTTATACATGTGGTGCAGCAGAACACTTTATTTTTGAGGTTTTCTTTGGGCTTCTTTAGACGTTACCTTGTCAAGTTAATCAGTTCAAGCCCAAATAATTTTCCAGGTTTATGAAGGGGCCAATTATATGAATCAAGGGAAGACGTATCTTGTGAAGGAGCTTGATGTGGCAAACAGAATTGCTTGGTGCCAACGAGCGGACTTGAAATATTATACCAAAACTCGTGACTATACTGATGTCCATGTCACTGGTGCCAACTTTGTATGTCTCAAGTATTCCTTTCCATTTTCCTACATGTTTTTCAATGATTGCGTCAGTCTTCTTTAAGCGGTGGCCCTTTTTTTCTTAATCTTAGTGTAGAGATATTTGCTCGAGTAAATAACTAAAAAAATTGCTTGCTTTTTTAGAGCTGTTAATCTCTAGAATTCATGATGGGTATTTTTTGGTCTCTATCTATTTAGATGTCGTTTGTTCCCTGGAATATAGGATAACAGTCCCGGGATAGAATTTGGGATTATTCAATCTCATGTTTGGTTGGATTTTTGTTTTTTGTATAGGAAAAATCCCAGAATTAGTTATACCACAATTTGGTACTATTTTATACCACATTCCCCGTGGGATAATAATCCCTGGATTAGCTATCCCAGGATAAAACAATCAAATGACCAAAATGTCCTTCTCCAAAGCTCTTCTCCCAAGATACTTTAAGGACAAGATTAAAATTGGAAATAAAAGTTTAACCAAGTTTATATATAGTAAAACAAGACACAAGTTTTATATCATACTTTCTTAATCCGATTTTTAATACAATGGAACCAAACATCTACCAAAAGATGTATATCCCATAAATAATCCTGTTGTTATCTAATCCCCGTATTATAATTGCCACATTATAATCCTGGTATAACTTGTTCTGAACCAAACAACCCCTTGCAGTTTGTGTAATCTCTACCACCTGTTAGAGCTCTACTGTCAAGTCCCTCCAGGAATCTGGTATGGAGATAGTTAAGGGTATGATGTACATTATCCCAAAATTAGTGAGAGAAAAGAAGCTTAGTTTCTGTCCTCTAAAGAGGAATCTTTATGCTACCATTGTTTCATCCTCAAAAAATAAGGTGTGTTGAGACACCTTCTCACATTACGCTGAGCTAATGGCTCCTTTAGTCAAGGAAAACCCTGCACATCAAGCCATGAAAAGTATGGTGGATATTTAAAGAAGCATGGCCTCTTCATATCACGTTTACTGCGATAGGTAGATATTCCTGCTTTCATTTGAAGAACTCCTAGAATGCATTTGCAATCATAGAGAGATCCTTGATTAACTGGCTAGTCTTGAAATGCAAATGCTTTATTCATCTTATTTAAGAAAAAGGAAATTCTCATATTGCTTATTGCATGCTACTTGTGAAATTACTCTTTGTATACCATGTCATTTATAAAATTCAGCTGTTACATTCCAGTTAACGTTGGATTGACATGATACATATTTTACCACTATGCAGGCTTACCCAGCAAGGACTACTAGTCTGCGACTGCCAAGAACAACTGCCCAAGCACAAAGTTGCAAAGTGACAACCACATGGTTCGGTTTCCGCAAAATATGGAAAAAGAGCAACCAAGTCTTTGACACTGTTGAACTTTCACTTCCTAATTACACATATGAAACCCAGGTGAATACCAGTTCAAAATGTGTTTTCTGAAGTTGCTCCATGTGTGATGTTTGTTCATCACTGTTTTAGTACTCTTTCTTCTTTGTAATTTGTAGCTTTAATGCACATGCAGGCTGTCTGGATTCAAGTTCCTCATACCATAAAGACAGCCGTAGAGACCTTAAATTATTCATTCCGAGGAGGCTTACATGCTGCTGGTCATGCTCTTCTTAATGTTGTTCCTATGTAAGTTTCTACCACACGAGTTTATAGATCTGGCTCAATATTCATTTGAATTGTTCTCTCATTGCCTCTTGAAACTTGTGCTGAAGGTACATAGTCTGCAATTCATCTGATTTAGCTTCAGAGTGTGTAAACCCTTATGATGCCCGCAATGTTCCAGAAAGAATTCTGCTTTATGACCCACATCCTGGAGGGACTGGCATCTCAGCACAGGTGAACTGTCTGCATTTGATTCCTTTGCTATCATGATTTGATTTTAATCATATTATGTTATTTTAACAGCTAATTGTATGATTGTGCCATTTTATCAAGACTCCAAGGAAAACCAGGAATTTACAAAAAAGGGCCTGAAATTTAATCGGTTAGGTTTCGAAATAGATTGAGAAGTTCATTAGGACGTTATTTACTGAAGTGATGAATTAAGGAAGGAAATTTATAATAATAAGATGGAATGAATTTTATTGAATTTAATCATTAAGTTAGTTAGAACTCCTTTGAAGAGCATGCACGACGTAAGCTGCAGAATGACTTGTATAAGATAATGTGGTTGGAACTTGTAGTTGGGAAACAACTTTTACTGCCTAGCAAATGTAAAGCGTTTGGAAAATAGCTTTTGTTTATAAGTGTAAGAGGTGGATTTTGGATATCGACAAATATTTATAAAGAACCCAAAATTGTCCTACATATACATGATCTGCTCAAAGGCATCTTTGGCTAGAATAGAAAAAGGGCTGGTCATTTATTTTATCATTTGGAAACTTTCAAAAACATAGTAATTTCCAAACTGCCTTAAGAATGTTTAATTCATCTCCTCTGTTGTCTCTTCAGCGACTTTAATTAGAATAAAGCTAAAATGATCACAATACCTGAAGAAAAGAACAACTGAAATTTTCTACTGGTGTGGTCGAACATGATTAGCGAATGAACAGAGTAAATAGTAGGATAGCTACTTGGTATAGTGGATGTGGTATTGAAAGGCAAAACCAATGGTTGTTATCATTATGGAAATGCTAAGCCACTTTGTCTGTGATTTAGCTTAACCCATGGAGAAAAGTTATCCAATTCTTTACCACATGAATTAGGAAATAATATTGTCTCAACCTCTTTTGTTGATTTGGGTAGGTGCAGCATATATTCAGTGAGCTGCTAACTGCTGCTTTAGAACTTCTTACATCATGTCATTGCTCTGGTGATACCGGCTGCCCTAACTGTGTACAAGTTAGTACTTCATTGCCAATTATTTAATGTTATCGTTCTTTCCTGCTTACGAAGAGATCGAAAAGTCATACTTTTAAGTATTGCAGAATATTTCTTGTCACGAGTACAATGAGGTTTTGCACAAGGATGCCGCCATAATGACAATCAAGGTTTGACAATAGAATAATTTTTTTGTTATAGAAGCATGGGAGCATTCTTTACACCTCCTAATACGGAGCTTTGTTGCTCATGCAGGGTGTAATAGAGGAAGAAGAATCCTACTTCAGGAGTATATCAGAGTTGGCTTAGGTGTTTGGCTTGGTCCCACTCCCTTGCTCTCCCTGTTCTCTGCTTACAATCTACAGCGTGTTGATATTTGAGATCGTTTGTACATCCCGACTAAAAACGTTGACATTTGTTGAACTCTAGCAGATGATGTGTTATTGAGACTGCCTTGCAAAACTGATCTTCTGGGAAGTAGCTTTCAAGATTCGTTTGTGTCATCCGTAAGTACTGAGTACTAGGCTAGAAGTTATTCTTTCGATGTAAATATAGAATATTCTTGTTATACTTGTTTGAAAAATTAAAAAGCAAGTGGACCTCAACGCTATTGCATGCAGTGTGTTCGACATTTCAAACCTGTTTTAGAATATTCCAAAGAGAGAAGCGTTGGAGCAATTAATCTCTCTGCTACTCATATAACATTCAGCTTCAATCTGCACCTCATGTAAGCCGGGACACCTGATGAGCTTAAAGCCTTATTAAGTGAAATAGGAAAATGATCAACTTTGCCGCCGAACTATTTGAAATGAGATAATTTTGTCCTCAATCCCCTGCAATTCACGGGCAAAATTTGTCCTTTTCCCATTTTACTATAAATGTGATAAAATTTTATTAATATGAGTTGGTACCTATAGGGCTTTCAAGGCTAATCGAAAAAGGGAAGGACAAGTTGATAAAAAACTATGTTATCTTAAAACTCGGACATAATGTAAATAGCAATGCCAATCTTAACAATAACATGCTTAAGACAGGAAAATAATAATTAAAAAAAAAATTAAGGAAAAATCATCAAGAAGTTCTTAAACCTGGAGGGCAGATAAATATTATCAAATGAGAGAAAATATTTTACAAATATATTTTGTGATAGTTTAAGTTCATCTAAGTGCGGGAAATTAATTATACTTTCATGTTGCTTTATTAGCTACAGTGATATTCGACTAAACTGTATGCTACTTAACTAACGAGATGAACAATTTAAATTGGTCCTTTTCGCCGGAAAGAAAGAAGAGATTTTAACAACTGATTCATGCTAGAGTCGTCGTAGGGCGTAGGGTCCCGCCAATCAGCGGTATATACTGCGAGCCAAAAAATTAATCCATCCGTTTCAATTTATATTGCATTTTTCAAATTTCAAAATTCAAATAAGTAATTTTTTTCCATTTAAATAGTCGAAATAATTGTTACTTGTAGTATATTTATTTACTTTTCAAAAATGCAATTTTTATTTGAAAAACTTAAAAGATTTCATCAAATTCAGTCAAAAATAAACTGTTAAGTCATTTGTGGGGGGTGCTCCAATTAAAACAAGTACAACGGGGAACAGCGTAAAGACGGTGTAAGCGAGAGAGAGAATTGGTTGTTAGGGGTAAATATGGGTTGGGCAATAGCGTTGCACGGTGGAGCAGGTGACATACCTAAGGATGTGCCCTCGGATGTTCGTGAGCCCAGAGAAGCCTGTCTTCGTCATTGCTTACAGATGGGCATCGATGCTCTCAAGGCCCACAAATCCCCTTTAGATGTTGTTGAACTCGTGGTATATATTTCACCTACCCATATCTCTATCAATTGTAATTATGCTTGTCACTACTATCTTTCTAAGGATTATGCAACTGTTCAATTTCTCATCTACTCTATTTAGCAATGGATCCTCCTACTCAATTGTGACTACTTATAGCTTCTTTTCTCTTTTTAGTTTGGCAAAAGCGCTTGGGACCCCCCCTGAACTTGCAACTTTTTATATAGTGCACACCTAAACTATGCGGAGGATTAAAAACCCCCCTGAACTTGCAACTTTAAGTGCCCACACCCCGCAAGTGTCCACACCCCTTAGCCGTGTAAACACGCGTAATAATAATACACGGTAAAAAATGCTGATGTGGTTGTCCACGTAGATATCCATATAGATAATTACAACCTCTCTCTCTCTCTCTCTCTCTCTCTCTCTCTCTCTCTCTCTCTCTCTCTCTCTCTCTCTCTCTCTCTCTCTCTCTCTCTCTCTCTCTCTCTCTCTCTCTCTCTCTCTCTCTCTCTCTCTCTCTCTCTCTCTCTCTCTCTCTCTCTCTCTCTCTCTCTCTCTCTCTCTCTCTCTCTCTCTCTCTCTTTTCTCTCTCTCTCTCTCTCTCTCTCTCTCTCTCTCTCTCTCTCTCTCTCTCTCTCTCTCTCTCTCTCTCTCTCTCTCTCTCTCTCTCTCTCTCTCTCTCTCTCTCTCTCTCTCTCTCTCTCTCTCTCTCTCTCTCTCTCTCTCTCTCTTCTTTCTTTCTTTCTCTCTCTCTCTCTCTCTCTCCCTCTTTCTTTCTCTTCGTTACCCATTTATTTTAACTTTAAACTAAACATATATATATTTAAACCTCTTTTATCTCGTCAAAATTTCAACCCTCACCGATGGTTTGTCTCTCTCTCTCTCTCTCTCTCTCTCTCTCTCTCTCTCTCTCTCTCTCTCTCTCTCTCTCTCTCTCTCTCTCTCTCTCTCTCTCTCTCTCTCTCTCTCTCTCTCTCTCTCTCTCTCTTCTCTCTCTCTCTCTCTCTCTCTCTCTCTCTCTCTCTCTCTCTCTCTCTCTCTCTCTCTCTCTCTCTCTCTCTCTCTCTCTCTCTCTCTCTCTCTCTCTCTCTCTCTCTCTCTCTCTCTCTCTCTCTCTCTCTCTCTCTCTCTCTCTCTCTCTCTGTCTCTCTCTCTCTCTCCTCTCGCCAAAGCACGTTTCATTGTACTCTCTCTCTCTCTCTCTTACATTTGTTCTTTCTCTCTCTCTCTCTCTCTGAGTAGATTCATTTCCTCCACCAATGAGCTAATCTAATAAATAATTAACTTTCGGTAGAAGAGCCCAAACAATAAGCATTCAAGGATATCTCTCTCTAACTCCTCTCGCATTTTCATATTTTCTTTTGTTATTTCTCTCTATCGTTGATGCTTCTCCTTTCCAAAATACTCAACTCCTCTCTCTCTCTCTCTCTCTCTCTCTCTCTCTCTCTCTCTCTCTCTCTCTCTCTCTCTCTCCTCAGAAAATCACCACGTATCAAGGTATTAAGTTTTCCTAATACTAATAACGGTACAATACGAGAATATAAGAAACGATATGAGAACGAACGGTAGCATAACTAAACATAACTAAAAGTAATAAGCCCCCCTCCTCTGTCAGTACTTTTAGTTAAACACAACTAAAAATCACCACGCGGACCGGCATAACTAAACATAACTAAAAGTATGAGAGCGCCCTCATAACTAAAGTCTCCTCGTACTTTTAGTTAAACACAACTAAAAGTCCGTCGGACCGGCATAACTAAACATAACTAAAGTCGTTTCTTCCCAAAGAGTGAGACTTTTAGTTAAACACAACTAAAAGTTTGCGGATCCGGCATAACTAAATATAACTAAAAGTCGCCATCCAAAGCATATTCAGCTTGCATTTCTAAGAAAGTATGCCTCAGATCGAGCTTGCATTTTAATCTTCTTATGCAGATATTGTTCCAACTCACATGCTTAATCTCAGTTTACAAATTAACAACAATTAACATAAGTATGAATTCAGCTTGAGACAAGCAACCCAAGCGATATGTCCAACTTAACGGAATATAGAGTACTAGATTTTTTCGAATCGAGCTATTAAATTTAAAGTAACCATAAAACTTTGCGTCCATGACAAAAGTTTGTGGTAATTAAGTTATATCCCAAAGAAATTAACAAATCAATATTCTGCGATTCGTGTGGATCCTCGTATATATACTTCAAAACCTAACAATAAATTGTTCGAATTAAGCGAATAGTAGTTAGTATCTCACGTTAATGACAATGGGTTCGTGCCTCTGTGGTGTTTAACAATTAACATACTGCTATACAATGCAACCCATAATTAGTCTAGTATTATAAATCATTGGTTCAAAGATTAATGGAAAGGAAGAAAATTGATGGCAAAAGAGAAGAAATTTAATGGAGGAATTCTTGAAATTTCTAATATATGGTGGAGGAGAAGGGGTTGTGGTGTATAAATAGGAAGAGAATAGAGAGAGAGACGTTGGGGAAGGAAAATATTAAAGGAAAATGGTTATTTTAAGTTTTTAACCGTTGGGGGGTCTGATGTGGACAAAAAATGACCCCCTCACGCGCCAATGAACATTTGAAGTCACCTTCTTACGCGGACACTTTAAGGGGACGCGACGCATAAAGTTGCAAGTTCGGGGGGTTTTTAATCCTCCGCATAGTTTAGCTATGCACTGTATAAAAAGTTGCAAGTTCAGGGGGGTCCCAAGCGCTTTTGCCTTTTAGTTTTTTATTTTAATCCCATGTAAGATGGATAATTAGATGAAAAGATATGCATTTGTTCATTTTCCATCTCTTTCTGTGATCTTTGTTTTCTTTTTCTTTCTTGTTTTAGGATGAGACTATGTTTGATACTTAGGCGTTGAATAGCTATTTCTCTCAGGCTTATTAAAGACTTAACTTACAACAACAACATACCCAGTTGAATCCCACAATTTGGGGTCTGGGGAGGGTAAAGTGTACGCTGACCTTACCCTCACCTTGGAAGGTAGGGATGCTGTTTCCGAAAGACCTTCGGGCCTCGGCCCAAAAGAAAACAAGGGAAAAGAGTCAGATACGGACAAGCAAATCAAAGCAATGCAAAAATGAGAAATAACAAGAGCAAGGAAGCCATGATAAAACAACAAAGATAGACAAGATCCAACACATAGAAGCAGGATAATAATACTCCTAATAGGGGAAAGAAATCCTCGCGGCCCCCCACTAGCCCTCTACCCTGATACTCGACCTCCATCTCCTCCTATCACCGGTCATGTCCTCGGTAAGCTGAAGTAGCTCCATATCCTGTTGAATCACCTCTCCTCAAGCCTTCTTTGGCCTACCCCTCCCTCTCTTCGGGCCCACCATTGCCATCCTCTCACACCTCCTCACTGGTGCATCAACACATCTCCGCTGCACATGGCCGAACCATCTCAACCTCCTTTCCCGCATCTTATCCACCACAGGGGCTACACCCACCTTGTCCCGAATCACTTCATTCCGAATTCTATCTCTCCTGGTATGCCCGCACATCCATCTCAGCATCCGCATCTCTGCTACCTTCATCTTCTGGACATGTGCTTTCTTAACTGGTCAGCATTCCATCCCATACAACATAGTAGGTCTAACCACTGCTTTGTAAAACTTTCCCTTTAGTATAGGCAAAAGATCTTCTTATTGCACAACACTCCCGATGTGAGCTTCCATTTCATCCATCCCGCTCCAATACGATGTGACATTGTCGTCAATCTCGCTGGCCCTTGACGATCGACCCTGTGTACTTGAAACTTTCTTTCTTCTAACGACCGAGTATCCAGCTGCACGTCCTCGTCCTCTACCTTACTCACATCACTGAACTTGCACTCTAAGTACTCTGTCTTAGTCCTGCTCAACTTGAAACTCTTCGACTCCAGAGTCTGTCGCCAAACCTCCACGATGCACAATGTCATCTGCAAATAACATGCACCACGACACCTCTCCTTGAATGTGGCTTGTCAGTGCGTCCATTGCCAAAGCAAACAAAAACGGCTAAGTACGGACCCCGGCGCAGCTCCATCGTGATCGGGAAGTTGTCTCGAGTCACCTCTAACCGTCCTCACCCGGCTCTTGGCTCCATCATACATGTCCTTAATCGCTCTAATGTATGCTACAGGAACACCTCTAGCTTCCAGACGTCTCCACAACAAACTCTTGGGACTTTGTCATAAGCCTTCTCAAGGTCAACAAACACCATGTGCAAGTCAGTCTTCTTATACCTATACTGCTCCACCAACCTCCTCACAAGGTGAATGGCTTCTGTAGTCAAAAGCCCCGGCATGAATCCGAACTGGTTCTCTGAAATAGATACTATCTTCCTCATCCTCGCTTCCACCACTCTTTCCCAAACTTTCATCGTGTGGCTCAACAGCTTGATACCCCTATAGTTGTTGCAGTTCTGGATATCCCCCTTGTTTTTATACAACGGGATCATGGTGCTCCATCTCCACTCTTCAGGCATCTTCGTCGTCCTAAAAATAACATTCAACAACCGCGTAAGCCACTCCAAGCCTCCCCTACTCGCATCCTTCCAAAATTCTACCGGCATTTCATCTGGCCAGGTCGCTCTCCCCCTGCTCATCTTCCACATAACCCCCTCGACCTCTTCAACCTTGACCCGCTTGCAGTACCCAAAATCGTGGCGGCTCTCTGAGAGCTCCAATTCGCCTAATACGATGTTCCGGTCCCCCTTTTCGTTTAAGAGTTTATGAAAGTAGGTCTGCCATCTTCGTCTAATAAGGGCATCCTCCACCAAAATTTCCCTCCCTCGTCTTTGATACACTTCACTTGATCCAGGTCCCGAGCCTTCCTCTCCCTTGCTTTGGCTAGCCTGTACAACTTCTTATCCCCGCCTTTTTCCCCCAATTCTTCATACAAGCGTCCAAAAGCAGCAGTCTTAGCCGCTGTAACCGCTAACTTCGCCTCCTTCCTCGCCTTCTTATACTGCTCCCTGTTAGTCCTCTTCTCTTCCTCGTCTGTGCTCTCTACTAGCTTTAGATACGCTGCTTTCTTAGCTTCCACTTTACCTTGTACCTCTCCGTTCCACCACCAGTCCCCTTTGTGTCTGCCAGAGTAACCCTTTGAGACCCCTAGCACCTCTCTTGCTGCTTCCCTGATGTTAGCAGCCGTCGTAGTCCACATACTACTCGCATCCCCGCTATCTTAATGGATTCCAATATGAAGATGACTAGTGATATCATGGTTCTACATGATATCAACTTTAAATGCAACTGCACGTTGGTGTTACTGACGCAAAGATCTTTCAACATTATTCATAATCTCTATTTGATCCTCATAATTTTTGTTAATGTTCTAAAAAGTGCTCTTACCCCCTGCTCAGTTTTTCTTATAAAACATACTCTCACTACTTCAATTCGCGCAAGGGAAAAGTGTCATTTTTATATATGCGCTTGGGGACGCTGTAGATAAACTTGTAAAACTTGGGTCGTCTGGGAACCTTTAAAAGTCTGAGTAATCTACCTTTTACTGATGTTATGATAGCTTTTAACTGGATCGAATTAAGCAGGTGCGGGAACTGGAAAACAACGAATACTTCAATGCTGGTAGAGGATCTGTTCTAACTAGCAATGGTACAGTAGAAATGGAAGCATGTATCATGGATGGGAATACGAAAAACTGTGGAGCTGTTTCTGGCCTAACCACTGTTGTCAATGCTATAGCTTTGGCTAGGCTGGTCATGGAAAAAACTCCACATATATATCTTGCATTTGAGGGAGCGGAAGCATTTGCAAGGGAGCAGGTCTGTAAATACTTTCTAATGGTCTTCTCTCTTATGGACATCCAGGAGAAACTGAGACAGGTCCAGTAGCATAGTTGATTCTTTAGCAGTTTTTTGCTTTATAGTTGGTTGTGAGTTTGTGAAATTGGCTTGTTATTTTTGTTCAAGTTATTGGGTAATAATTGACACCTAAATTAAGACATCCTTGCAGAAAGTCATGCAGAAGTTCTTGAGCCACTTACTGCTGATGAATGATAGTCATACCTATTTGCCTATCTTTGGTAGTTGCATACACCAACATTTGGAGGGGTTCTTTTAACTGAAAGCTCCATTTGAAAAGTTATATTATGATGAAGCAAAGGCTTTACATTTATGTGATTATCAGGATTCAGGCTTGAGTGACTAGTTTAGTTAACAATTCCTATTAATAACTTTTTCCCTGATAATAACCCTGGTCGTATGGTTGTATTACGTTTAACTTTTTGAGCCTTTTTGACATCGACTCTATTTGATGACTGATGATTCTGTTGTCAAGGGGGTTGAAACCATGGACCCAAGCCATTTTATCACTCCAAGAAATATTGAGAGATTAAAGCAAGCAAAAGAAGCAAACAGAGTCCAGGTACGCAACCCTATCTCTTCATTATTATATCTTTGCTGCAAGACATTATGCTTCCGGCCTTGACATTGATTGAAGTCCACTGTTTTCTTATACGTATATGTTTTTATCTAACCTTTTGATTGAGAACTTTTAAGAGCTTTAGTGTTCATTTTTAGAAAATGTCAATAAAAATATGATCTAGGTCCTCTTCTTGTGGCCTCCAAGTGAGTTTGATTATGGTATCAGCCTCAATAGCTTAAATGTAGTTATGTGGCTATGCATCTAACAGAGTTTTCGTTCCCTTCTTGGAAACTCAGTCTTGTGATTTAAGACTCAATTCTTCTGTCATTGTAACGTTGAGGCGCTTTCTGCTTCCGTGTTATTGGCTAATATCGCTGCTACCATTTTACAGGTAGATTATAATACACGGCCTATACCAAAAGATAACAAACCACCAGTTCCTAGTGGGGATAGCCAGCTAGGAACAGTTGGATGTGTTGCTGTTGATATCTATGGACATTTAGCTACTGCTACTTCTACTGGAGGACTAGTAAACAAGATGGTTGGAAGGATAGGAGATACTCCCGTTATTGGTGCAGGTACATATGCGAATAAACTATGTGCAGTCTCTGCTACAGGCCAAGGAGATGCTATTATCCGTGCAACTGTAGCAAGAGATGTGGCTGCTCTAATGGAGTATAAAGGGCTTTCTCTCAAGGAGGCCGCAGATTACGCTGTAGAGGAATGTGCCCCAAAAGGAACCACTGGCCTGATTGCTGTATCGGCCACTGGGGAAGTTACCATGCCATTTAATACAACTGGCATGTTTAGAGCTTGTGCAACTGAAGATGGTCACAGAGAATTAGCAATTTGGTAACTTTTCATTAGAATAGATTAGTCTTTGTTGTGTATTCTAGCCATACCAAGGAAATGTGACAGAATTTATTGTTCAATAAGAGGAAATTTGATCTCTTTCATTTGTATAGGACAAATTATGCTATGTTGTACTTCATATTTCAGGGATATGATGTTTACACTTCACCTTATGGGATGGGAGAAATACGAGTCCGGAATCAAAATGACTCAATAAAAAACCAAGTGAACTAAAATACCCCAACAAAAAAAAAGTTATAAAACTACCTTTAGGGTAGTAAAATACTGCGCTAAAAGCGAGCCACGGGAGACGGAGTTGCGAATCGCTTTAGCGCAATATTTTATCATGCGCTAAAGATTTTTTTTTTTTTTTTTTACTGCGCTATAGCAAGCACTAAAAAAAAAAAAAAAAATTTGGTTAACTTTTTTTCATACTTTGACCAATGATTAGTCGTGTGTCAAGACTTCGAAACGTCAATATTTTATATAGAGCACGATATTTTTTTTGTGTACAATAATGTGAGGCTCAATACATAAAGAATACGTAGACGTTCGGATCGTCATTTTAGGGGGTTGAAAAGGTGCCAAGTAAGTTTTATTTGAAAAAAAAGCTTAGTGTTTTTTCATACTTTAACCAATGATTAGTCGTGTGTCAAGACTCAAAAGGTCAATATTTTATATAGAACACGATATTTTTTTCTCGCGTACAATAATGTAGGCTCAATACATCAAGGATACATAAGCGTTCGGATCGTCGTTTTAGGAGTTGGAATGGTACTCGAATTAAGTTTTGTTTGGAAACTTCAGGGTGTTTTATTTTTTAAGATTTTGATTTAAGCGTGTTATTTTTTAATCAAGACATAACTTAATTTTGAATATAAATCTAATTCAATTTGATAAAAAAGTATTTAAAAAATATAGGGAGAAAAACTAGTTGTAAAAATAAACTTTAGATGGTCATAACTTTGCTTACTTCGACGTTCGTTTTACGCATTTTTTTTGAACTTGCGTATTTTTTTGAGATCTATGCGGACAAATAGCCACAAGCCTGTTTGGCCGAGCGGATTTTAAAAAAAACACCTTTTATCCCATTTAATTTCAGTTTTCCCCCAAATTGGCGTGAAATTTTCAGTTTTATTTACTTATAATATGATGATACGTAATAGATTTCAACGAAAAAATCCCGGGGTAATGTAGCTGTGAATGTCAATTTCACTTCTGTGATTTCAATTTTTGAAAATAAAGCTGACTAATTTTCTCGACATATAAAGTTGACTAAAAATAACCTTACAAATAAACAACAAGTTTTTCAAGAAACTTACTTCGGCACCTTTTCAACCCCTAAAATGACGATCCGAACGTCTACGTATCCTTGTTTATTGAGCTATATTATTGTAAATAAAAAAATATCAAGTTCTATATAAAATATTGACGTTTCGAAGTCTTAACACACTATTAATCGTTGGTCAAAGTATGAAAAAACACACTAAGTGTTGCCAAAAAAAAAAAAAAGTTTACCAAATTTTTTTTTAGTGCTCGCTATAGCGCAGTATTTTACTGCGCTATACAAAAAAAAAAAATCTTTAGCGCAAGAAAATCCGTGCTAAAGCGATTAATGGCTACTGTCTCAAGTGAATCGCTTTAAGCGCAAGATTTTCATCTTGTAAAGGTAGTTTTGTAACTTTTTTTTTTTATTAGGATATTTTGATTCACTTGATTTTTTATTGAGTCATTTTGATTCCCCTGCAAAAAAAATGTGACCCGTGATAAAGTGAGTTCAGAATCATGTGCAACTGTAGTACCCTATTGCTTTAATAATAGGGCCATCAGTTATGTACTTACGCATATTAGTCTATATATATATATATATATATATATATATAATCTATCTACTCTAGTCAGTTTTTGCCTAGCAAAATACATCTAGTTCTGCCTCCACTTGTCTATCTCAGTATGAACATCTAGTTCTCCCTCCACTTGTCTATCTCAATATGAATTTGGAACAATCTCCATTTTTTTTTTTTTTTTTTTTTTTTTAAATAAACTGAAGCGAGAGCTATACCTTTGGGACCGGAGCAATAATTGCTATAAAACAGGAACGAACTCTCAATTTGATCAGGTGAACCTAGAGAGCTCTCTATCTCTCCCCAAATTCTGACTTACGCAGTTCTTTTTCTCGACCAATTTGAATTCCATTGTATTTTGTATTTTAAGCTAAGTAGAATAAATGTAAGCAAATGTGGACATTAAATTCTGTTTTAAATTTCTTTCAAATTATTGAAGATGTACAATTCCTTTTAAATGCTTGCCAATTTGAATGTATTCGTACACACGTGTCGAAGAAGACTTAGTACGTTGCACAAGACCATGGAGTAATAATTGAATAAAGAACAATTAATCTATCCAGCGAACTTTTTGTGTGTTGTGATATCCACAGTGAAAATAGTTGGTTGGCAAAAATGGCCACAAGGACGATGAGAATTATTAAAACAGAAATATCGACGGACTAGGCACCAGTTGATGCCTCTGAATAGTGCCCACGAGATCTACAATTGACTAATTATCGATGTTCATTATTTTCAATTCTTTTTTTAAGTGGGAGTTGGTGGAGAGGGAGGGGTCTCAATCGTTCTAGCTGTAACAGCAGAAAGAACTAGTACTAACATTTATTACAAAATTTCCTGTGGTGCAAGGTGTAGCCACTCACACATCAATTCACATTAGAAAGCTCAAAGTCGTCTTTTGCAAAGTTTATTGGACATATGTGCTTTGCAATTTTATTAAATCTTTGATTTTGTAAATGATTTGTAGACTTCTTCAAGGGTAACGCCCTCATTATGTGGGCACACATTTCAGGACAAGAAGTTAACTTTACATATGGTGTGACAGAAAATGTTTTTATAAATTCCTTTATCTTTAATACTTTTTAAGTGTTTTCGTTTAAAGTAACATCCCCAATATTCACGAGGAGCAATCATTCAACTTGAGTCGTGTTCTCGTCGGTGATAGTATATTCAATTCTCGTCCGTTGTATTTACTGTTCAAGGTTTCTAAAACATGTTCGTTAAAATACAACCGGTGACAGGAAAGTACTAAAACATATTTTTACAATTTTGAGCTAAATCACATTCCTCAACCTCAAACATTATTTATACAGAGGCAAGCCGAGATTTGAAGTTTATGAATTTTGAATTCTAAACTTTTAAGTTATTGAGTTCTAAATCAATAATTTATACATATTCAATTAATTTTTAAAATAAATACAAAATTTAGTAATTTTCTGAGTTCAAATAGATAAATGGTAGTCACACTCTACTTTCTGCTTAAGACTATATACGAGCTAAACTACTTAGACCAAAATGATTCACTGCGAAGGATGATGCAATATTCAAAACGAAAAGAAGAGAAAATGACAAGAAAGTAAAGGATAGTTAATTTGACACAACTAAAGACCCAAATTAGCAACCAAAGTTTTTTAAATAACTAAGACTTAAATTTAGAGCCAAAAATACCAAACTATTTAGAATGGCCAAGGGGTTTGATTAGTCAAATAACCAATCCTCTCACAATGTTCACAGTCAATAGCCAAATCAAGCTCTCACTCTCAACAGTCTTACAATATTGATATCAATACTCAAAATAGTTAAGTCTTCCAAAATGAAATAAACTCGTATTTATACTAGAAATATAAAGAAGACAACTAAGTTATTACACTTCTACCCTTCTCCAAACCGTCCTCCCATGCTATCATGAATACTTAGAATTGGAACTTGAAATTGCAAATCTTCAAGTAATAGCCACATTGCAAGCATGGCCATTTTCAACACTCTTCTCCGAACCGTCCTCCCATGCTATCATGAATACTTGGAATCTCCAGGAAGGCTCTAGAATGTATTCAAGTATGCCCCTCCTCATGAACAATGCTTGCATAATTTGAAGTTCCCTCGCTTGGCTCCTTGTAAAAGGCCTTGATGCCACTCAGATTGTATCAAAGGAAATAAAGGATTGCAAGGCATCAGAAATTGACAAAAACACACATTTATTGTAATCAAGAACCAGAGGTGCGACATGAACTACACGTGGTAACCAAAACAATTGAAGAAAAGAGGAGATTAAAGGAAAATTCAATTTATTGGACAATTTCCTCAGGAAGAAAATCATGCTAGTTGCTATGATTCTTGTCTGACTCAATCCTTTTCCCATTTTGCTGCACTGCGATGGAGGTGGTCATCAAATCAAAACCTAACTTTTGCTTTGTGATTTCATCAAGAACCTCAATCATTTCCTTTGAAAGAAGGTTCTTGGAATCACCCACTTTGCCTTGCCTGAAAAATGTGTTGTTTGCAATAGTAGGAATAAAAAAGCCAGTGTGTGTACCACCTTTATTCACCTCCAAATTGCTCAGTTTTTCAAAGCTGCAAAGCTGTGTTATTCTCTCAGCAATACCTTCACTTTCTTCCTCCAAGGAAAAAGGCTGCCCCAAGAACTCTGCTAATCTCTTTGCATGAAAGATTGGATCTTTCTTCAAATCCTCATATTTCAAGAAAAAGACCCTCTTTGGAAATTCTAAGCTGGCCTTATAATATCCCATTACATGATCCCAAAATGGACCAAAAGGGGAGCACCCTTTAGTAAACTGGTCAAATGCTTCTCGTAGAGAAATTGGTGGCAGGTCTTTGGGTCTTAATTTCTGCACAAAATGCCAGCAAGAAGCTAACACATCTTTCGGGTCGCGAAAAACGTACACTATTTTGCAGTTGGACTCTGGTAAAGAATTGAAAGCAAGATGAGAATGCATTAGAGAAGAGTTTGGTGTTGGATTTGTTGGGTGCTTAAATGCATAGGCCTCTAATTGAGGTACTAACACATGTGGGTTTGAAGAGAGCAAAGGATGTGTGTTAAAAGTGTATTTTGCTCTGTTTGTAATGGAAAAAAGAAGGGCCTTGAGCCATGTGGTGCCAGATTTTGGGTAACTGGCTAGTAAGACATCATTTGGTTTTGGTTTATAGTGGTGTTGCTGAAGTGCTATAAGACCTTGGAGAATTCCAGTGGGATACCAAAAGCCATTACATTGGTGTACATGCTGATCACTCAGCCAGCCTCTTTCTTTTGGAAGCTCAGAGAGTATTATATCAGGAAATTCTTGGTGATTTTTGTGGCTTTGTTCTTCTTTAGTGGCACCATTTGTGGGTAAGGGGGAGTTTTGGGTAGAGATGAAGCTTGTCATTGAGTTAATGGAGCAAAGGGAGTAGAAACTCTTGCTACATTTATAAGCCTTATTAAAGAACAAGAATACAACAGCAATTAATTGTTGATCTTGGCCAGGACCCGGTATACAAAGTAAAGTGCGGAAGTTATACACTTGCACACTGAACCAAAAAATTTAACAACCCCAAGCGTCGCTAATTATACACGGCTGCACACATATATACGTATATTATACATATACGGTGATCCCCACTGAAGTAGACATAAAGGTTTCTTTACCTATGGAATGGTTAGTGGTTATAACCATTGTAGCATATTCGTGGAAAATGAGGGACTTTGAGCATGATACTTGGTGTATAGTGGATTTTTTTATTGTAGTCTTTTTCAACTTCTGTCTCTTCTCTATCGCGGTTGATGGTACTGAGACTGTCAGTCTGTCCCTCTGAGTGGCAAGTGGATTGTCTCTGCTCCCTTTAACATGTGAACTACAGTACTAGTCTATATGGTATATCAAATATTTTCAGACATTAGATTCAGATTGATTGTCCATTTTAATATATTTAATCAATGTCTATCATATTCTTATTTCAACATTATTGGAATGGATATGATCAGATCTGGTACTATCCTACAATTTCCTGCTAATTTTCTTAACAAGTAGACAAACAAGGATACAATCTAATCATTGACATGAGTGGACCTAGATCTGAATATTTCCTACTAGAAAAGCGAGGCTTCGTTTTCAATTTCATAGCTTTCACTTTGTGCTCTAATGTTGGCATGAATTGACATACATCTCAAATCAGGGATTGTTACATACTGTTCAAACGCCTCAATGTATGAAACTATAATCACCTAATGCTGAAACTGTCTGAAACATATGGACTACAGAAGCATCAATGAAATTTCCTGCAAAGTCTTGCCAGTGAACGTTTTAGCTTCTATGCTAAAATTGAAGTAATGAAGTAACAAAAATACGAAATTAGTTGACACTGGTTACGAAAGGAGAAAAAAATTAACGTCAAGAAAAACATAGTAGTCTAGTCGCCCTGATGCATCATATCATCAATTAAAATCACTTACATATGTTGCAATATTTATATGTTACAGCAACCAAAATAATTGGATCTGCGTACAGAACAACAAAAATATGAAGATAAAATCTACCTAGATGTGATCAAACGAACAAGATTATTACAAAAATTGCTAGAAAAATTTGTTCTATCATTTGTAGAGACAGAGAAAACCTCTCAACCAAAAGTGATTCCCCTAAACCCTATATCTTAATGCATGCTTGCTCTAGTGTGTAATATCATTTTCCTTTTCACACTACTAAACTGATAAGCAGACTAGGGAAGAATCCTTACAAGGGCAAAATTGTCTATTTCTAACTCTACAATGATGTAAAATACATTCCTAAAACTTTAAGAATGAGGATCGAGTATGTAATCGTACTTGAAAAGTATAGCGTTTCAATGTGTAGCGCAATCGTGAAGGTGTGGGTGAGTCTGATTTACATATCGTTCCCACAAAGGCCTATACCTGTTAATGCGCAACTTAAGCCATGGCTTCATATTTCCATTGAAGTGAATCACTGCTGCACTCTCTATCAGGCGATTGTCAACATTCACGTCATAACCTAATCCCAACACATGCCACCTCCGATCAAGTGGCTCTGTCATTCCATAAAAAGCTAATAGTCCAGGTGGAAGGGTTCCTAGCTTCCAAATCGTCCTATCAGCATTTTGTTCAATCCAATAATGATATCGGGCAGTAACATTTGCTTTCCTCCAGGCAATCAAATCGAAAACATTCATACCAAATGCCCATCCACACGCCTGGGGATCAAACTTAGAGCTGATGAGTGGATTTGAAAAATTGAGATACTTGTAATAACGATGAAAAGCTTCAAGACAAGTTTCCACTGCTCCATTCACATTTCCATGCAAATCCAGTGAAAAGAGAGGTGTCAGATCCTTCTGAACTACAACATCATCATCAAGGAAGACAATCTTCTCCAACTGGGGATAAATCTCAGGGATGTAAAAGCGAAGGTGATTCAACAAATATATATACTTAGGATTCCGGAACTTTGGCTCGACAGCTGTATCTTGAGATCCGTCAAAATAATACTTTCTGGAGTCTGTCGCCATTAGCTGCTTTACAGCAGGAGAATAAGACGAATTCAACCAAGTGAAGTTGTCAATATTCTGTACTTCTACTGTAGAACCTTTAAAGTCATTGTTCAGGAACCAAGCCAGCATCACTCCATAGTGTATTGAATCCGTTACGATATGGAAAACTAGCTGCTTAGGGTGATCAGCATTGGCCACGGTTGAGTTGATAACTACTGAAACTGCCAACAGATTATCTGAAAATATACAGAAGTGATACAAGTTATTGTCTACTAGACGAGGTGAGTTTCTCCTCTCATCAGCAAAATCCTGCAGCGACTTTTTTGTAAGCCAATCAGCCATGAGCTTGATTTCTAGGCAGTGCAGGTTCTTTGGCAGAGACTCAGCTGTTAACTGTCCGAACATCATACTTTGAACAGATGCAGCACTGGCACGCTCTTCAAGAGCTTGAATATGTGATTTCATTGTCATCATAGTGGTAGCAATATCATAATGGGCATCCTGTGCCTTAAGGATGAGAGAAGATAGACTTCTTATGATTGGCTCAGCTTCATCTAGAGAAATCGGCTCATCTCTCATTGCAGCCTTTGAGAGTAAAAGTTGACAACTTCTTATCTTTGTACTTAGCTCCCACGCAAGATGAAGGTTGTTGTGCTCTTTTGCTATAATGATGTAAGCTTTGGCTAGTGTCGTTTGCTCTGCTAATTGTCTGGCATATGAATTAACACTTAACATCTCTTGTGTGAGATTCATACGCTGCTCATGAACAACCTGCTCACCCCTAGACTCTCTTTCCTGGAACAACCAAAAAAATTAAGCCAGTTGTGATTATCAAAGTACTTTAGATGTAAAATAAATTAAGATGGAACTCAGCCAATTTATCTGTATAGTACAACCAACCTTACAAAAGTAAAAATAAATATGAGATAGCAATTCTCACTAAGTCAGATCACTAAAAAATGGTGTCAGTCAACAATTACACAGTTAACATACTAATCCATAATTGCAATTCCTTTTAATTTACAGAATGCAACTTCAAAAAGATGTTAAAATAGTTTGAGTTACTTTTGCATATGTTAAGCCCTTGCTCTTAAACCATGTAATGAATTAGATGGAAATTACTGTGCTTGAAAAGATTCTCGGTACAGGACTTAGAAGAACCTGTTAACTCAATCAGATGTGCCACCTACAAGGACTCATGGCACATTCTATGCTTGTGCGTATTTTAACATTAAAAGAACTTAACATGTTAAAAAAAAAAAAAAAAACATTAAAAGAACTTAATTGTTTATTCTTTCAGCAACTGCTAACAAGCGGACAATAAACATTTGCCTTAGAAATTATCGAAAAGAATTAAAAATAGCAATGGCTGAAAATGGCTATGGCTAGAAAGTAGCAAGTGGAGTGAAGTGGAAAGATCAGTTTAGCTTTATCATTTACAGAAGATAGTAATAGGAACATGGGCTAAATTTCATGAATGATGTATGACAAAGGTAGAGGTAGTAATGAGAGACCATCAAAATTACTGAACGGGGTTGACACTTTATTTACTTCCTCTGACCAAAACAGGTCATATTTTCACCCTTAGTTAATTATGAAATGGTGACGATTTACTCAGAAAATAATATTAATGCATTGTACATGCTTCTCGTGGAACCCATTTACTTTTCTGTATACACATTTTTCCCATGTTTATTCCTCAAAAATGGAAAAGCCAAGATATAGTTTCCTGTGTTGAACCTTTTCCTCAATAAAGTGCACCAAGTGAAAAATTGGACTATAATTTAGGTAGAGTAATATAAACAAGTCACACCAAAAAATCTTCATTGAACTATAAATCTAGAACACATCTACCGTCAAATTTCTGTGTTGGTTTTATCAGATAGACTGTCATAGCAAGCATGTCAACCATATATACACTTACCATTTCCTCAAAATAATTAAGCACAGTCAAAAAGATCAAAGTTACCATGGCCACAAGCACACCTCCAGCCAAAAAGATCAGAAGAGACAACAAGTAAATTATTGACAAACAAGATTGAGAAACATAACTTTCAGTCCCCTACAGGCACATCTAAATACAAAATATATAGCGTTCGATAGGACACAGTTCTGAGTATTTAAGGAAAGTACAGACTGCTCATAAAATTTGATTGATTACCCAATCCTAGAAGATGTTAAATTTAGCTCATGATAACTACAAAACTCAACAAGCATAGGTTGAACACCTCTATTTATTCCCTCCTACGCAATCTGAGTCAAAATCGACAATATAGAAGTGATCCACATGTTCTGGCTTAGGGTACATGAGATACAAACCGAAAAGCAAAATGGAACCCCACAAAAGTTCATTATTAGGAGCTCAAGTTAAGAGAAAATCACTGCAACATAAAACTTTCAGAAGAATCTAAACATGAACTAATTCTTGTTAATACATTTAAAAATGAAAGAGCAGATTTACCATCCTAGAAAAAACTATCAACGAGTAATGTCAAACATGCTCAGATCAGAAAAACAAGGATTTCTACTTTATCAAAAAGCAAGCTCATTAAGATTATTGAATGATGTGGGTGGGTCGTGTTTTGTAGGCTTACCAGAATAGGTTGTTCAACATGATCCAGGTGGTCATTATGGTGATGATGAAATACAAACAAAACGAAACCTGCAATTGAGAATAAAGCAAGAAGTGACCAGATCCAACATGATACCCTCCTTCTAACCGGGCGCCGATAATCGGCAGCCCGCCGCCGCATCTTATACCTTTATCTTCACCGCCAAATCAAGAAACCGAGAATTCAATACAACAATAAAACCCAAATCTCAGACCCCCTAAATCAAGAATTCAATCGAGAATCACGAATATTGCAGCAAACTCTATTGGTCAGATTCAATCAATCAAGGCGATGGAATGTAGAATGAGCTTAAACAATGACAGGTGGCAAAATGGCCTTGGCCAAGGCGTAAAAATGAAGCCTTAATGGGATTCAAAATGTAAATCTTGATACAAATGGGTAAAGGGGATTCTAAGTGGAAGCAACTAAAAGAGTATATAGTATAGAAGATTGGGTTGAATCTGAAGAGGACAAGTTTATTTTAGGAGGGTCTATATTCGTTCGCGTAGGAGGCAAGTGAACAAATCTAATAAAGGCCAGCCACATGAAACAGCATGTGCCCCTGTAGTGAAAACCTTTTCAACAACATCTCCACGATCATCCTTGTGCTCAGAGTTAGAGACTTTTTGTCAACAGATGGAACAAAATATTAAAATAACAATTAAAATCACAAGTACTAATATCACATCAAAGTTGAAAATGAGAATTGTTTAAGGACTTTAAGATTCTTGGAATATGTGAAAATTGTACTAGTCCCTCCGTTCACTATTATTTGTCCACTTTAGACTTTTCACGTTGTGCATAATTTACCAATATATTCATATTAATTAGTGCATATTTTTATTGGAATTCAAAAATAATTTGAAGTGAATAATTAATACTATGGATAAAACAGGAAAAATAAATTATCTTATCTTGATAAGCTAAAAGTGATAAATAAAAATGAAAATCTATTTTTAAAATATTGGATAAGTAAAAATGTATGCATGAAGTATAAAAATAGAATAACATCAAATATTTTGAAACTTCCAACACCCAAATGAAAATATTGTCATTCCCTCTTTCCAACGCTCTTTTCTTATTAGTCAATCCTTTGTTAGTGACAATTTAACTTTAAATTTTTTATTACTCTTAGAGGGGTGTTGGGCTAAGTTTTTGACCAGCTTATAAGCACTTTTCAGCTCATCTACGCATTTGGTAAAAAATAAAAATGCTTATAAGCCAAAATCAGCAATAAGTCATAAGTTGGTCATCCCTAACTTAATGTTTTTCAGCTTATAAGCACTTTAGTTTGACAAATTTTTTTAGTATTCTATTCCTAATATTATTTTGCAATCTCTCAAACATCCTTGCTGAAATAAAACCCCTAAACAGTTTCGTGATTTGATTGCTGAGAGTGTTTATTATAGTTGAATGTTTTAATAAATTAGCAACAACCAAAATTTGATTAGGCATTTGTTCATTCTATACAAATATTTTTGTAAGTTTTAAGTGTGTTTAGCACGATTCAAATTATTATTTGGTATATCATAGATTTTGATTATCTTTTAAATTATCATAAAAATGATATATATATATAAAAGATAACCTAAATTTTATATTAAAGATAATGAGACATAAATAATTTTATATTTGAATCAACATGACATTGAAAATCACGTGAAAATCACCTTTTTATTAGTGTAAACAACTTTAAGGACAATTAAGTTATTTTAACAGAAATCCTGCTTATGCTGACTTTTTCTATCAAACACTTCAGCTGCTTATTATAAGTTTCAGCACTTTTATCCAAACACGTAACTGTTTATATTAAATCAGCATAAGTACCTAAAAATGCTTATCAGCTATTTTAAATCAGCTAAGCCAAAGGGGCTCTTAATAAGATGATTTATAGTCACATAAATGCCTACGACTTATTTTAGATCACAAATTTCAAAAATCTTCATTTTATTTTTAAATTACATGTCCAATCAAATACCATTACATAAATTGAGACAGAGGAATTACTATATATATTGGTTGTTGGTCTCTCCTTTTTTTTTTTGGTAATAAGGATAGTATATAATACTCGAGATGAAAGAGATCTTTTTCTTTTTAATTACATAGGGGTCAGGGGAAGGGGATTACAACGTGGGCATTCGAACCCTCATAAATAAGATGAAAGTTCAGGTAACCCGCCAACTGAGCTACTAGATCCCAACGAGATGAAAAAGATCATTCGAACCTCCTTTGCTGAAAAGTCAAGATATGTATAAGGTTAAAATTCTCTTTATGTATATACTTTGTCCCAATTTACGTGATACTTTTAGCTTTTGAAGATTCAAGATTTTAATTTTGACCGGATTCTTTTAATTTTTTGAAATAAAATTTAATTTCAGAAACTACGTAAAAAGTACAGTATTATAATACAATAATTGATCATTCACAATATTTAAAAGGCATACGAAAAATTGCAATAAAATAATCTGTTTGACTCTCGAAATTCAAACATCGTCAAATAAATTGAGACGAAAGAAATAGTAGATATTGAACCGCCCGATGAAAATTCACTTCCGCAATTGAATGTGTGTTGGTACAAAGGTGCCCATCCTCATACGCTCATAACAAAACAAACATTACAACATAAACATTGTAAACAAAACATTATAAAATAGAACACATAAGAAGGTATGAGTATGATAAAAATTGTACGTACCAATAATTTTCCCAAAATACTATAAGCTGTCTTCATCCTTAGCTAGTAGAGTTTGCTATTCCAGTTGGCCCTTCCGTTAGGTTCCATCTCATATTTATGCATTAGAGAATTCAAGCATTGCCTTAACTTCGGTCTTCATGTGCGGTAATTATGTTGATTCTAGGTTTGTCAAGATGGATCTCTGTTGTGTTCCATGACATTGTGATACACCTAGATATGCTAAAATAATAAGAAAATGAAAATGATTTGAGATGTTCCACGCAAAGTAGGGATGTATAAAAGAAATCTGACTACAAGCTGAGAAATAAACTAATGTATTAAGCTTTAGTGAAACCAAAAATCCTCTAGCATGCCACTATGATCTAGCACAGTCCACGGGCACATGCTTATTCAACTTCAAATATAGCTCCACGATTACGCCTATACAAGCTTCTCTGCAATTCCATATTATAAGGTTCGTGATTCTATTGTGAATTATGCATAGAGCTCTTTGTATTGTTGTTGTTCAGTGTTGGCACCATCACTGATGCAAACCTGAACAAGCATGGACTGGCTAAATTTCTAATATAGAGGGAGCAGTTCAAAAGATTCAGGAGGCAGACTAAACAAACTTGTTTTCTATGGTTTGTTTCACCTGCCAGCAGTGCCTGGCATGGCAGCAAGTACTCTTTAATCACATTTTACGGCCAAGTGCACGATAGGATGAGAGTCCGGAACCAAAATGCCCTCAAAAAACCACTTTGAACCAAAATATCCCAACAAAAAAAGATGTTACACCTTTAGCGCAGTAATTTACTGCGTTAAAGCAGTTCACGGAGACGGAGCCGTTAACTGCTTTAGCGCAGTATTTTACTGTGTTATAGAAGCAGTTAAAAAAAAATCTATAAAGCGAAAAAATCTTTGCGTTATAGAAAACTTGATTGCCAAAAAAAAAAAAGAAATTGGCCAACTTTATTTTTTGCAATACTTAGTGTTTTTTTTCCATACTTTGACCAATGATTAGTCGTGTGTCAAGACTCCGAAACGTCAATATTTTACATAGAACACGATATTTTTTCTCGTACAATAATGTAAGCTCAATACATCAAGGATACGTAAACGTTCGGATCGTCATTTTAGGGGTTGAAAAAGTGCCCGAAGTAAGTTTTATTTGTAAACTTTAGGTTTAAGTGTTCTATATACATAGACGTCTATTTTTGTTTGAAGACTTGTTGTCATTAGCTTAAGGTTTTTTTATTTTTAGGGTTTAGATTTATTGAAAATAAAGCCGTTGCCAAAAGGTTTTTAACTGCTTTAGCGCAGTATTTACTGCGCTAAAGAATATATTTTTTTGTTTGTATAGCGCAGTAAAATAGCGAGCACTAAAAAAAAAAATTTGGCAATTTTTTTTTTTTTGCAACACTTAGTGTGTTTTTTCATACTTTGACCAACGATTAGTCGTGTGTCAAGACTCCGAAAACGTCAATATTTTATATAGAACACGATATTTTTTCTGCGTACAATAATGTAGGCTCAATACATCAAGGATACGTATACGTTCGGATCGTCATTTTAGCGGTTGAAAAGGTGCCCGAAGTAAGTTTTGTTTGGAAAAACTTAGTGTTTGAGTGTAAGGTTATTTTAGTCAACTTTATATGTCGAGAAAATTAGTCAACTTTATTTTCAAAAATTGAAACCGCAGAAGTGAAATTGACATTCACAGCTACATTACCTCGGGATTTTTACGTTGAAATCTATTGCGTATCATCATCTTATAAATAAATAAAACTGAAAATTTCAGGCCAATTTGGGAAAAATTCAAATTGAATGGGATAAAAGGTGTTTTTTTAAAAATCGGCTCGGCCATACTGCTATGTGGCGGTTTGTCCGCATAGATCTCGAAAAAATACACAAGTTCAAAAAAATAAACGCGTAAAACGGACGTCCGAGCGCAAAGTTATGACCATCTAAAGTTTGACCACTTTACAACTAGTTTTTCTCTCTATATTTTTTAGAATTATATTTATATTCAAAATAAAGTTATGTCTTGATTAAAAAATGACACGCTTAAATCAAAACCTTAAAAAATAAAACACTTAAACCTTAAACAAAACTTACTTCGGGTACCTTTTCAACCCCTAAAACGACGATCCGAACGTTCACGTATCCTTGATGTATTGAGCCTACATTATAGTACACAGAAAAAATATCAGGTTCTATATAAAAATTGACGTTTCGGAGTCTTGACACACGCCTAATCGTTGGTCAAAGTATGGAAAAAACACTAAGCGCTGTAAAGAAAAGATTTATTAAAATAAGATTTTCGATCTTTTTATGGAAAAAAACACTAAGTTCCTTAAGTGCGTTATTTTTTAATGCGTAATTTTCTTTCGAATATGTTGCAAAAAAAAAAAAATCGCGTAAATCGGACGTCCGAGCGCAAAAAACTGCGTATATTCGAAATAAAGTTACGCTTTAAAAAATAACACACTTAAATCTAAACCTTAAAAATAAAAAACTTTAAGCTAATGACAACAAGTCTTCAAACAAAAATGGACGTCTATGTATATAGAACACTTAAACCTAAAGTTTACAAATAAAACTTACTTCGAACCTTTTCAACCCTAAAATGACGATCCGAACGTTTACGTATCCTTGATGTATTGAGCCTACATTATTGTACACAGAAAAAAATATTAGGTTCTATATAAAATATTGACGTTTCGGTCAAAGTATGGAAAAAAACACTAAGTGTTGCAAAAATTAAAGTTGGCCAATTTTTTTTTTTTTTTGGTACTGTTTCTATAACGCAGTATTTTACTGCGTTATAGATTTTTTTTTTTTAACTGCTTCTATAACGCAATAAAATACTGCGCTAAAGCAATTAACGGCTCCGTCTCCGTGAACTGCTTTAGCGTAGTAATAAAGGTAGTTTTGTAACTTTTTTTTTGTTGGGATATTTTGGTTGAAAGTGATTTTTTTTGGGGGGCATTTTGGTTTCGGACTCATAGGAAGATTAGTTTCAAATGAATGATCTCAATGTGTCTACTTAAATCTTAATTTAGAAAATTCTGAAAGCAATTCCCTTAAAAATGTTTCTGCTAAATAATTCTGTTCTTCAATATCTCAAGTCTCATGCCACTTATTGCTGAGTTTTCATAATCGTTTCA
Source organism: Lycium ferocissimum (assembly GCF_029784015.1). NCBI lineage: Eukaryota > Viridiplantae > Streptophyta > Magnoliopsida > Solanales > Solanaceae > Lycium > Lycium ferocissimum. Next base: position 8,086,913 of record NC_081346.1, on the reverse strand, counting down.
TTCATAGGCTTCCAACATTGCATTCAAAGGTTAATTCAAAAGCATATTTGGATGTTCAAAAGAGAAGGATGGATATGTAAAGCTCCAATTCTAAGAGTAACAAGGCAGAACAAATGAGATAAGAGTGTCCTCTTTTTTTATATTGATACATGCACATTCATTTTGTTGTTTTGAATTTTGATAGCAAATAGCAACTTAACTTGGACATGTACCTAATTATTACTTCCAAACCAGTACTAGAGATTGGTTAATTATGAATCCTCTGTTATCATTCCGCTGGGGTTTGAATCATTCAATCATTAAGAAAAAGGATTCATATTCCGGTACAAATCACATCATAATCTAGGGTCGTTACAATTTGACTATTTCTATGCTACTTGTCAACCTAATACAACTTTCTTCCTTATCTGCTTATCAGATCTCACCTTCGATAAAACTAAACCCAAATTGTCTACCTGATTTTCTTATCAAATTACTGATAATCATGCTAAAACTATTCTCTTTGGATTTAAATTAAAGCATTATAAGTTCCTTTTTCTAGATTCTTGATACTTCTATTATATCATAGACTCATTGTTTTTCGGGAAGTGGGTCAAAAATGCCCCTCTACTTTGAGAAAAGGGCTAAAAATATCTTCCGTTGCAAATTTGGATAAAAAATACCCTCCCACCATTAAAGTTTTCAAATATATCCCTATCTTAATGAAAATCCCAAATCTCCCAAAATAACCCGATTTCATTTATAAACCCGCTTCATTTAAACCTGACTCAACTACATAAAAAACCCATATGCGACCAACTTATTCCCGAGTCCTATAGTTGGAGCCACTAGGCACAGGAGTGGGTAACCCATATGTTTTTTTTATTTAGTTGGGTCGAGTTTAAATGAAGTGGGTTTAAAAATGAAATCAGGTTATTTTGAGGATTTCCGTTAAGACAGTCGTATATTTGACTACTTTAATGACGTGAGGAGTATTTTTGACCCCAATTTATAATAGAGGATTATTTTAACCCCGCTCCCAAAGCAGAGGGCGTATTTTTACCCTTTTCCCTTGTTTTTCTGTAAAAGTGATCAAACACTACAAATGCTTTTCTAACGCGTTTGCACCACATACATTTTACAAAAGTTAGAGAAAGTATTAGAAAGTTCATCTCATTTTATGTTTTGTACAATTGATTCCTAATGTAAAAGGCAACAATTTGCCTTCTGCACAGCACAACAGAATGAAAACCGAAAGATTCACCCAATCCAAGGTACATAGATTTTGTTACCCATAATTCCAAAGTGAATCAAATCACAGTAAAAACAATTGGATTAAGCTAAAAGCCAAAAATTCTTGTGACGCTTAGTAGTAATGAGATATCCTCCAAACTTCCTCTTCCTTCTCACAGCAATTGTCAAGCACTTGGCATTCTGAATACAGTGTTCCACTACTCTGTTTTTCGATTTTTTCTCTGACCATATCTTGCGTAGTCGCCACATTATGGATCTTTTTCTTTGTCCCAACACCAGTAATGACACTTCTCTCTGCTTAGCTGCTTCCACAATTACAGGACCTTTTTCTTTCCCTTCTTGCACTGCTATCTCTACTTGCACCTGTTAATAACGTACAAATCATCAAAATTAAAAGACAGGGAGAAGTTGGTTTTGTGAGTTAAACTAAACTCGTTGCTTTTGACTCTGAATTAGCTATACAGACCCAAAAAAAAAAAAAAGACTTTAGATTATGAATTCGCCTCTAATTAACATTACAATTAAAATAACATGCATCTTGTTCATGACATCTCTTTCTCACACACACACACAAAAAAAGAATTGAATGACTAAATAATGAGACAAATTGCTTAGCTGCAAGTAAGCACATGCTAGCATGAAGCCAAGAAAGTAGGAGTGTTAATTTACTTGTCGTGTTGAAGTGTTGACTAGAGAAGAAGATTGCTTTTCCTACTAAGCCTTGGCCAGTTGGTTTAATTAGGCCAACCAGAAATACTTTACAGCACTCTTTAGTTAGGTCTTTTTGTAACTTTCCATGTGATTTGGTACGGACAATATTTGGACCGACACTACACTCTGCATTTAACTTTTTCTCCCATTCAATTCGATTATCTAACTTGGCAATTTGGACTTTCTAGAGCATTCTTAGGTGAAAATAATAGTAGCTTCATTGACCAATCAATCAAATTCAGATGCAAAGCAATTTCAGAACTTACCCCTGGTCTCTTTGTTTGGCACATATTTTTCATGGAGTAAAGAAGTTCATAGGCCCTCTGATTGAATTCACCATTGGTATTTTCACCTACACAAGGAAGGAAAAACTTGGATATTAGTACTTCAAGAAATGTGTTCTTTATGCAGAGGCAGAGTCAGGATTTGAAACTTATGAGTTCAGAATTTTAGTTTGTACATATTCAATAAATATTTTAAGACAAATATAGAGTTTGAAGAAAAATTGTTGAGTTTGGCCAAACGAGCCTTGTGCTTATGACTAAAAGAAAGAGTACCAAAAATAATCCTACCATGTTGAGAGGGCTTGGTCACAGAGAGAAGAACAATGGTATCATGGTTTTGAACAGTATGTGTAAGTGCCCATTGCAGAGCATTTTTGGCTTCTTGACTAGGATCAACCACAACCATGACTCTATTGTTAATCCCATTTTCAGAATCCGTCCTAGATTCATCGGTGTTGTAGTTCATCTCAATGCTGTTTTTGCTGGAAAATTCAGACTTGTTGTCATCAGATTTGATCAAATTAAGTGTCTTCTTATATATTTGAGAAGGCGAATTACGGGCTCGAACATGGACTACAGTTCGATTCATGCAGAATCCTGGTAATTTTACACGGACACGCACCATCTTTGATAGTACTTTGTTCCAAAATTGGCCAAGAAACAGGGTAAATTTGTGGTGTTTGTGGAAGGTGTCTAGTTTTGCAATATGTTGAAGGGTCCGTGGGAGGGAAGGCTCTAAATTTATACTATATGTTGTGAGTGTAGTGAGAAAGTGGCTTAAAGGTCATTCCAAACATTTTCTTGAATTTGTTTTTATGTAGGATTTTCTAAAGCCGTGGATGTGGGGCTCTTGGTCTTTTGACGTGCTTAGCATGATGTTTTTGTAGACCCATACTGACTAACATTTTTGTTAGCCATTTATTCCAAAAATATGAAAGTGAAGACCTAGCATTTTTGTTAGTGAAGACCTAGCATTTTTGTTAACCATTTACTCCAAAATTATGAAAGTGAAGACTTAACATCTTTGTTAACCACCTATTCCAGAAATAGAGATCCATTCATAGGTGGACATAATGTCACTTAAACAAAATGATCTTCAAATGGGAAAAGAATTCTTCCTTTTTATGAAGCATAGAGAAGGTTATACTGATATGACATATGATGCTTAGTGGGTAGGACAATTTATGGGGTAAAAATGTCACTATCACAAAGCAAATTATTGGAATGATGAAATTGTAAACAATTGTAATGTTCGTTTGACACAGGGAATAACTTTTTCATATTTAATTAAAATGAAAACTTAATGTCTTTTTCAAATTATTAAATTTAATGGTGTTCGAATTTTGATGAATCTTTTGTAGCGTTAGGTGTAGGAAGGTACGGATTATCTTATTATTGGGTTATCTGGCAAAGGCGTGAGGGATGTTTACCTTAAGATCTAAACGTGGGCAAGATGTTGTGGTTGGAATCACAAGATTACAATTCATTGTTTTTTCTCTATTCTTTATTGGTACAAATCTGTGGATGCTGATTTAATTTAAGAACATAATTAAAGGTGTCGATGAAGGAGCATTACGACAATTCTGTTCATTTTCCCTTCCTCCATAATTATACTGAACTATTTTGAGCTTAATTGTAATGCCACATAATCCTATTAGATTTTGTAGAGCCCCCACCCTATGTAAGATACTTTATCAATCTGTTGAAATTATCACAAAGAAAAGAAAAGAAAAACCAAGAGGAGGCAGAAGAAAGTCAACTTTATTTGCAAGCTGTAGTTAAGGAGTATTAAATAGTGTTCATTCTCATTTTCCAAGAAATTGGAGTCTTAATTCCAACAATGTCAACCTTTAACTCTCACGTCTACCGGACCACATAAGCCTAAATTGATCGTGTTCTTTCTTTGGATTAGGAAATGTAGTGCTTGTAGTTCGGCAAAATTCCATCATCTACTGTTTCAATGATGACTTGCAAGCATTTCTCATTGTCTTGTTTGTGTCCAATACCTAAATGCCCCAACCCCCACCCACCAATCATTGTAGACAATTGTAAAATTAGACTCTCCATTTGGCTAGTGGAATGTTCTGATATCAAAGTTGAAATGCAATATACTGAAAGAGAATAGCTGTTGGGAATGCTATATGCAAATGATGAGTTAAAGTAATATGCACCGTCGGTCCGACCCTGTAAATAAATTTAACATCATCAAGTCATCTTTACCCATTATAACATGTAACATATGCTATTTTTATGATTTCAAATCACACATTTAAAGAGACTTACGTGTAGATATCATTTGAATAACCTGGTAAACTATGCTAAAAGAATGATTTTGTCCCAACAAAGATGTGATAAATTGGACAAAGATGTAATTAACTTTTTTCTCCATTGCTGGAGTCAATTTTTCATATGGGAACCAAAGGGGAGATTCAAGCCTAAGTGGATTTAGGACTAAAAAGGAGACGTGACTTGCCCCTGACCATTTCCACAAAATACTGCGTAGGAGTCAATGGCGAGATAATAGTCAAAACACCCCCCAACGTTTGACCAAAATGCCAACTACACACCGAACCTTTGCGGGGGTCCTATTACCCCCCTGGACAAATTTTTTCAATAGCAAAATGGCCGCTTTCGATGTGGCGATCAATCTGCCAACCCCCAAATATTAAATGGCGGTTGTCCACACGCGCGCCGGCCCACGTGCCACGTGTTTAATTTTGCCTTTTTTTTATTAATTTCCCCCCTTCCTCCATCCATCTACTCTTCTTCTTCAAAAAAAAAAATCTCTCAATTTTCCATACTCCATTTTTATTAAGGATCTGAAAACCCATACCCAATTCTCCTTCATCTTCATCAACATTATCATCATCATCTTCACTAGGAGTTGAAAAAAAAAAATCACACCAACTTGCTCAAATCTAATCCAAACAAACCCAAATGTGAAAGGAAGCTTCCTAACACCAAATAGAACAAAGTTCATCCATTAATTTGATTAAACAATCAAGAATTTAGAGAAACCCATTTGGTGTTCTTCATAGCTTTCTCCAAATTCTTAGCATGGAGTTTAATTTTCTCCCCAAATCAACTCAAAGAATTAGTGCTTAAATAACTCCAACCAAGCAACAAGTAGCAACTCCAAACAAGCAACTTCCAATCGATTTTCTTTAACAAGATTAGATTTTTCATCCTTATTTTTTTTCAGATTTTTCCTTTTTTCTTTCTTGATTTTTTCATTTTTTTCTTGATTTTCGTTTATGGTGGAAAGTTGTTCTTTAACAAGTTGTTCGGAATCATATGTGGATTTTCTTCGTTGAGATTTTCGTTTATAATGGATATTATTTTGACAACAAAAAATGGGGATGGATATTAAATAGGGTGAAGATGAAGATGAAGATGAAGATGAAGTAGCTTAAAAATGGAGGGAGTTCAAATTTTATCTACTTGGCATCATATGTGGCAGCTTAGTTGGCGTCCAAAACGGTCGGATACGTGATTTTTAAAGAGCACGCGCCGCGCCACGGGCGGTGTATTCACGCTCTGCTACCACGTCGGACAAATAAGGGCCATTTTCTTTCTTGAAAAAATTTGTCCGGGCTTATATGATAAAATAGAAAATTAGAGCATTTTATACTAGTGTCATTACCGATCTTACAAAATTCAATTTGTAGATATTTTGTAAATTTTTTCTGCTATTGTTCCTTTGTTTTTCTAACATCAATTTGATACTTTCAATAGACTTCTATATGAAAGTTAAGGAAAAACATTTTTTTAGTTTATATATTAATTTTTTTTTGTTAAAAAACAAATCAAACATTGGCTTTTCTAATTGCTATTTTACATAACTATTTTTAAACTAAAATCTCCGATGATCCAGATTCGACTTTTCATATGTTAAATTAATTTCATTTGTTTTTTGAATTAAACTTACTTATTTTTTACCAAAAAATAATGTCAAAAATATTCTTGCAAAAAAATATTATTATATGATGAAATCAATAAAGTTAACTTATAAATAAATATAAATAATTAAGACCCTTGATATTACAAGAAATTTTGTAGATGTTTTCGCAAATTAAACACGCGAAAAAAATATTGAAAAGTCCATAAAATTAAATTGTTCTTACTTTAAGCTTTCATTTTCCTTCCAAAAAACGCATGTTAAAAAATAACATCTTTTTCTTAATTTAGTAAATCATTTTATGAAATTCACATTGTAATAACATTTTCATGTTGAATTTAACTATTTTGTCTTTGATTATACGATATTTTGTAAAATATTTTAATATTAAAAAGGTAAAAAATATACTCCACTTTTTGCAATTGTTTTGTATAATTGTTGCTTGGTTTCTTTAACTACAGTGTTTTTATAACTATAGTATCTTTATAGCTCTTCTTTTAATATAGTAATTTATTAGATAAATTTTATGTTGAAAGCGTGCATACATAAAATTTTCATAATTAACTAACTTACTTCGGACTATAATTTACAATTTCGATTCATTTTTAAGGATATTTAACAATGATAGTCTATTTGTATTTCTTCTTTTGATTTTAAACCTAATCTTACCTTAAGTGAAATCTTTGTTAATTACTTATTTTTGCCAGCATGTACGACACAAAATTACAGGAGAAATTAAAAAACTTTATCTATAATCGGACGAAGAAATTTTTAAATAGCAAATGATAATTGGTAATTAACATCAACAAATAATAAATAATATTTTAATTCAATAATTAAGCCTATATTATAGAATTTGATTGACATGATGATTATATTCTTTAAGTGTCGATAATAAATTCTTAAGGAAATATATAGCTTTAAACAAATTTAATTTATTTCTTAGCAAAGACTCAAATATGTATATAAGAATGTTTTGTGGGGACCACTAATCTTTTTCATGACATCATCATCTTTAGTAGCATAAAAAAAGCCCTTAAGGTTCTCAAAATTTATCAAAATTTGTAAGAGTTCACAAAGTAATAAAAAATTTAATTAGGGGTAAAAAGAGACAAAAAATTCATGTGAGGACTGCAAAAAATTATTATTCTCCCATATATATATATATATATATATATATATATATATATATATATATATATAGTAGTAATATGACAACTACTTTCTCATCCGGAAAGCAATTTCTAATTCATGTTCCTGGTACAACAAAAAAATCTTCTTAAATTAAGGTCCACCTGTCCAACATCTGATGTAGCCATGTGGCCATTTTGTGGAATCTATCAAAGCCTTTTTTTAATTTGTGCTTACTATCGACGTGCACGCACATATGCTCAATTAATATCTTTATTCCTTCGATGTTTGATGAACCTTTGATAGTCTATATTTAAAAACAAAATCAGTACTCGCTTTGTGGACATTGCTGTCGAAAATCTATACTTCAATTATTAAGAATCAATCTGACAAGAACTGCTATGTATACCTTTAACGATGGCAAGGAAATCAAATAATCAGTACTATTCAATATATACGTAAGAATCTAATTGACCTGCTATCACATTCTCGTCTCGGTAATGCATGGAACAAATATAAGCAATAAATACAAGTAGCTAGCAGTAAAAAGTTAAAGACTAAATATCCAAGGTGAGGATTATACAGTAGTACTACTACATTATATTTTGCATGCATATTGTTATACAGCAGCCATATATATTCACGATTAATTAGATATAAAAGTTGTGTTTGCCTGACACGTAATATGTATGTACATATTCGATTTAACTAGTAGTAGATAACAAAACATAGCATAATGTTGTCTGCTTGCTTATACTTAGTAATTAGTTTTAGCCGTTGAGATGGCGAAGCATCCATGGCGGCATGACAGAAGTGTTTTGTGGTTGGTGCCGCGATGATCCTTCAACTTCTCCATGGTTTCCTGCATCCGGGTATGCTTCCCTGCATTTTTTTTCACATCCAATCAAATGCCTTAGTGATCTCTCCATCAAAGCATTTCTCAACATTAGAAATAGAAAGATCATACAGTAAGGGTTTTTGATATTTGACAAAATTGATGTAATGGCTAGGGATATGTGATTTTCGGGCACTTGCATTCTTATTAGGGAAAAGGTCAAATTCATTATACCACACAATCCTAATTTAATCCTTTGTTATACTTTGGGATCAGTCATACTTTTATCATTAGTAAATTGTCCCGTATTTATCTTTGACTTTAACTAAGCTGCCACATGGATTATATGGATTCCGCACGTCAAAATACTTGGGAAATTGTATACTTCAGGTTGCACTCAGTAGGGTCGAGAATAATGAGAGAACTTGCTAATGATAAGGGTACGAATGAAATCAAACAATAACAGAGAGTAATATTGAGTAAAATATTTTATAATAGAGGGGTTTAAAAAAAAGGCAAAAGTTGAATAGAGAGGAATGAAGAGATTACCCTAGGTGAAGGTTGTTCAAGGGGTGTGAAAAAACGAATGAAGATGAGTTGAGATGATCATGGCTCTGTTGCTCCCACTGACTCTGCTGGGCTATCTCTTTCTCCCTTTCCTTCACCTGTTCAACCAACATCTCAAAACTTATAAATGTTGTTCTTACGCCTGAATTTTGGAGTGAGATGTAGACATTTTAAAGAAAATTAAGTATTACCTGCTTTGAGAGATTGTTGTTTTGCTCTTGCAATGCCTTGTCCTGTGCCATGCAAAAAGAAAGTTATAAAAACCAACTTGATCATGCAACAAATTTTCCCTATTTTTCTTTTATTGAAATTGGATTATTGATCACAACACTAAGTTTGAGACCAAAGGGGAAATTATTCTCTTTGTTCACTTTGACTTGTCCAACATATTAAAAATAGATTTTCACTTTTACTTATTCACTTTAACATATCAAAAGAAAGACAACCGTTTTTTGTGTTTATACCCTTAGCATTAACTACTAATTTCCAAATTATTTCCCAAGATTCTTTGAAATTATAATAGTCATTATAGTAAAATATAAATCTCATTTATTATTTTCTCGAGGGAAGTGCAAAGTCAATTGTGGAAAAGTAAAAGTGAGCGGAGGGAGTATTTAAAAAGTCAATATGAGGGCTAGGCTGGTGTCACTTGCAATCAGTGAAGGATAAGCTTATTCTCACCTTCTTTTGCAGCTCAGAAATGGATTCATGCATCAATTGGTTCTACATGAAAAAACTCATCAGTTCAAAATGTTTCTGACATAAACCCCAATATATATATATAGATCTATATGATGCATAAATTTCTAAGAAACTCTAGATATAGATAGAGCTATATGATTCTTGAACTCCTCTATACCTTTCTTGATCGGATGTGCTTCAGAGCCGAATCAAGCTGGTGCTCCAGATTCTGAAGCTCCTTCATACTTAACGACTCCAAGTCTTCTCCCACATAATGCCTGTATTATAATCAAATGGGAGTATGGAAAATTGAAATTAGATATAAGTACTACTTGACTACTGTGAGTATAGGTATACCTTTGGTTTCTTTGCAAAACTTCAAGTCTGGCCTTAAGCTTAGCATATTCCAGAGTCCAGCTCCCCTGCATATATATTAAGTTCCCAAAATTTGATAACTAAGTCCACTGGGGAGCAAATTATAATTAGATTTAACAATACGTTAATTTGGCATACCGGGGTTTCCTGATCAGTAGGATTATGCTGCCTCTCAGCATATGAGTACCTTTCATACCTTTCAAGAATCCTTTCCATGCTGATCCCATATTACAAGAGAGGTTATCAGTAAAATATTTAACGGATTTTCACATATCAAAGCGTAATGGAGAGTAAACTACCGGTCTCATTTTAAAAATAGGATGATTAGCTGTACTGTAGAGCTATATGTATTTTGAGTTTTGATAATTAACAAATAAACGTATTTTTGAGGTAATGAGAGGAACAAGCGGAGAACCAGGTGTACTATGTGTGTCTGTCATGGAAAATTTGGTAGTTTACTGTGAACTCCTAATCAGTTTAAAGTTTGTGTTTACACGTCTTAATTGGTTTTATAATGTCCTCGTAGAAATCTAAGTATAATAAAAAAAGGACTATTAATTTATTTTCCATCTGGAGAAAGTGATTGACTTAACCAAAATTAAAATTGGAAAAGCCGCGTGGTATTTTTGGTATTGTTTGACAGTCTTTGACCGCTACCGAGGTGAGAATGTGCAACGAAATGCACGGATGCTTCAGTACCGAAGTGTGAGAGGTTGGCTATGGACGGTTTTAGGAGGCAGAGGCAGACCGAAGAAGTATTGGAGAGAAGTGATTAGACAGGATAGCACAGGTCCAGCTTACGAGGACATGACCTTAATTAGATAGAAAGTTATGGAGGACACGGATTAGGGTAGAAGGTTAGTAGGTAGTTAAGCTTTGTCCTACTTATTATCCTTTCATACTAGTAATCGTAATATTACCCTCTTATTTTCTTGTTCTTCAATTTCTACATGTTGTTTCTTGTACTTCGATTATCGTATTAGAGAAGTAAAGGGACTAATTCAACTTGATAAGTAGCAACTTCCTACTTTCAGGAGAAGATTTGAGAAATGCAATTTCTTTGTTAGCTAATTTGCTTTAGTAATGTGGAAAGAGTATTGTATAGGCTACCTCTTTCCATTTAAGATTGTTTTATGAATCTCCTTTTGAAGATTAGAGGCAAGGTTCCATGTCCCCCTCTAATCATTGTAATCTTATTACTTAATTAACACGGTAGGGGTCAAGCCAAAACTGTTACATTGCGGAATTCATTGAAGGAAAATATGAATCAAATCAATGTTCATAAAACGGGGTTGGAGAAATTGGGAAAAAGTAGAGAGAGAAAATCTTTTATTTCCTTTGTGTAAAAATAAACCAACCAAGTCTTTACAATTACACTTCACTATATATATACATGTGTATATGAGTACAAAGAGTAAACTAGATAGACTTAAGTATAAACTGAGCTAAACTATATGAACGAAACTAAGTATCAACGTCCCCCCGTCCCCTCCCCCCCCCCAGGAAGCTAGGATGGGACACCAGGCCAAGTTTGGAGAGAAAAACACCATGATGAACACCTGGAAGAGCCTTGGTCAAGACATCAGCAGTTTGAGAAGCAGTAGGCATACTATGAAGAGCAATGAGACCAGATTGAAGAACATCTCTAACAAAGTGACAATCCACCTCAATATGTTTGGTACGTTCATGGAAACAGGGTTCTTAGCAATGTGAGCAGCAGAGGTATTGTCAGAGACAGGTGCAACTGAGGAAACAGTCAACTCATCTAATAATCTCACAAGCCAAACAATTTCAGCAACCAACTGCCCGAGTGTTCTATACTCAGCCTCTGCTGAAGAAAGAGCTATAGTAGCTTGTTTCTTTGATTTCCAAGAAACAGGACAACCACCAAGAAAAAGCACATAACCACTAACAGACCTTTTACTAGTAGAGCAACTGGCCCAATTTAAATCACAATAACCAACTAGAGAGAAACCAGGTGAATTATTAAAGAACAAGCCCAAATCAGTAGTGCCAGATAAGTAATTGAGAAAATGTAAAGCAACTTCAAAATGTGGAACTCTAGGTTGGGACATAAATTGACTCAATTGTTGAACACTAAAAGAAATATCAGGCCTAGTGTGCTGAAGAAAATTCAATTTTCCAATCAATTTCCTATACAGAGAAGGGTCAAGGAGGAAATTCCCTGGGTCAGCAGCAAGTTTGATGTGAATGTCCAAAGGGGAAACTACTGAGGACACAACAGAATAATGGAACTCATGCAAAAGTTCTGTAAGAAACTTTTGCTAACTCACAAGAAAACCTTGAGGGAATCTAAGTATCTGTAAACCCAAAAAATAGTGAGTTAGTCCCAAATCTTTTATTTTGAACTGAGCATCTAAGTAAGACTTGAGGGACTTTATCTCCTGTATATCGTTCCCAGTTAACAGAATGTCATCTACATATACAACCACAATAGTGAAGGAAGAACCTACTGACTTAAGGAACAAAGAATAGTCATTTTTACTGGAATAGTAATCCCTAGACAGTAAGGCAGATGAAAGTTTAGCATACCATTTCCTTGAGGCTTGTCTAAGTCCATAGTGACTTATTGAGCTTACAAACTAGGGGAGAAGAGGAAGGAACAATAGAAGAAAAAGAATTCTGAACTTGCAGCCCAAGGGGAACTTTCATGTACACCTCTTCATCTAGATCACCATGCAAGAATGCATTATTAACATCTAATTGATGAATGTCCCAACCATTTTTAACAGCCACAGACAACAAACACTTTATGATGGTGAGTTTAACTACTGGGGAAAAAGTTACAGTAAAGTCAATTCCTTCATGTTGTGAATCACCACCGATAACTAACCTGGTCTTGTATCTCACAATTGTGCCATCAGCTTTTAGTTTTATTTTGTACACCCACTTGGAGGAAATGACTTTCCTTCTAGAGGGAAGTGGAACAAGGGTCCATGTGTTATTAGCTTCCAAGGCCTGAAATTCTTTAAGCATAGCTTCCTACCAAGCAGGGTTAGAAGCAGCTTGATGATAGAACTGAGGCTCAATTAAAGCATAGTCAGTAAAAGCAATTGTATCCTTGGATGCAGAAGCTTTATAACAAACATATTGACTTAAGTAAGATGGTTGTACATGGGCTTTGGAGGGTTTCCTCAAAGCAATAGGAGGTGATGGGGTAGTTGAAGAAGAACCAGATGTAAGACTATGGGAGGAAGCAGGACTAAGAGGCAAGAGAGTGGTAGATGAGGCAGAAGCAGGTGTACCATGGATGGAAAAATCAGGAGAAGTAGGAACATGAGCATTGGAGTGAGGAGGAGTAGGAGTATTAGATTGGGAAGGAGGAGGTTCAGTAACATCAAGTGATGGAGGAAGAAAAATGGTTTCCTAAATTGTACATCTCTGGAGAAGAAAACAACATGTTTGTCCAAATCAAGTAATTTGTATGCTTTCTTGGTTATGCTATAACCAAGAAAGACACAAGTCTGGGACCTGGACTTAAACTTATCTCTATATGGTTTAGGAATTGTAGCAAATGCAACACAACCAAATGGTTTGAAGTGGGAACAAAAAGGATCAGTTTTGTAAAGAAGAGTGTAAGCAATAAAATTATTCAAAAGAGGAGAAGGGTACCTATTTATAAGGTATGTTGCAGTGAGTACACACTCACCCCAATATTTGACAGGGAGATTGGACTGGAATAAAAGAGATCTAGCTGCCTCCAAAAGGTGTTTAGCTTCCTCTCCACAACCCCATTTTTTTGTGGAGTGTGAGGGGTGGATGTTTGATGGACTATGCCTTGGGAGGAAAATAAACTAGTTGCTACTGAACTAGAACCCAATTCAAAAGTATTGTCAGATCTTATGACCTTGACTGAAGTATGAAATTGATTTTGGACCATGTAAATGAAGGATTTAATGAGAGGAAAAACATTTGACTTAGTAGAAAGTAAATGAGTCCAAGTGGCCCTAGAATAGTCATCTACTATGGTTAAAAAGTGTTTATATCCATTATATGTTTGGGTGTGATAAGGATCCCATAAATCTATGTGAATGAGTTGAAAAGGTGTTGTAGATTTAATAGAACTAGCCTGGAAAGCTAATCTCTGTTCTCTTGCCATGGGGCAAATTTTGCATATAAAATCTTGTTTCTTGGACAATTTATCATGTAAAGCATTGATGAATTTCATTCTATGGTAAGGCATGTGGCCTAGTCTTAAATGCCAAAGTAAATCTACATTAGTGGTAGCAGAATAACAAACAAGAGAAACAGATTTTGAATCAACTTGAGAAACAACAGAGTGTAAAGCAGCTTTATTAGTATTGGAATAGCAATCAGTAGCTGCAATGGCATTTTACAGAGGGAGTGAAAGTAGGAGTAAGAGACATAGGATCAAGTGTGTAGAGCCCTTTTGACACCTTACCAAGCTCCAGTGGCCTCTTCAGAGAAAGGCATTGTAGAACACAGTTAAAGGCAGTAAAATAAGCTCCACATTTAAACTGGCATAGTAGTTTATTTAAGAAATCAAATTATATCTAAAGGAGGTACAAACAGGACATCTTGTAGAATCAACTCTGAAGATAGTGTAAGTGTATCAGTGCAGGTAACTTTAACCATATATCCATTAGGTAAAGTAATAAGATATGGGACAGGAAGAGGAGTGATAGGTGTAAGGAAAGATTTAATAGGGGTCATGTGATTGTTGGCACCTGAGTCTATGATCCAAGGATTATCAACTACTCTAGACATATGACATGCAAAAGAGCTACAATTACTAAAATTAGAAGTGCTTACTAGACCTGCATAAATTGTGTCAGATGAAGCTTGATCAGGACATGCACTCTTGAGGTGTTGCAACATACTTATCATTTGAGTCAATTGTTCAGGTGAGAACTGTGTTGCTTTCCCATCAATTTGAACAAATTTGATTAAAACCTCAGATCTCATTTCAACTTGAGTGTCTAGACCTTGAACACAAGCAGCAGTCCTCCTATATTGGTTTGAGGATGTGTTTGTAGGAGAGTGATGAGTGTTGGTATTATTGTCATTGTTGTAGTTCAAACTATTGATGCACTGACGCTTTCTACAATTTGCAATCACGTGACCATGCTTCTTACAATATCTACAAAACAAGCTGTTTGAGTTGTTTGAATTTTGATTTGGTCTCCTATTATCAAAATTCACCTTCTGTGAGTAATTATTTTGTTGCTTTGGAGGATATTGGCTTGAATAGGGCCTTTGCACCCCTGTAGAGAAGGATGCAGCATCTGAATGAAATGAAGGACTAGAAGTGTGTGCCTCTAGTTGAATCTCATCATTTATCAGCATGGAGTATGCTGTGTCAACATCAGGAAGTGGTTTACTCATCAAAATATTCCTCCTAACTCCTGAATAGGCTTCATTGAACCCCATCAAAAATTGATGCAACCTTTGTTCTTCTTCTATTCTGAAAACCCTCTTTATAACAACAAGAGCAATCAGGATATGTAATAGAGCATGCAAGTTCATCCCACAACTTCTTTATTTTGGAGAAGTAGGAGGCAATACTTGAGGACCCTTGAGAAATAGATGCAATTTCTTTTCTGATTTGATGTACTTTAGTACCATTAGCTTGCCCATACCTCCTCTCAATATCCTTTCACAGTTTTTCTGCAATTTCTGTGTACATTACACTCTCCCTAATCTCAAGTTCCAGCCCATTCAATATCCAAGCAAGCACTATGTTATTTGCTCTACACCAAGGCTCGAAATAGGGGGAATTTTCTTCTGGTGCCTTAAGGTTCCATTGACTAGTCCTAGTTTGTTCTTACATGACAAACCTATCAACATACTCCTTCTCCAACCTCCATAACCATTTCCATTGAACTTAGAGGTGACTAGAACAGTTCCTGGACTATCAGATGGTTGCAAATAATATGGATGAGATGATTCAACTGTGAAAGGGGTAAAACCGTCACTAGATGTTCCATCATTCGCATAGGATGTGGAATTATTTGCATTTGTTGCATTATTAGCAGCACTAATAGGTGTATTAACTACTGGAGTAACCATTTTGTATACAATAACTTAACACAACAACCAAATGCAAATCGCATATGTCGATGTAAAAAATGAATCGAAATTAAGGCACAAACAATCAAATCGAGTGCACGAAGAGGAGAAAATACCAATCAACAGGAGTAATTGTTACACCCCGCACTTTCAGAGCATGAGTATGCCATGTACATCACCGTAGTAATGGAGTGTCGGGGACGTCCATGATGTTTTGGAAGGTACAAGCCATGGGAAGTATGTAACAATAAAGTAAAGAATGAATTACGATCTCGTAAATCGTAATCGGAAAAGACTATTTCGAAACACAAGAACATGGCCATTATCAAGTATAATAAATGATAAATATCATGCAGGGGGAGTTGTGGAAGATTCCAGGACCAAGCAAATCAACGAAAATAAGTTTGTCGAAAATTTGGAACAAGTTGGAAGAATTAAGGACAAAATTTTGGGTCAACTTTGGAGGAGTATATCTCCAGGTATATGAGGAGTTTTAAGGTGTTTTAAAATCCTAAAATGAAGTTCGTCGAGTCTAGTTTCCAACACAATAAACTGCTCGTCAATAGGACATCGGAGTAGAGAATTATGGACGTTACAAGTTCAGCTGACAGAGCAGAAACGTGCTACAAGATCTGCTACGTGTAACCGCCTTGCTACGATGCGCTACGATGAACCCGACCCGAATTTGACCCCTATAAAAAGGGTAATAACCCCCTTTTTTCATCAGATTTTCCTGGAAAATTCCAGAAATTGGAAGAGAGAAAGTGGAGGAATCAAAAGTGAGCAATTTTTAAGTCGCGGGGTAGTGGTTTATGTCCGGGTAACTCATGGTTGTGATTCTAGTATTGTTTTGCGGTGGATTTTAGCGTGGATATTGAGGATATTGCCGTCTTAACAAGAAAAAAGGTATGAATCTTTCTCTTTTGGTATTATTTAAGGCTTATGTACGGAGACAAAGTCGTTAAATAATTGTATAGTAATTAAGTTGGTTAGTTATGGAAGTTGGAAAAACAGCGTGTGGGCTGTTTTATGGTACATATTGGTGTTGGAGATGATGTTATTAATGTTGGTATTGTTGTTGTTGTTGTTGGTTGCTGAATTGAGATTTCGGGCTAGGCATATAAACAGGGGAAATGTTGCCCGATTTTCGGCAGGATATAGAATAGTTTGACTTGAAAGCTTAGCACAAATATACTACGATGAGTCTAACGATTGTGTGAATCCTCTTAAATGTAGACTTGCGAGCTCGGACGAATAAGTGTAGATAATTGGAGGCTGAACAGGTATGTTAAGGCTAGTCCCTTTCTTCTAAAGGCATGATTTCTTTCTTATGAATCCAATAGGTGTTTTTCAAATGTCCCATGATCCCTTTATGTGAATCCATAAATGTATTCCAAGAATATTCTTATTCTCAAAAGCTAGAAATTCATAATTCATAGAGTTCATGATTCAAAGGCATGACTTCTTTCTTGATAATCCATAAATATTTTCCAAAATGTCCCTATTTTCTGAGTCAAAGATTTATGATTCTATAAGCTTTTATGACAACAACAACGGACATGTTTTTACAATATGAATAATGATGTTAAAGATGAGAATGTTTCTATGATGATTATGATGATGATGATTTTAATTCTAGAAATTCCAAAGCTTATGATGTTAATACTATTATGAGATTATTGAGATTATTTCATGATTTTCTCGATTTTATTCATTGTTGTTGATCTCACCTTATAATAATTGTTCCTTCAAGGTGAGATATAGCGATGATGATAATTCCATAATGAAAATCGGAGGTTACCGACCTTACGTCGATCCGAAGTAGTTATAGCTTTTATTTGGCTCTCATGCATGCTTTATATATATATATATATGTGCATATATATATGTATATATATGTGCATATATATATGTATACATATATATACAATATATATATATATATATATATATATATATATATATATATATATTACTACATCGAGCCGCGCTATAGCCGGCTGGGTACGACACACACAGTGCAACCATCGATCGGTTGGTTACACACACGAGTCCCGAAAGGTCGGGTACGTTACACATCGAGTCCCGAAAGGTCGGTACGTTACACACCGAGTCCCGAAAAGGCCGGGTACGTTATGATGATGATATTATATATATGTATGTAAGAAAAAGTTTTTTTTAAAAGTGAGCACGCATGACATCCGCGACGAGGCATCCACCGTATTACGAGTTATCTCTCTTATTCCATGTTACCTTCCATATCTATATTACGTTGTTATTCATGCCTTACATACTCGGACATTTTTCGTACCGACGTTCCTTCCGTGGACGCTCGCGCTCATGCCCGCAGTGGCGGGGAGACGGATCGTTCCGTGGGTGTTCTATCGGCCAGATTCTCGGAAGCACTCCACTTACTTCGGAGTCGTTAGCCTATTTGGTATTGTCCTTATGATCATTTGTATTCTATGTAGAGGCTCGTAGACGTGTGTGTACAGTTAGATGTTTTATAGCTCCACCGGTTCATATTGTTGTATAATATATGGGTGGCCTTGTCGGCCTTATTTTGAGCTCTTGATACTTTACTGTTAGCCTTGCCGGCTTTATGATATACGTTATGTTATGGCGACCTTGTCGGTCCGCATATGAACATATGTGCTGAATAATCGGATATTTCTATGTTGGGTCTTTTCTGCGTGCAGGTGTTCTTTGGGTTATGGTTTATAATGTTCAAAGTGACAGATAAGTCAGGTGGTTCCCGGCCGACGGGTCAGAGCCCGTCATACTCCTCGTATGGGTGTGACAGTAATCGAGTTGAAATTTACCAGTCCTTGCTCGAAATCGCCACAACAATGGAAACTAAAAACCCTAACTTCGCGAATTTGATTTGTAAAGAAAACGCTAACGAAACCAGCATCAATCAGTAGAGACGATGAAGTTCATTCCAAATCTGTACGAGTTAAGCTTTGATACCATGTTACATTGCGTTAAATTCATTGAAGGAAAATATGAATCAAATCAATGTTCATAAAACGGGGTTGGAGAAATTAGGGAAAAGTAGAGAGAGAAAATCTTTTATTTCCTTTGTGTAAGAATAAACCAACCAAGTCTTTACAATTACACTTCACTATATATATATATATATATATATATATATATATATATATATATATATATATATATACACACACACGTATGTGTACATGAGTACAAAGAGTAAACTAGATGGACTTAAGTATAAACCGAGCCAAACTATATGAACGAAACTAAGTATCAACAAAAACCCCCACATCTTAGGCTCTACCTAAAGGGGATGTCTTATTATATAAAAAAAAAAAAGTATTATTTTGTGGTAGTTATGACTTCTTTTTTCCAGTTTTATCTTGCTTTTTACAGTATTTTGTCATGTCTTTTATACTGATTTGAACTGCTTGTCCTGGTGCCAAGAGTCTACCGAAAACAGTCTCTCTACCTCCCAAGATAATTAAGGGTAAGGTCTGCGTACACTCTACCCTCTCCAGACTCCACTTTTCGAGATCTCACTAGGTATATTATTGTTGTTTGACTGCTACGTAACCTACCTGTAAATACTTGATGTATTTCAGTTGTAGGCAGGGAACGCACTTCTAGAGATTGTTCGGAGCATGTTGATGAGAGCAATTGTGAGCGATCAGTCCCGAGAGTAAGAGGAAGGAACGTACAAAGATACCAACTGAATGCTTATTCCCAATAATCGAGTGATTGAATTAGAGTTAATCTCTTAGGTCCCGAACCATAGTCCATAGTTTAAATTTTGCTCTTTTGTCTTTGGTGGAGTTGAGGCTAAATCTTATAGGGCAGGTTGTGTGTCCTTTACTCTATTTAGCTTCGTTTTAGTCACCACTAGTTAGAAACGTAACAAAAATCACTTCCATCAACTAATTTTTATATGTTAAGCGGGAGTTCAGAGAGATTTTAAAATTGCGCAGAAATGAGGTTCGCTACTTAAGGTAAATAACATTTCTACCTTATTTAATGGGAGTTCATGATTTATGAAGACCTCCTTCCTTTAATTCATAGGAACGGGAAGTCAAATTCTGATAGTTGTAAAAGTTATTGAATGAATCTATATTATTCTAATTTTAGGCGACAAATAGATTTTGGCAAAATAGCCATTAGTTACCCAATTTGATCGACAGAAGTTTGTAGTTGTAGAAGATAAAATGGTAGAGAAACTATATAGGATGAAGGTCTAAGGAAAATATGATAAAAAACACCAATTGAAGTACTCTGGCTATCCCCTTTTATGTGATAATGTTTGGCTGGATATGAAGTTTTAAAAAATATATAGAATTTTTGAAACTTGTAATCTAAAATAAACAATAGACATTTGTATAATTATAAGTCTTCTCATTAGAGATGAATAGGTTTAAAGTTTAGAATATAAAAATATATCTCATTATTTTTAAAATAAATTTTAAAAAAATAGTAATATAAAATGAGACAAAAGTATAAATATCTTGTCAAGTACCCATGAATGTACACGTACTACGGGAATGGTGGAGATTAACTACTCAAACTCGATAGTCACGGCAAGCTTATTTCATATACAGTATATGCTTCTGAATAGTCCGTTAATAAAAAGGTTTTTGTGAGACCCTCTTTACCCTAACAAGTATATAAATTGTTTAAAAGCTTAAATCTATTTGCAATTTCATTTGAATATGTTGGGGTAATATATGCATTTTAATATTAAAATTAAAATATTAAAGTGCATTATATCATGACATGTTAGTAGAGAAAGTGGGGTCATTATTTTTGTAACTCTTGTAACCACAAAAACATTATCTCCTACTAATTACCCCACGAAACCTTAATTTACTACGCACTTTCTTGACATTTACTTGTGGAAGAAATCTTAAACCTATATACATGATGCTTTCATTCTTGTGTTGTATGGGAAAAGAAAAAAAAAAGTAGATGAGGAGTGGAAGAAAATATTATGTTGTATTTATATTTTGAGGTTAGAGTAGAGAAAGAGAGAGTTGAGACAAAGAAAAATATTCTAAGTCTCCAACTAATTCACTACAAAAGAGAGTACTTTTATGTTGAAGGAATGTGTTCTTATGGTGGAGCTTGGACTCTTCAATTAGTTCGAAGTTGGTTGAGTCACACGACGTTGATGGGTTGTTGCATCCTGGAGGGGACAAGTCAGAGTTTTACTGCTGAACCGATAAAGATTACGCAGCAGTGGGCTTGAATCTCTTTAAAGACAGTAAGATATCTGCGCCTCATCTAGAAGATGATATCTGCGCCTCATCTAGAAGATTTTTTTTTTTTGGTTCATTTTATTGTAATTTTGAACTGTAATTTATCAGTATATTCACCAACAGAATTAAAAAAAAAAAAATCAATTTGCGTAGGGATATTATCAAGCTCAAATTACAACATGGTATATCTAAAGTGAGAAAAACGCCTAGCCTCTTCCTCCTCCTTAGTTCCAAAGTCAATGACTTCAATCATTGACGCACACAATCATTCTACTCCATTTCAATCCCACACTAGTCATTCAAATCTATTCAGTTTCGTTTATTCCCGTTTAACAATAACCTCATGCATCATTACAGCACGTGCCTAGGGTTTCAAGGAAAGAGGAGAAAAAAAAATGAAGAGAGATGATGAAAGAGAAACAAGCGAATAAATTTAAAGTACGTATAGTTATTACTCCCTCCGGATTAAAAAAAAGTGTTCACTTAGCCATTTGCACACTTCTTAAAAAAATACTAACTCCTAGACAAAAATAGGTAATTTAACTAAACTACCCCTAATTAAATAGGCATTGAGATTTGATCATATAATACTCAATAGGGGCAAATCTGGAAAAACAATGTTAATTCTTTCTTGATTTGATAAGTGGACACTTTTTTTGACCCAAGAAAAACTCTTTTTTTTAATCCGGAGGGAATAGTAAACTAGGAAATAAATACATAATTCAGGCATCATACTAACAAGATTCAATATAGACATACAAAAAGGTCGACTGAAGCATGTTGCCATGTTAGTGCTATAGTATGTACTATAGTCGACTGAAGCGTGTTATCTTTCTTTTTGGAAAAATCCAAAAGTTGCTACTATTTCATACACAATTCATTTTTTTTTAAAACATTTAATTATTAAAATTAAAGTGTTATGAGGGGACCCCTTTTATGATCTAAATTCTCCAAAAAAAAGGTTGTAACATTATTTACACTTTGCAGTCAGTTCGGGAGAAATAGATTTTTAGTTCTTTATAAAATAAAATAAAATAAAAAAATAGTTTTATGACCTTTTTACAATAGATCTTCATTTTTTTACACATAAGAGTTTTGAAAAGGTAATTTTCATTTATTCAAATTGTAAGAGGGCAAGAGATTTTATTTCCTCAATCAGTTGTTCATCATGTAACTGTATGAACAATAAATTCGATAGTATTATGATATAAATCATGCTCAAACAAAATAATACATCTAGTATGCATTCCTAAGTTAATGTTCAGACCCTTCTTAAAACTTGCTTATGTATATTTCTATCCCCCACAATCCACAAATGTGAGACGGATAGAGTAACAGTTAAATTTATACTTTACAACAACAACAACAACATACCCAGTGAATCCCACAACGTGGGGTCCGGGAGGGTAGGAATGACAAGAGACCTTACCCCTACCTTAGGTGGGAGGTCAAGCTTTGAAGACCTCGGTAGCCAAGAAAAGGCATATGAAAGGTCGATGCGGGCAAACAAATCAAAAAGTAATTATGAAAATGAAAACAATGAAAGTAAATAAGCCATTATAAACCAACGATACTCGCAAATCAAGAGACAAAAAACTATGTAGCAATATAACTATTCGTAAGAAAGGATAAACGCGGCTACCTACTAGCCTTCTACCCTAATATAAGTCCTCCAAACCCTCCTATCTAAGGTCATGTCCTCGGTAAGCAATAAATGCGCCATGTCCTGTCTAATCACCTCTCCCCAATACTTCTTCGGCCTACCTCTACCTCTTCTGAAACCGTCGCTAGCCAGCCTCTCGCACCTCCGCACCCGGGCATTTGCATCTCTCCGCATCACATGCCCAAACCATCTCAACCTCGCTTCCCGCATCTTGTCTTCCACTAAGGCTACCCCAACTTTGTCTCGGATGACTTCATTCCTAATCCTATCGCTCCTAGTGCGCCTACACATCCATCGCAGCATTCTCATTTCCGCCACTTTCATCTTCTCGAATACGAGATTTCTCGATTGGCCAACACTCCGCCTCATACAACATAGTCAGTCTAACCACCACTTTGTAGAACTTGCCTTTAAGTTCCGTGGCACCTTCACACAACACTCGAGGCAAGCCTCCATTTCATCCACCCCGCACCAATACGGCCATGTGATGTCATCATCAATCTCCCCATTTCTTGTATAATAGACCCAAGATACTTGAAACTATCTTTCTTCCCTCGTATGACCCGGGTGCCAAGCTTCATTTCCACGTCCGCCTCATGCACTATATCACCGAACTTGCACCCCAAGCACTCGTCTCGGTCCTACTCAACTTGAACCCTTTAGACTCCAGAGTTTGTCTCCAAACCTCCAGCTTAGCGTTAACTCCACTGCGAGACTCGTCAATTAGGACTATGTCATCCGCAAATAACATACACCATGACACCTCACCTTGAATTTGCCACGTCAATCCATCCATCTCCATTAAATGTTTACTCTACTTGTGTGTCATGTCCGTTAATTATGACAAAATTCTACTAAGGGAAAAATGGGAAAAAATAATTAATTGTGCCTTAAACTTCTAAAATGACAAATGACATGAGGCGACTATTTTTAATAACCACGACAGATAATTTGAGAAGGAGAGATTAACAGTTAAATTGTTAAATATATAAAAAAAAATTAAAAGAAAAGACTGTCAAATTTTCTTGATAAAAAGTTTACTTCCAATCATCTTATCGCATTTTATCAATTACTAGTAGATCAGAGTTTGTTGGCATAAGTAGATTGTAGAACTTCTAAACTTTTACTTGTACTCAACTAGTATACAACTTCGATTGATTTACCTTATAAATTACTTAGTAAACTCTACTCCGCTTCTTAAATACTCTCCATGAAATTAACTTGCTAAAGTACTTTTAGTTCATCTACGTCCACCCTTGTAGGCTTTTAGCTTGGCACATGTTAGTGATGTTACCCAACATACAAAAACGCCATTGAGGATAAAAGGCTGAACCATTGATGTGGACCATAAGTCCGCTAAAGTTTGGTCAGTATATTATTAGAGACTTTAATTTAGAGGCTTTTTGAAAAAATGGTTGCAATGACAAGATTGTAGTACTGGGTTTTAATTTAAAAGAGAAACAAAACACTGATTAGTCTTGCATTATAATCATGGTTGCCTTCTGTAACTGAACTGACCTTTTTCTAGTTCTACGTACGTCCATTTTTGTTCTACTCTTTGGCCAATTAATTGTTTAAGTTACTTTTTAAACATTTTTTTGAGTAGGAGATTTGCTGCTGTAAGGTAAGTCTGGTCAAAGCAAGTTTTCTTTAGATCCTACAGAAATTAATCCGCAAAAAAGGGTTAAAAAGCACAAACATTCAGCTTATTATGCTGAACTTCTCTTGTTTTCATGAAGATCTATTTGATTTTATGGCTAGGCTATTTTCATAAACAAAACGAGGAAAGATGAACAGGTTGTACGTTCTATGAAGATTGAACCCTCGAAACCTTTAATAGGCTTATTTGCATGAAGTTATGTAAACAAAATGGCATTTTAATACCATGATCTTAACAAGGCAAAAACAAAAACAAAAAAAGAGAAGAAAATAGTAGAAAAGGGATAATAAGAAAGTATGTATAACTTTGGTCTTGAGCAGTGTAGCAGGTTTAATTATAAAACATAAACTTTAACCATTCAAATAAAGAGAATTGGAGGAAAATCAAGAAGCGAAGACCTGAAAATTCAATAGAACAGGGTGCTGGAAAAAATAAAACAGACAATAGAACAGGGTGCAGGAAAAAAAAAACAGACAAGAAAAACAATAAACGAGAAAACTATTCCAATGTCAAGGAAAAAAAAGGGTAAACAAGTAGAGATGAAGAACTGAAAACTGAATATAAAGCATACAAAAGATATTAATTGTGGGATTTGAAGATGTGGATATATACTAGAACGTAACGTAACAAAAAAAAAAATGAACAAGTTAGTGTACTTACCAAGAATCAGTGGAATACTCAAAGAGTTTGCCTTTAGTTGAAAAAACAATCAACCCAACTTCAGCATCACAAAGCACAGAGATCTCCTGAGCTTTCTTAAGCAACCCAGATCGCCTCTTAGAGAACGTCACTTGCCGATTTATTTTATTCTCAATCCTCTTCAGTTGCACTTTTCCTCTCCCCATTTTTTAATTGGAGACAGAAAAATGCTAAGGGTGTTTTTTTATAGCATGAGTATAATATATTTCTCTGTTTGGAAGTGAAATGGTTGTGCCAGATGTAAAGAAAATTATATCGTATTGGGAAGTGGAAGGATCCCCCAGATAGACAGAGAGTGGATGGAGCTGGTTTTGGTAAATACCAGAGTGGTTTCGTCAAAAGATCTGTCGTGTTTTGATTGGTTGAGGGTACTGTTTAGTTGTTAAGTGTGTCTGAGACCACAAGTTAATACCGTGCGTGTGGGGTTGTGAGTAACTGTACGGACCAAAGGGATCTAACATCAGATCATATTCCGATGATGCTAAGGCTGGTTTAATAAAGCTTAAGTATTATTCCCCCAGTCGTGTTTGACTAAATAATAAATTTAAGAACTAAATAGAGTTTTTTTAAGCTTGCAGTTTAAAAATTGTTATAATTATGTGAATATATAAATCAGCTCATTAAGATAAATGGATAGTTTAAAATAAAATTGTTACTAAATAATATGGAAATATGTCACTCTTTTTTAAATTGATTAAAAAAGTTATTACATAAATCGGACGGATTTGTTAAGACTAAATGAGTTTGTGGAACAAGCCGAAATACTCCCTATCTCCCAATTTATGTGGTGTGTTCATTGTTCAAATTCCAAGAGTTAAACGAGCTTCGTGTATCGCAATTTTTTCAAATGACTTTTAAATGTTATGAATTGTTAATTGTTAGTAACTTGTAATGTTTTTTACGTAGTTTTCAAATATATAAATTTGTTTGAAAAAATTTAAAAATTTTATGTCCAAATTTACTGTCAAAATTAAGAAGTTTGACTCTTGAATCTGAGTTGCGACACAAAAATTGGGACATAAGGAGTGATATGTCTATCATGTTTATTTTAATTAGAATTTAAGTAGAGTTAAATTAGTTATTAGGTAGTTGATATAATTCTCTTGATAAATATCAATTAATATCTTCATAGAAATACTAGTAATTAACGCACTATGACATGTTAAGACGGGATTTTCTTTCACTCCTCAATTTCACCCTAAGATGCAATGTCTTCATTTGTTTTTTGTTAAAAGTTAAGAACAAATAGCTTTTTTCTATGTTTATTCTTTCTTAAATACTAGTACTTAGTAGGCGTTTGGCCAGCAATTTTGAAACCATGGTTTCAAACCAGCGTTTGACCATCAATTTTTATAATAAGTCGTGGTTTGAAACCATGGTTTGAATCCAAATCATCCAAAAAAGCATGGTTTGGATTTGAAACCCTGGTTTCAACTTTTTTAAATACAAAATTTAACCCATAAGTTAATATTTTATTAAAAAAATCCATAAGTTGGTAAATATTTTTAATAATTACCCCCATCAATCATTTACCAATCTCATTAACTTCCACCAACCTTTATTTATGTCTACCAATCTTTAATTTATGTGGGAAAATTATATTAAATAGTAGTTACATTACTATTCATGTTAAATTTTCGATTTTATTGAAGTAAAATTTGATTAATTGATGTTGCATTTTTTAGAAAAGCCTTCTAGTAGTGTACTAATTTTGTTATAAACTACGATTTGCTCATTTGGTAAGATTGTATAAGAATTGAGAATGTTTTGATAGTTTTCACAATTTGTGGGGTTTTTATATCTATAAGAGAAAATACAATTTAAAATATTCAAATTGTATGTCCAAACACTTTTCAAACCATGGTTTCAAACCATGTCCAAACGGGGCCTTAATATAAGAGGGAATCTCTTGCTTTTTGTCGTCCTCATAAGCTTTGGGGTGGGGCTTCCTTGGTGATATTCCGAACTTATCCCAAAGCTTGCCGTTTTATGTATCTCCCATGCTTATTGATCTTATCTTAAAAAGGATAGCTTTGGCGGTGAAGATTTGTACAACGAGCTATGTAAATGGTACCTTGTACTTGGTCTTATTTTCTATATCACCATTAGCTTCTAAATAAACACGTGTATTAGACTAAGAGAATTATTTCTTCGTTTTAAAGTGTTTGTCTGGTTTTTACTTGGCACGGAGTTTAAGAAAGTAAATAAGACTTTTTAATCTTGTGGTTGTTAGCTAAACATATGTAAAATGTACCAAAATGCCATTTAATTTTATGGTCTTAAACATACCATGTGGAAAGTTGAAATTAAAGAGTTGCTAAAAAAGAAAAGATACATTCTTTTTTAAACAGACTAAAAAGGAAAGTAAGACATACATGTACTTCTTCCTATGTCCTTTTCATCAAAAGCAAAGGTTGACCCGTTCGTGCGTAAAATGTTCAAATTGCCGGTTTTTTTATTTTCATTAGGGAAGCTATTTTCTTCATTTTTAAGAAAATGATTTTCCTACAAAATATTATTTATCAAAAATTTTGACCAGTCAATAATGGAAAAGTTGAGAAAACGTTTTCTGAAAATGTTTTCCGCCATACCGAACTCACTATTTGTTTTAAACCTCTAAAGTTTTGCTTCTTTAGTGAATAACGAATCTTGTGTTCCTTTGTATTTGCTAAGTCTCCTTCCACACTTCCTTCCTCATAAATAATTTCTTCTTTATAAATTATTCAATTATGTGAGTGAAAAACTTTAATAATTATAAAGACTTACCAACAAAATAATGATACACTTGCCAAGAAATTAAACTAATTATGCAATAGAAAAATGTAATATAAGTTATAATTAAAACAAAAAGAAATTAATATCTTTCTAGCATGAGTTTGAACCCAAACTTAGCACGGACCCTCATGCAACTAGTTAAACTCATAAGAGGAATTTTTGTACTCCTTCCATTCCAATTCTTATGGTACTAGTTCACAGCTTCACCTAATTAAATCGATTAAACTATTCAAAAGTTGAACTTTCATATGGCTAGCTTCATTGCAGACCAACTTTTAAATCTTAATTTTTAATTTTCTTTCTGCTCACACTAGAACGGGATAAATGGATTTTTGATCCTTTACAAATTTTTTTTTAGTTTTATAACTTTTTTACAAAAGATCTTCATTTTTTACACATAAGAGATATGAAAAAAAAAAAATCTTCTACTCAAATTACAAAAGGCGAAGAGATCTTATTTCCTCCACTAAAACGCTATAATTTTACATACACAATTTAAAGCGATAGTGGACTAAAGGCATTTTTCACTTAGGTACAGTCGTACAGAGAGCACATACTCCATACCGCTTCACTAATCAATGGCCTTAAAGAGTATTTGACGGAGTTTATAAGTATTTTTAGTTTATCTATATGTTTGGTAAACATTAAAGTTAAAAGTCTGTCACCTCTTATGAGTATACAACTTATAAACACTTTTGTTTTGATCAAACTTTTCACTTTTTTATCTCAAATACTTTTTGTAATCTCCGAAGTACACTTTATAAACATGCCTTTTAATCATCATATATTATATTGAAATACGGAATGGAAAAATTGAACTGGAATTTTGGCCGGGATATTAGTATATTACATAAATCTGATATGTAATTATGTATGCGTAAGATATTGGCGTGATCTAATTATGATCTGTCCATTTGTTTTTACGTTACATGTACTATCACGAGTCCGCAACTTAAATAACCCACTTTGTGGGATTTGAACATAAATACCCACTAAAAAAAAAAGAAGTTACAATACTACCTTTTGCGCATGAGTTTCCTGCACAAAAGGACTTAACAGTTAACGGCGTTGTTAAGTCCTTTTGTGCAGGAAATTCCTGCGGAATAGGGGTTAATATAAACCCTAACATTTGACCAATTTTCAAGTCACTCTTCACCTCCTCCATTTTTACTCTTTCAACATATTTTAGCCCCCAGAAAATCATGTCTCAAAGCTCTGAAACGTCAAACTTTGTTATAAAACCCGAAGTTTATGAATGTGGTTATTATTGTAAGCTAAGAACATCAAGGACCCAAGATAATCCGGTTCGTCGTTTTTGGCGCTGTAAAGTGCCCGAAGTAAGTGTTTTTACAAATTTTTAGGGTTTAGATTTTTTTTCACATAATTTACTTTCAAAAACTGATTTTCTTGTAATGTTCATAGGATATGAATGATTGCAAACATTTTTTATGGGAAGATAGCAATCCCGTGGACAAAACGATGGCAACGATGTTTAAAAATCCTCCTGTTGATAGACATACCGCGACTTCACGTATCACTAGATATACCGCGAAGTTTGACTCACAGTTTAAGCTTATGGAAGCTCAAGAAAAAATCGACATTTTAGAGGTCTCTCTAAAAGAATCCAAAGAAAAATAAAGTTTTTTCAAGGCTAACCTTAAAGACACTCAACACGAGAAAAATGCTTTGAAAGAAAAACTGAAATTTTGGAAGATTATTTGTGCTATCTTCCTGTTGTTTATTATTTCTATGTATTTTTTTTTTAAGTTTATTATTTTTTGTTATTTTTATGTAATTTGTTTTTACTAGTTGTGCGTTTTCATGTATTATGTAATCGGCACCTTTTATGTACTAATTTATTTGTGTTTTTGTTAAAAATTATGAATTGTTGAACTTTTTATGTATTATTAACTCCAAGAAGCTTATATAAATTAATAATAGACTATAACAATCAAAGACAAATTAAAATCATACTAATTTTCTTCAAATTGATGACTTCATCATAAATTAAAAATACAAACTAAATCATGAGTCCGAAACTTAAATGACCCAAAAACTAAGCAAGTGAACCAAAGTAACCCCTAATCATCTTTAGAATAGAAGTCCTCAATATCGTCATCAGAATAATATTTTGAGTTTCTTAAGACATATCTTCTTTTTGTAGATGTTAGTTCTCTACCCGTTGATGATGCTTGTTCTTCGGTCAACTTTAGCATGTAAAATCTACAACTTCTTGCTAGCATTCTGTTGTGTTCTTTTCTAATCCTTTGTACGGCAACCTCGCAAGAATGTGGATCAGATTGAGGCATGGTCATTGAGAACCTTGTTGGGATTTGAGCGTTAAGATTTTCCAAGTTACGAACAAGATGTTCTGATTCGGCATGCCGATATGCCCATTCTCAGCGTAACCCGCAATAATATTCTCGCGGATCTGAATATTTCACATTGCAAAAATCATCATTACACTCTATAAGAATGTGGGGTGTAAAATTGTCTATCTTGGATTCATTTTTATCAAGATAACTCTATTCACCGGAATAGCTGCTATGATTTGAGCTTTCATCACCACTGTTATTCGAATTATTCGAATAATTTGGAAGGAATACCGACCAATCTACATTTCTACTGCTCGACATTGAATATGTTGTAGTTTAATAACAAATGAAAGGCTACTTATATAGTTGCAAACCCCCAAGTACCCTTAGGGTCGTCATTATGACCCTACCCATTTACTTTATTATAAAAAAATATTAATAGGATCACGGGGATTCATCTTCATCGAACATATCACAGTTCGAATCCCACTTGGATCTGAATTTGATGTAACCATGTTGACCAAATTCTACCCTGAGGCATCATATTTTCATCCGATTGTTCTCTTCGCGAAAACGGTTAAGAGCAAAATTGAACTCTTGTGGTGTACCACAAGGCATTGACGTAGCACGACTTTTTGGACTTTGGAGTCCGAGTGCCCTTAAGTTTTGTTCTAGCATTTCAGCCTCTCTAACACGCCAATTCCACTCAGCTCTCATTGTATTATTATATTCTTGATTGCATCTATAGTTAGGATTATTTGAGTATTTAAAATCATCCTCATGTAGTTCTCATATCCTACCCATTGCTTTGAATATGTTTGCTGGGGTAAAACATGTAATAGAACTAAGATCAGAAAATTGATTCCAAATTGACATAGTAACTCGTTTTAATGTGAATGCTAGTTGTTCGTCATTCATATTATATACTACTCCTTGATTTGACAACAATATGCTCGCTTTTGACCGCTTTGTATGACGCACTTATATTGCGCAACATTTAAATGCGCAAAATATGAGTTTTCGGAATGGCATCCTTGATTTGACAACACTATGCTCGCTTTTGACCGCTTTATATGAGACACTTATATTGTGCAACCAATCATATGCTTTTGGCTTCACTGCCTTGATCATCTCCATCCGCACAAGAAACCTTTTTTCTTTGGGCTCTATTGTAGCCGCCCACATCAATTTGTTTAGTGTGCTGTTTTTAAAGGCCGTTTGAAAATTTGCTTTTATGTGCCTTAAACAAAAGCGATGGTAAGCAAAGGGGCCTGCCACCCCGCCAAATGAAACATATTGTTCAATATGTCGTGATCTCGATCAGATAGCACGCATATGCCTATACGATCCATAATAACATATCGCCTCAAATGTGTCAAAAACATCTCCCATGTCTAGTTACTCTCGTTAGCGGCACTAGCGAAAGCAAGAGGGAATATCGACCCATTGACATCCATTCCTACGGCAATCAGTAGCTTGATGTCGTATATCCCCTACACATGCATGCCATTTATGGATATGACTAGCCGGCAATGAGCGAAACCATCAACGCATGCTCTGAATGTCCAAAAGACAAAATTAAAAATATTACTGGCCACACAAGGTTGGGTGTCGAGCTTTCCCTCTATAATAGTACCAGGATTGAATTTTTGTAAAGCTGCCATATACCTCGGCAACTGCTGGAAAGAGCCCTCCCATGTACCATAAATCATTTCAAAAGTGCGCCCACTATCCCTTTCTCTTGCTTATCGTTTATGATATACTCTCTCAACGTTTCTAATGCAATCTTTGATAGGGATCCTGGACAAGTTTAAACAGACAACATTTAGCAATGATAATTTAATTGATGTCAAAATTATAATGAACTTGGTCGAATAGGTTACCTTAGGGTTTCGGCAACGTCAACAAGTAACGCTTGAGCAATCATATGTGTATCTAAATTAAAATGATTTATTCGATTCTCTTCCATATCACAAGTGTGACGTGGGTGGAATTTTGTGATAATCCACATACTATCATGAGTAACAATAGCCCGAAGCATCCATTGACAACCTTGATACTGTCATCTGCAAACTAATCTCCATATCTTTTGGATAGAATCATCAACCCTAAACTCTCTCATTTCCTTGAAGCTATAAATTTTGACTGCCCTTTGCAATGCCTTTTTGGATTCGAACATCATGCCTTTTGCAAGGTGAACTTCATCGTTCACAAGATTGACCGGTTCTTTCAATAATTTTTGGCGAATTGGATCATCTTCTCTGGTGAAGACAAAGGCATCAACACGACCTTGAAGATTGTCAAGATATGAATCACGTCGAGTACCCTTTGAATTGGGCTACCGCTTACCATGCGGTATTGGCTTGGTGAATTGGGCTTCCTGCCAGCGGTTCTTACTGGTGTGGCCGATTTTGCATCATTTCTACTAACAGTTGTTCCTGCCTATAAGGATGAACATCAACCTCATTAGCTGATATATTTACGCCATCATCATCGGATACCTCTGCATTCGGTATATCATCGCTATCACTTGATGATGTTTTTATATGTTTTGGATAATCATCACCATCTAGTAAAGGCCTTTTCCTACACGAAAAATAGGTAACATATTTTAAATACCAACATCAAAATATATATGGATTATTTAATATTAAGGTGTTGAACCTACCGATAATGATCAATATTGTCCGGGTTTGAAGGAAGATCAACTACATCGAAATCAACATTTGGTAACACTAGCGAGTTTTCTGAATAATTTTCGCTACAGAGGCAGTTCAAGTATTGCAAATACTAAACATCAAAATATTATTTAATTAATAAAAGGTATACCTACCGATAATAATCAACTGCACCGAACTGAGAGGATTGCCTAATATTACTCATATCAGGTGTATAACCCCTAAAAATATACAAAAAAACATTACTATTACCATACATATAATAAAATAAACATGTGCTACTACACAAAATAATAATTAAAAAATGGATATTTACCAATTTTCACCGTAATTTTGATTAAATTGCTGGCTTAGAGTTTCAGTGACGCTGACCACTCAAAATGTTTCCATAGAAATCAAGTCCGTATAAGTGTTACCATGAGTAGGCCGGACTTGAGGGACTTCTTTGACGAGTCCTGGCCAAGACTTCACTACGACTGTGAGGTATCTTTTCAACATACATTTCAAGAACATTTAGGGTGATTAACCCCCTATATTCTTCCAGCGCCCTCAAAGACTCATCATCAATGATATTCCACTCCCCATAAAGCACTAACCTTGCGGTGCAATGGATATTGGATATTTATCTATTACAGATAATCTGTACTCACGATTACTTTTCATTCTTTTGTGTATGGCACAGGGGCGGTCCTACCTTGGTGCAAGTGGGATCAGTTGAACCCACTTGCTCAAATTTTTTTATACTACTTATTTATGAAAATTAGTTTTCGAAGAACTAACTACAGTATATTAACGAGGATTGAACCCACATGACAAAAGGCGAGGCGAGGCGTAATGGTTAATGTGTGTTCATTTTGACCGAAAGGTCAAAAGCTTGAAACTGGACTTCAACACTTTTGCGCATGCATTTTTCATATTTTTTCAGAAAAATGGATAGATTTACTCTAAATTTCTATTTGTGGCTTTTTCACTCTTTCCAACCTTGTCGTGTCATATCAAAAGCCCATCTGAATATGTCCATACTCCGTCACTCTGCAAATATTCTTTTATCTCAAAATTTCACAGTTTTTATTTTGAAACGTTTTGATATTTTTAAAAGATTCTATTACCTCTTTCCATGGTCGACGGACACGATTTCGTTCCTTTTTAAAAAAAATTGTGTTAATTTAACTTATTTCATAGTCCAAAATTCTTATATTAAGATTATTAATGGTATAGTTTAGTTTATATTCTCTTTTGTTGTTATTGTTTGCAATTTGTTGTTTGTCAAAATAAAAATTTTCGTAGCTTTTAATTTTTTAGTATAAAAAAATAGTACGTTTAGCATTTTGGTATAGATCACTTGATGTTTGTTAAGTAAAATATTCTTTCTCTTATAAATTTTGATAGATTTTTAAATTTTACAAAGTAAATATATTTGTTAAATCTTGATTTATGATTTTCATATTTTAAAGCGTGGCCTAGAAAAAGAGTTGTAGGCAAAACCATTTTGAGGTTTTGTTATGAACCAAAATAAAGAGCGGAGGTTGAAACACATTACGTTATGCCTAGTATTGCATTTACGGTGAGTTACTATCGTGGACTTTAGTTTTTTTTTTTTTTTGAACCCCCTTGCATGAAATCCTGGGTCCGCCACTGGTATGGCATTGAGTAATGTTTTGTAATCCAAGGTAGTTGGAAACTTAAAATGGTATTGTGGCTTAACGCTAGAACAAACAGTATGATTATCATGAAAAATCTCTCCATCCCAAAATAAAGAAACCTTAACAGTTGAAGGAGGAGAGGCATTTTTTTTTTATGAACTTTGGAGTTTTTTTTTTTTTTTCTTTTTCTCAAGAACTTGAAAAAAGATGACTTAAACTTTTGAAATGGATGAGTCTTTACCTCATGCAAAATTCATACTTATTAAATAGAAAAAATGTGAGCTAAAAGTAAACATTTAAAAAGCGTGAGCTGCTAAATAATACTACCTATTGCGCAGGAATTTTTTGTGCAAAAGGACTTAACAACACCTTTAACTGTTAAGTCCTTTTACGCAGGAAATTCCTGCGCAAAATGTAGTATTGTAACTTTTTTTTTAATGGGTATTTTGGATCAAAATCCCACTTTGTGGGTCGATTAAGTTGCGTACTCGTACTATCAGGCATATGGTGCCAAATTAAAAAGCCAAAATGTTCTCTTATGCAACGACACTGCTCCACTTACTTATCCATTATCACCTTCGGAAAACTTAATTGTCTGAGGATGATGTTCATTGGTGTCTAATCTCTTGTTACATAACTAAAAGTCATTATTCATTTGTCCCTGCTGAGTGATTGTGAGACGAAAGCCCCATGTGGGCTGAACTTTATTGTCTTAGCAAAGTAATATGGCAAAGAAAATCTGTAACTTATTGTTAAGTTAAACACGCCTCTTTTCAGTTCTAGCTCGGGAGAACATAGATTGGTCAATAATTAAGTTTGTAACTGTTTACAAAATCTGGCTTCAGTTTTTTTTTTTTTTTTTTTTTTGCGCATAAAGAATCTTTGCAAAATTATTTGTTTATTTAAATGGTAAAGGAATATGTTCATCCATTTTCTAGAAATTTAAACAAAGGTAATTTCATTAATTCTATATAATTCTTAACTTATTTTGTTTCTTCATCTTTAATTCAATGACCAGCAACGAAGTTCTTGGGCAATATAGATATTTGTACTTAACTGGACCACAGATTGAATATAGCATGGACGAAACTGATGAAGCAGAAATAATAGGCTGAATTTGGAATGGGGGTGAAATTATTGAAGTGTTATTGTCAACAAAAAAGATCACATATTTGTCTATTTCTCGGATAGGCTTCGACGTCAAAATAACCTGCTAGTATTAGTAATAAATAAAAATAATTCAAGTCTGTTATTTCACCAAAATAGAGTCGAAAGATACCCTACAGCACTCAATACTAAACGCCAATACTTGTTTTTTTCCTTTTTCGATGAATTAATTAAGTTGTCCCGGAATAGAAAATGTTCAAGGATTTCATTAGAAGCATATTTAAAATTCAAATAGTTTATATTACTAGTAACTTCATAATCTCTCATAATTAAATGGAATACTATGTTCAATGACTTATATTTCATATTTATAAGACTTAATAGTAATAAATATCTTGTCACGGAAAATGTTTTTAGATTATTAATTAGTAGAGAGAAGTTTAAATGTGTTCTTCGTACCGTGTACAAATAATAATGACATAGTATGTATTTTTTTCCTCATTCTTTGCATGTTAAAAAACTTTGTATTCAATAGTTCTACTAGTAAATCGTATGGGTTTATAATTTAGAAATTATGGGTTTAGATTATCTAAAATATTTTAATTTACGTCTTCATCTTCCGAGGTTTAATGTTAGTCCATAAATAAAAGCCCAATAATAAGTGTGATATATGGTTATTGAGTAGTAATGCACGTCGTGTGTTTGATTGGGTCTAGTAAGATAGTGAATTTAGGCTAAAGCCGATGAAGCTGGTAAAAAAAGATTCCATGTAGACATTTTATTTGAAGTCATGTCCCTTTCTGATCTTCATATAAACACTAAAACACACGTTTATTTTTGTATACAGGTAAAACCGAGGACACGGTCATGCTCGGTTTCCCGTTATTACGACTATGCTCGGGATTCGCCCGAGCATCTCACCGGGATCGAGAGCTCGAGAACGGATTAGTGTGAGGCAATAATGGAAGGACAATGCAACGCCATAACGGAAGGCGAAATATCCGCCGCACACAGATATTCTCCGGCGCCAATCCCGGCGACCAACCGTCAACCTTGAGGTTATTTTTTATTTAGAGAGTTGTACTAAGTACGTAACTCCTCTTATATAAAGGGGGAGGCCCCGAATTCGAAAGGGACGAGACGAATTGAGAATAGAGAGAGGATTGAGATCAATAACCATAAAGAATATAGCTTCTGTTCCCATTTGTTCGTAAGTTTTATTTTGTTTGCATTCCTTGAAAGCTCGTGATAAAAAGACATCGACCTCGGTTTCCCAATCCGAGGTCCTGTGAACCCGGTATTTGGTTAGATTTGATTTCTTTGACCATTCCATCGTATGTTATACTACTCAAATCTTTAATTGAATTTAGCTGCATATCTTTGACATAGTATATAAATTTAGCATACATATTTAGGGTTAAACGGTTTAGCGCCAGAGTGGGCCTTAGATATTAGCGAGCGGTTCAATATAACACCGTGTTCAAACTCGATATTTTACACTTGTTCTTTGAGGTTTGATTTCGAGGTATACGAAATGTCGGATTCACGTTCTCATCAACTTCCAAGTGGAACCGAACCATCACGAGCATGACGGCGGTGATGCACCGGACCAAAAGACCTCTTTTATAACTAGATTTGGCATATATTGTTATAATGTAATGCCTTCGGCCAAAAAGCCGGCAACCAAAACGCCTAGTCAATGAAGTTTGAACATCAAAAGGGAAACCAGGAAATTTTTTAATAATTTTAAGTCCCCGCGAAGGACCAAAATTTTTGCGGGGACTTTTAACTACTAAGGAAATAAACATAAGCCCCCCGAAAAAGCGTT
>NC_081346.1:8021316-8049433 GCF_029784015.1 Lycium ferocissimum | reverse complement strand
ATAAAGAATATCCTTTGTTTGTTGTAATTTTTTTTTTTTCACCTTGAAAGCTGTGAAAAAAAGACATCATCGGTTTCCCCAAACAGGTCGGGGTTTTTTGGTTGATTTGATTTCTTTGACCATTCCATCGTATGTTATACTACTCAAATCTTTAATTGAATTCGTGCATGTCTTTTTCGTAGCATATAAATTTAACCTTTACTATTTAGGGTTAAACAATTTTTTTATTTAAACAATTGTTTTAAGAATTATAAAATTCGCCGTAATTGTCCCATTGACACCATCATAAAGAGAATAAGATTTAGTTATACATCAAAACCAACATGACTTCGGATTATCATGTTCGATTAAACAATTTAACATGTTAAATGGCTAATATCATTTTTTTTGTTATATCGGCCTAAAGAAAGAAAAAATCTAAACGAAATGAAATGCTTTTATTATATCCCAAAAAAGGAAATGATAAAAGAGAATAGCTATATAATACCCTGTACTGACCCAATTGATCCTTCACTTAATATTAAACCAATTGGCCGAAAAAAGCTACTGACATGTCAAAAGCGGTAACATAAATGTTACTCCTATTTAATATTTACAACTATTATTGGTTTAAATTCACACACGTGAAGTGGACGTGCCCCAGCCTTCTTTATGTCATGATATGCTAGTCAATAAATCATGAGTATAATAACCAGCAATAGACCAAAACGGAAAGAAGAAAATAGAAAAAGAACAACAATAATGTAAAAGACTCAGTAATAATGTCTCCACTCAAATGGGAAATATTTTACCGCTATGCAACATACGTAGTAAAAAATCTAAAGGCAAAGTTCCACATTTGACAGTCGTTCAAAAATAATACTCCATTCAATAGTCAAATATGTATACAATTATGTATAAAGGATATATATTTTGTATATTAATATATTAAAAATATATATTATATAGTTATCAACGTTTATTTTAGTTGGCACAGATACGGTATAAAAAACACAAATCTAAAAGGAAAAATTGAAAATATGAGGAAATGAGTTGAGTAATTTTTTATGGCATAATAGTTCCAAATAAAGTGGTAGCTGGGCAGTGAACAGTAAGAGCAGTATTCAATTAGAGGGCTTTCACGTGGGCTAGGGCCCATATGATTTAGCTTTATATGCAAGTTGTAGTGATGGGCCTTGTCTCTTTTAGGCTATCATAACTTTTGACTATTCCTTTGTTTGGCCGAATCAAGTAAGAATGAAAGGGAGATAATAGTCAAAATACCCCCCAACGTTTGACCAAAATGCCAACTACACACGCTGCGGGTCAATGCACTCCCATACATGATTTTTCGAGAAAAATGGCGCTTTGCTGATGTGGCGAAGAGCGTGAATACACCGCCCGGTGCGCGTAATGGCCTTAAAATCTGCATCGACGTTTTGGACGCCAACTAAGCTGCCTACATATGATGCCAAGTAGATAAAATTTGAACTCCTCCATTTTTAGGCTACTTCATCTTTCATCTTCATCTTTACCTTCTATTTAATATCCATCCCCATTTTGTTGTCAAAATAATATCCATTATAAACGAAAATCTCAATTTGAAGAAAATCCATATATGATTAGAACAACTTGTTAAAGAACAACTTTCCACCATAAACGAAAATCGAAGAAAGAAAAAGGAAAAATGCGGAAAAAAATAAGGATGAAAAATCGAATCTTGTTAAAGAAAATCGATTGGAAAGTTGCTTGTTTGGAGTTGCTGTTGTTGCTTGGTTGGAGTTATTTAAGCACTAATTCTTTGAGTTGATTTGGGAGAAAATTAAACTCCATTGCTAAGAATTTTGGAGAAAGCTATGAAGAACACCAAATGGGTTTCTCTAAATTCTTGATTGTTTAATCAAATTAATGAGGGCAATTGTGAAATTGCCGCTTGCTGGGGTGGTCTTTAAATTCTTGCCCCTCATATTTGAAATCTTTAAATTTTCTTCGGCTAACACCCATAGGTTCAAGTTCGAACCCGCGTACGGTCAAAATTTTTAAAAAAAATTCGCAAGCGAGTTTAAATTTATTTATGGGACCCATACTTTTGTTAAGGAATTACCAGTTATGCGGACCAAAGCATACTTATGCCTTATTAAACTGAAAGACTTGGCATAAGTATGCGTTAAGATAACTTTGATAATTCCTTCAAAGTTATGCGGATCCGGATCAAAAGTTGCCCGATTAAAAGTATGCCCACGCCCGTAACTTTGTGAAAATTATCAAAGGTTATGCGACCGGCATCTTATGCCTTATGGGCGGACTGGCATAAGTATGCGTCCGCATATAACTTTTGATAATTCCCAAGTTATCTTGATCAAGCATAAAGTTCTGACTTAGTAGGAAATATGTTCCTACCGATTCAATGTAAATTTGGTCTTTCAGTCGCGATTACAAAACAAATCTATGGTAGTATACGAATCATTTCCATTTTATATAAGTGTTCAAGCACTTCGACGGGGAAAAAGAGTAAACTTATGCCACGAGTAGAAATAAACAAAATTTAGATGCATATGTTACGTGTTTGAGGGCCAAAAAGCTCGCCATTACGCAATATTTATCTTTCGGTTTACGGAAAAATAGAAGAAGGAAAATATATTCGATAAATATGAAACAACAATAGGAAAAACGATAGACAATATAAAAGTATGCCCCGCGGCATAACTTTGTGAAGGAATTATCAAAGTTATCGGACCGACACTTATGCCTTATGAGCGGAACTTGGCATAAGTATCGGGTAAAAGCGTAAAATTTGTAATTCCTTAACAAAAGTATCACGGGTCGCATCTGCCACGACAATCTTTGTCTTGCGATTTTTTTTTTTTAATTTATGCTTTGAGCGGGGTTCGAACTCAGAACCTCATGATTTCGGCGGGAAAGCTCAAAGTTGCAATACAAAGGGCAAAAATTAAAGACCAGCAATATGAGGGGCATAATTTAAAGACCACGAATATGAGGGCAAAATTTAAAGACCACCCCGAAAAGAAGGGCACTGCGCAAAAAAATGAATTAATGGATGAACTTTGTTATTTGGTGTTAGGAAAACCTTCCTTTCGCATTTGGGTTTGTTTGGATAAGATTTGAGCAAGTTGGTGTGATTTTTTTTTTCAACTCTAGTGAAGATGATGATGATGATGATGATAATGTTGATGAAGATGAAGGAGAATTGGGTATGGGTTTTCGGATCCTTAATAAAAATGGAGTATGGAAAATTGAGAGATTTTTTTTTTTTTTGAAGAAGAAGAGTAGATGGATGGAGGAAGGGGGGGAAATTAATAAAAAATGGGGCAAAATTAAACGCGTGGCACGTGGGGCGGGGCGCGTGTGGACATGCCATTTAATATTTGGGGTTAGCGATTGGACCGCCATATAAATGAAAAAAAGGCGCCTTATTTTTCTTCTTGAAAAAAATTTGTCAGGGGTAATAGGGCCATGAGTTCGGTGTGTAGTTGGCATTTTGGTCAAACGTTGGGGGGTATTTTGACTATTATCTCAATGAAAGGCATTTAAGATTGTCTAAACTTGGTAGCTATATATATTCTTCACTTTTTCTTATCCTACGACCATGTTTTCTTAGTTTCTTCTTTATTTATCCATTTATTGAAGTGCATTATTAATTTCTGCCTGAATTATTGCCCGAAAAACAATTTTAAAAATTGCAATAATTGTCTATGTAATGAATGATTATACCCCATTATTCACTTATGCAGGAATATTCGATAGAGGTAAGGCTACACATCCTGGCGTGCTTGAAATTTTCTTTTACAAAAAGCACGTGGTAAATATTTTCAATATTCCAAGCATTATTCGACAGTAGTTTAAAGCAAAATGCATTGGAATTTATTACACCTCTTAAATATTTGACACTACGTATTAAGATATGATGGTCATCAGAATCTTATCTCCTGTCTAAAGGATGTCGAGAAAGAGTGAAATACAGTGGGGGACCCTTAGCCTTGCAAAGCCCAAAACATTCGTTATTTGTTTTTCGGTTGGTAGTAGTTGACAAGAATTTCAATTCGGTTGATTTATAACTTGTTTGGTTAAGCTTAGAAGCAATTTTTTTTTTATTAAAGAATATTTATTTTAGAGAGAGTTAGGGTGTTTGATCAATTTTTTAGAAAAAAATATTATTTTTAAATAGTAGCAGGAGCTATTTCTTGGAAGCTGAAAAAATAACTTTTTGCTGAAGCAGTTTTGGGACCTTGGCCAAGCATAAAGTCTGCTCTAATATAGGCAAAAATATTTTTCAAATAGATCATATAAATGCAAATTTTTAATCCCGAAAAGTATTCTTTCTAAAAAGCACTTCTGACGAAAAACATTTTTCAAGGCAAGCGGATTGGAAAAGCTTAGTGGAACAGAGTATTAGTCTATTAATGTAGCGGCAAAACTTATAAACCTATTAGAGTCTAAGTCATGCACATGCACTATTAGTTAGGGGTGTCAATGGCTCGGTTCGGTCGGTTTTTTCAAAAATTTATACCATATTAATTTTTCGGTTACTCTACTATATATAACCAAAATTAAACTTTTGAAAACCATCCCAATGAGATCGGTTTTTCTTTGGTATCGGTACGGTTCGGTTAATTTTCGGTTTTTTTTTTTTAAAATCACCTAATGCAATGCAAAAAACAAGGATTAAAAAGTTATGGAAGAAACAAACTGAAAACGCTACATTATTGATGCTCACAAATACAACGACATCTAATTATAACTTATAAGGAACACACTACACGATAAATACGTATATTTGTTGCTTCTAAAATAGTATTAAAAAAAAAACTAGAACTATACAATGGATTGATGGATCTTGCCGGTGGAAAGGCGGCAAACCAACAATTGTATCAAGACATGATAACTGGTGTTTAAAGATTATTTTTATCATCAGAAATTATTGAAAAGTAGAACTATATAAATAAATTGTCATATAGGTTCCAGTGGCAGTGGAGAAAGAGTAATTGTACTAAAAAAAATTAGTTAAAGAATTTGCAATATGAAGTTATATGTAGTTATTACCATTGCTAATTGGAATAAGAACTTTAAAAATTTAGAAAAAATATAAACAAAAAGAAGAGGAGGAGAAACCAAAACTTTTCTTCTTTTGGAGCAATTGATGATATTATCGTGTAGTAGTGTTCGAGACTTTATGTATTTTGTTTCTATAGGATCGACAGGTAGGTTTAAGTTTTAGTTATAGCCCTCTCCATTTAAATTCATCCCAAGGACAAAATATCTAAAGCTATGTATTATAAATTATGATATATAAATTATATTTCTACATATGTATTTATTCAGTTCGGTTCGGTACTTTTTTGGTATTTTTATACAATAAAAAACCCATCCTAATTATTCGGTACAGTTATCGATTTATTTTAAAACCTTTGATTTTATTAAAAAGAACCTAAAATCGGTTAGGTATGGTACGATTCGATCGGTTCAATCGGTTTTTGAAAAAATCATTGACACCCCAAGTGTTAGTGAAGAGAATTTTTTTCACCATCGAGCATTTTTATATATTGAGCAGATAACATATCTTATTTTCAAGATTATAAATCTCGTATTTTAAGAAGGCTTACGTGTAATCATCTTTAGGGTAATCTGATGGTGTAAAAATTCTTTACAGTGGAGGTATATAAGTCAAATAAGTCAGATTGACTTGCGGTAATTAGGAGGGAATTGCTGTACTCCTGAATTATGAGTTTTTAGGATGTCTTCATTGCAAGTCTCAGCAAAGAAAAATCACAGTTCTCATCACTTATAAGAAGCAAGTAATTAGATTGTTTAATGGAACTAGACAAAAGTATGCTAGGAACTTTTTTTGTTTTTTTGTTTTTTTGAAGAAATAGAGATTTTATTACTGAATATTGGGGGTACAAGATCTATTTACTCCCTTGATTCTTCTCTCCTAATTTTCTCTGTGATTCGAGGGCCGTTAGTAGCGTATTTCTCGAACGTAGGATGATTTAGATTTGGATATATGTGGACTTTCTACGGATGTATTT
Organism: Lycium ferocissimum; assembly: GCF_029784015.1. Lineage (NCBI taxonomy): Eukaryota > Viridiplantae > Streptophyta > Magnoliopsida > Solanales > Solanaceae > Lycium > Lycium ferocissimum. Next base: position 8,043,407 of record NC_081346.1, on the reverse strand, counting down.
GATCTCCATGAAAGGATATTGTGGATCTTGAAGTATTTAGTTGTCAAGAAATATCCGGACACATATTGACCTCTTTTTGAATAACCATGAGTTTATGGATATCTGAGATCTTGATCTCTTTGTAAATACCCAAGAGTTTATGGGATATTTGAGATGCATTTTCAAGTGAATATGTGCCCCCTTATATAGGGTAAGCTAGGGTTTAGGGTAGAGTAGCCTCCAAGAAACCCTAACCGATATTGGTCCATCTTGTAGAGTCCCAGAAAATTTTAATGTCTACAAATGCCCCCCTACTTCAAGGTTTGTCGGAGTAAGTTTGTCGAAACTCAAAAAGCTTGAAACCCATATTATGGAGCCTCCATCCTGGTGGTTTTGTGACTCCAGAATTTGCATATTTGATTTGTGAGAGAAGAGATGAAGGGCAGATTTGGTCCCACTGGGCGTGCCAATTTGTTTGCAACAAATTTTAATATGCGGAAATAAATTACAACCACAAACAAAATATGAAGAAACATAGATTTTATTAATGAATATTACGGATACAAGATCTGTTTACTCCCTTGATTCTTCTCTCCTAATTTTCTCTGTGATTCGAGGGCCGTTAGTAGCGTATTTCTCGAACGTAGGATGATTTGGATTTGGATATATGTAGACTTTCTACGGATGTATTTGATCTCCATGAAAGGATATTGTGGATCTTCTTGAAGTATTTAGTTGTCAAGAAATATCCGGACACATATTGACCTCTTTTTGAATACCCATGAGTTTATGGATATCTGAGATCTTGATCTCTTTGTAAATACCCAAGAGTTTATGGGATATTTGAGATGCTAGAAATTTGAAGAGAAAGCGTGAAAGACAAATTAAAACTGTACCATTCTTGGAACCTAATTTGTTCTTATTCTGAACGCAAATGTTGCGTCTATAAGTAAATATGTGATCTGCAATTGATGCCTTCATTAAGTTAATGCAATTGAATTAGATTCCAGCATAATCTCGTTCGAGTTATACTACAGTTATTTAAACTAATAATACTAGGGACTAGGGTTGAAATATTGGTCTTCTTTAAACTTTGTGATCTATGTCCATGGATAACTTGTCATCTGCACCTATCTATTTCAATTTATGTTATACTTTTGTATTTTAATTGTTCTAACAATATGATACATTTTTATATTTAAAAATAATTTATCTTTAAACTTCTCATTTTACTTTTAATTATATGACTTATAGTCAAATAAATACTTATAATTTGGTTTAGACCAAATGTTTGAAAAGTCTTTTCATCCGTTGTAAACTTCTATTTCAAATTAAACATCACATAAATTGAAATGTCTTTTAAGAAATATCCGAATCACATAAATTGGGACAGAGGGTTACGTTACTAGGTCATATATGTTGCTTTTCTTTCTTGACTAGTTATATCAGTCGATTAAAGAAGAAAACAATTCGACATACATACCTCATCCTCAAGCTGTCGAATTAAATAAAAGTTTTTGTGACTAGTCCAATTTCATTTATTCTTGAAAATTCCTTGTTGACGTCAAATCCCAAAATCCTCAAGCTGTCGAATTAAATAAAAGTTTTTGTGACTAGTCCAATTTCATTTATTCTTGAAAATTCCTTGTTGACGTCAAATCCCAAATTGTCCATAAAGCCGCACTATGGCCAAGTCACTGGGTTCATCATGGTTCACAACGAACATATAGGTAAGCACATTCTGAAATATTGATGGAGGTGCAACATGAACACATGCAAGATAAGCATATGATTTAAAGATACAAAAATTAAAACAATTCCATTTAATTTACATATTGGGATACAGGCAGAAATGCATAGTCAGGACGGTTCAAAAGTTATAGTAGCAACTTATGGATACATTACATTTATTGTTCTTGATCGATCGCTGCGATAATTCTCAAGAGAGTTTCTAAGTACAACTTGAAATAAAACAAAAAGGATAATGCAATACATTATTAGTGTATATTGGTTGAACCGAAGATGGACCAGCTGCTTCGATTATCAGATTAAAGCATCCACCCATGAATAAATCCATTCATACTATGAGCAGATGCTGCTGCATTCCCCTCATCCGTATTAACAGGATTGTACCTGAAAAAATTAACCAGAAAAACAACCCAATGTAATAATAATAATAATAATAATAATAATAATAATAATAATAATAATTATTGTGTAATGCTGGCCATCACTGGAGATTTATTGGCCTTTTTAATAACAGTTGTATCTAGACCAACTTATTACTTATGTGCCATCAACTGATTGAGTAAGACATCTAGTACCTCGCATTAACACAAATATCAAATAACATAATGATGCCTATTGATAGAAGTAGAAGTTAAAAGTCAGATATATTTTTAATAATTACCCAAAATGTGCAGAAGAAGAATTCAGTCCAAGCGGCTGAAAGAAACCCTCTGAGTGAGGGAGACGACTTTGTTGCATGGTTTGATCAGATCCATCTTCCCAACACAATCGATGTGGAAATCCAGCTGCACTTTCTTCTAGCTGACAAATATCATAAAAGCACAACAAGAATTTCAAATGAATATATGCCAACAGTATAAAAATACTTTTTACATTATCAAGTTACCCAATGAATATTTACAGATAAGCCTCTTAAAATATGAAATTTGTAATCTTAAAAATAAGACATGTTACTTAGTAAGCGTTTGGAGATTAACTTGAAATCATTAATTTGGGTAAACGTTGATTTGAAGTTGAAATCTAAGTTATTTGGACTTTTCATTTTCAGTGCCGCACCCGTATTGACACGACGTGAATGTGGGTGTGGGATCCATACCCAAATTGGTCAAACGATTTTGGGTACTTTGACCAAAATCAATAGAGAAATTTGAGACACACAATGATTTCTAAAATCAAAACAAAAGCTAGCTAGGGCTATTGCAATAGCCACGTTACGCCAAAAAAGAGTAAGGAGATGCATCTATACTTAATAACAATTACAAGTTCAAACTATCTCTAAAAAAATTGTGCATTCTTTTCCTTATAAATAGCCCACTATATTATAGGCATATTTTTATAACTTTATTAATCTATTTTAGATATTTGAATCATTTTTAGTCGAATCTCAGCACCCGTATCTATACCTAGATACGTACCCTCAAATCTTAAAATTTAGATCATGAAGGATCCCACCTCTAGATCCCCGTATAAAACTTCCACCCGAGTCCGAGCAACTTAATTAGGTTGAGTATTTGAACATGTAATTTGGATTTAAAAAGTCATACCTTTTCTCATCAACATGAAAACCCCACAAGTTTTGAAAATTAGCAAATCATAGTTCATAAACAAGATATCATAATATCCTAAGGCCTCACTTTAATAAATCAGATCTCCATGTTCCGTTTATAAATAAAAGTTTGTGATTACGTGTTACGATTTTCAAGTACACATAATTTTACAAAAGATCCATTGATTCAATGAATCAACAATGGTAATAACTAGTATTCTTTAATATAATCCTTCTACATGTTATGGACAATCTCTTCACGTCGAGGATGGATCTTTTATGCAAAATTAAAAATTATAGATCTTTTTTGCAAAATTTAGATTATGGTCAAGTTTTAAATTCTTAAAAAATGAAATCACCAATTTGGAATTGAAATTCTTCGTGAACTAAATTTCATGTTGAAGTTGAAGTTTGTTCAAAATATCATAAACAAACACAACTTTTAAATTTGAAGTCCAAATTGCATACTGATAAATTTATGTCATAGGTGTAGAAGTTTCACAATGTATACAATTTAAACTCCTTCAAAATATATATTAAAGTAAGAGATTTGACCTGATTGGTCATTCTTACCTTTCTGCGGAGTAGTTTATTAGATTCTGCCAGTGCTTGCTCCTGCAAAATTCATAGCAAATTTAGAAAATAGGTCAATATCTCTCGCTTATACCTTTATTGGAAAGAAGTAGAATCCCATAATGAGTACCCTTTGTTGAAGATCTGCAAGCTGATCCAGCATGAATTGTGTCTGCAAAGGGCAAAAGAAACAATGTTGTTGGACAAAACCTCTAAGCAATAAGCAAATAAGCCCAAAGTCCGTAAGATTTACTGTGTTAATAAATATAACGACATGAGAATAAGTTGTACAAAAGTAATGCAATGTTTGGTTGGTTGTGCAGTCGCGAAATTTAATACAGCTTGTGGTTGGCAGTGCATGTGTAACAGTAAATGTGTAAGGGTTCTAATTAAAGATAAAAAAATATATATATATATTAAAGCACTCCCTACATAACAATCCTTACATTATTATTCATCACATAACAAGCTATGTTGCTTATTCACCCAAATATGATGTATTAGTCTCTGAACCAAACAACTTTTGTAAGCAAAGACAAACTAGTTTAACCTACAATTGCAAGGATCAACTCGTAGCTCAAAAATAGAATTTGATTGTTACAAAAATTTTTGTCTTCTCTATTCCTTAATATAATCCTCCCACACCCAAGGAAAAACATCAATTGGTAGAAAAAGCTTGAAAGAGAACTAGCTAGAATCAATTGTGACTTTCTTTTCCTTTTTCGTTTTCTCATTTTGCCCCAAAATCTCGTGGTAAGTTTAATAACTTCATTAGTTTATAAGGTATTAGTATCTTTTTTAGAATTGATATTTGGTTCTTCAGAGTAAAATGTGGAGTTTAAGATATATACTTCTTCTCAAAGGGAAAGAAGGAAGTACATGGAAAGCTAGCTTTCTATCTTCACTTGTCTTCTTTAACATTAAGAGAGGTCCCTATAATGACACATTAACAGACATATTCAACTAAGGGGAAACTATCCATACTCCAAACTTAAGATAAAAAAGAAGCATTTTAAGTTTTCGGTAATCGAGATGGGGGATCATCTAATAACACCCTAAAAATTCTATTGAGACAACCTATGGAGCCAACAATCAAAGGATCATAGCATTAAAAAAGTATTAAAATCATTCATATAAGATCAAACTCGTCATTTACTTCATCAAAACTCTGACGCTTGTTTTTGTACCGAAACAAGTAATTTAACATGTCAAATTACACTAATAATGTAAAGTTATTTATACTATCAGTGTATATAATTTAAATCATTGAATAATTTACCTTCCTTGACCTGATTTGCTTTAACGATGCCTCTAATTGATTCTCAAGCTGCTCGAGGTCTTTCGTGCTTAAAGTCCCCAAATCTTCCCCAAGCAGGTGTCTGTGTAATTTTCATAAAAGGTACCAAATCAAATCAATGGGTATACAGAGGGTACTAGATAATGGATTGAAGTTACATACATTAACAGTGAAGGAAACTTACCTCTGAGATCGTTGAAGGAGCTCAACTCTAGCTTTTAGCCTCAAATACTCGTGGTAGTTGTTCTGTAAGAAAATAGTGCACTTTTAACTTGTCATGAATTCACTAATTACTCATTTACAACAACAAGAACGGTCGCAACGATATTAACAACAACAAAAAAATTAGTAATTACTATCTCATCAATCGCAAAGGACCATTTTTATGATGGTATTTCGTTGGACGCGAAGTTTAGAATATTCACTTTGACTTGTATATATCAAATTAGTGATTGTTGAGAAAAGAATACTAGATTTGCAGTGACTGAAATATTAATTTGATATACAAAAGATCACATCAGATTTTAACAATTGAAATTGTGAAAATTATATAGAAAATCAATGGTTTCAACATTTCAAGATGTTTTGAGATGAAAAAAGAGTGTCATATAGATGAAAGTATGTATCGCAGTCAATTTGGAATGAAGGGTTAGTCATGGAGACATCAAGAACAAGAAACATTTTTAATAAGGATGATACAAAATGAGATTGAAAAATTATTTTCGGATAAATATAAAATTAATGCAAAACAATGTTTCAACCAAACTCAACTGAAGAAATTAAAAGGAAAAACTCAAAGTCTTTGAGCTTTGTTGAAACAAAGTTTCTCGCAAATCTTAGAAGTGATTTGGTTGTAACAAAGATTTTGCAAATAATTTTCTTTTCCTAAGAGGAATAACTTAGAAAGGGATGAAAATGTTTTGTTAAAATTAATCACACGAATCAAAAGAAATTAAACTAGCATTAAACAGAAAATTTCTTATCTAATAAGTATATTTCCTATAAAAAATAACTAATCAAATTAGTATTATCACTTCCTATAAAGAATAACTAATCAAATTAGTATTATCACAACTACATGAAGAAATCAAAGAGTGCATGAATACTTACCTGAGTATCAATTAACTTTATATCAAATGATATTATCACAGCTAATTAGATGAAGGAATCAGAAAGTACATGAGTATGGAGTAATTACCTGAGTATCACTAGCTGATTGGTTTGCTTCCAAAGTAGCATAGCTGCAACGTTGATACTTTTCAATTGTCTTCACCATGCTGTAATTAAGAAAGAAAAAAAAAAAAAGAAATAGTTAGTAATTTCCAGTGACTCTCTTACTAGTAAATACTGAAGTTCTTTATAAAATTTTGCAGTGCAAGGCTGCTGAATCAAAAGTTGTGATCATAAAGGTACGATCCACTTGATCATGAAGAAAAAATTCAAAGTTCTCTCGCAGCTCATTTTACATTGTTCTGAAGAATATCCTAATATAAAATAGGTCCTTTTTGGTATCAATTAACAAACAGAAGTCCGAGCTCATAAAACAAAATTCCCCTTTTAATTATCGAAATAAGAGAAAGGACTCGTCCATGCTCTTCAAACAACGACCTCAATTTGTTGTCCGTAGATGTGCATAAAGTTGTAAGCTTTTTCTTGTTTGTAAACTATGATTGGGTCAAATAAAAATATATGTGTTCTTGGGAGATAATTGGAAAAATTGATTTTGAGGACGTCTTGGCGAAAACAAGCTTAAACTAATGAAGGTGCATAAGTTCAACTATGTAAATGGTTGGGATAAACTCATGTTATTTTAATTAATTGCTTCCGAAATATGAATCATAACATGGTTCAAGTACTAGTGTAGTTACCAATATATATAGACTCCGGGTCACAAATATTGACAATTATCTGGTGGATACTCCTTCGACTATGGAGTACTATATTTTTATATAATCACTAATTAATTATATTTACAAAAGGATTTTAAGCTTTGGCTGCTTGGAAACTAACATAAGCAGCCTTTGCTCCGTCGTCTTGGGAATCAAAGATCAAAAGTAGCAGTTTTTTGCACTGTCAAACATGACACCTCTGCAAATCAATCTTAACAGTGAAAAATCGAAACGTGGAATTTTGCTAATTAGGTTTTCACATTTTTGTCAGTTAATTCCTTCGCAAGGCGTTTAATGCTCAAAAGTTACTCTATTAAAAAATGAACGTAATTATCGGTTATAGAACTCACATAAATCTATCTGCAGCACAAAACGACCTTATATTTATGGAGAAAAATAAAAATTTCAAGAACAATCAGTTCTTAGCAACTGTTTAAAAAAATTAAACGAAAAATAGCTTTCACACCCACAAAAGTTAAAATAAAATATATATAGTTAAGTAGATCTTTAAAAGCATGAAGGATTAATGTTTTTTAATCGATGATACCCCATTTGAAAAATCATATCTTGAAATAGAGACAATTAAGTCCATATACATTTATAGTAAAAATACGGAACATATTTATATTAAGACAACTCAGATCTTGCATAAAATTGAAGTGAGAAGAGAAAACAAAAGTTTGATAACCAAATTTAATGATGTAAGAACAAACGAAGTACTCATTAAAGACCAGAATTTTGCAACTCTTCCATAGATATAAGGGTTTCGGTAAAAGCACAGACCTACCTAGAAAACATTAAAAATATAGACACATATTGTGAAGCAAGAAGAGGTTATTATTTAATAAATTATTACTAGGTTATATTTGATATATACCTTGAAGTGCTGCAAAACTCATAGAGTTTACCGCGATTAGAGAAGATGATGAGAGCAACCTCAGCATCACAGAGAACAGAAAGTTCATAGGCTTTCTTGAGTAGCCCATTTCTTCTCTTTGCAAAAGTGACTTGCCTGTTTATTTTGTTCTCTATTCTCTTCAGTTCTACTCTTCCCCTTCCCATTATTATTCTTTCTTTTCTATCTTTGTTCAACTTGCCACAACAAAGTTTCTCTCTCTCAGATATAAAGGTGTTATTCCACTCTTGGTTACCAGCTGAACTACTTTTGGATAATAAAAGGGGTACAAATTAAATGAAATCAGTGAAATGAAAAGAGGGTGAGAGTAGAAAAAATAGAAACCCTGGGGCTTCTGTATTTGGTCCCTTTCCTATAATTAACCAGCTTGTATTTCTTATTCCCCCACTCCCCACCTACCCCCACCCCTCATCCTATACCCTTCTTAGAAAAAATACCATCCTCTCACTAAAAAACAAAAAGGAAAAGAAAAAAGAAATAAGGTTAATGATGTAGTATTCTCAAACCAACCAAGTAATCCTATGGATCACTCCTGAGAAATGAAATTTTTTACCTTTAGAGTCAACTGGTCCTCATGCCCTAAAAAGTGTATCTAACTCACTCTATGCAGGTGAACACCAAATATATGTTTTATGCGTTTAAAAAAAGTATTGGGATTTTTACGCTGAACAATGGCTCAACCAATGCATTCGTACACTAGCTATACACTTATATTACACATTGATTATACACTCGTTAAACACTAAGCTAATATACATCGGCAACAGAGACGAATCTACGATTTCTAGAACGTGGGTGCGCCACTAAAAAGGGAGAAAAAAAAGTATTTAGAGGGACTCGATCCCTATTTCTTGGGAGTAAATAACTCAGCATTCAACCAAGTGCCACATTCAACCTTTTTTTCAGCAGATAATATTCAATTAATTCTAGAAAATATGTACATAAAATATCTAGTTTTTGCGAGCGACCACGTGTTCATGTACCCGGTTGATTGGTGGTGGTGGAAAGTAGCATTTGTATGCTTATATGTTGAAGCACATCTTCTAGCTTATAAAGAGTTGAGACGAGGACCTCCCCTCGCACAGGCATTGTCGCTCGGCTAGGCTTCGACTTCGGCTTCAAATTCATTTCATTTCTGATATTTTTTCTGCGGAAAATTTAAACTTAAATTCATGGTAAAAGTAAACGGTCTGCTCATTTCCAAACAGACATTGCCCTTCTCGACAGACATTTCTATAAAATTTTTAGAGGCTTTGCCTCATTTCACACACAGAAATCACCAAATATTTACTCTCTGAAAATCAATCTTCTTCACACCTTCTCTGTGCATCGTTTATCGTAGACAAAAGTAAGTGTCGTGTGATTTACCGTCATTTGTTGAGTTCGCTAAAGTTCAGCAATTTCGGTTGTTAATATTACGAAATAGAATTTCCTTCTATACTAGGAGGATTTAATCCAAACCTTGGGCAATTGTGAGGGGATTGAATGACCTAAAGAAACACAGTTTTCTGTGGGCTCGAAACTAAAACGTTTTCTGTTTTCAGTACATTATTTGATTACAGGAATAAAAGATTCCAGGCCTAAGTTTGCCCCTGATCGATGAGGTTACAAACTGTTACAGTTAGGCGGGTGAAGTTTTTTTAGTTGGCTAGCCAAAAACGTGAAGATCCCAAAATATCTACTCATTTAGGTCACTTATAAGGTGGTTACTTGTAAATCTTTATGATACACATGAAAACTTTATTTTGTGTCTCATGCAACTAACACTAGTTGATCCAAATCTCACACTTTTGAATCCACAAACTTCGAATATATCCACTAGCTTGTGAGACGGCAAGAAATCTCACACATCTAATGTCATTTGGTGTAAGACACATAATAAAAAAATTCAATAAATATTATTTGGCATACTGATAAAATTGATAAAGAAGCTATTATCATAGATTAAGGATCCGCTTGGCCATAAGAATTATTCACTTTTTTCCGGAAATTTTTTTCACTTTTTTTAAAAATTAGTGTTTGGTCATGAAAATTCCAAATACAACTTAAAGTTGTATTTGGAATTTAAAAAACAAGAAAAACTTGTTTTTCAAGTTTTTCAAAACCAAAACAAGTATATTTCAACAAAAAAAAAAAATTATTTCAAAAACTATGGTCAAACACAACTCCAACTTCAAAATTTCAAAAAAAGTGAAAAAGTTTTTGATTTCTATGGCCAAAGTCCTACTAAATTTCACTGATAATCTTTAAAATCCTTAACACTCAGAATGTATAGTACTGAATACAAGTATAGCCATTAGAGTTGCGGAGGGGGGGGGGGGGGGAGGGCACCTGGAGTAACCCTACTTAGTTACAGACTTTACAGTTAGTTATTATACCTGAGGGGTTGTCTGTATACTTTACTTTCCAGATACTTTGCTTTTTTGGCGTTTTCGGTAAATTAATGTTTCGCATCCTAATACCTATTGGACATGAGCAACAACCTTAAAAACTGACATTTCTCGCCCTTTTACTCTCCCCTGCGTGTCCAGGATTGATTGGTTCTGTCTCCCTAATATTTCCCCTTTCCAACGCTCTTTTTTTACTTTCTTTTCCATTTCAAATTCTAACGTTACAGAATTTTAACACTATTTGCTATAATAAGGCCTTGTACGTGGATTAAATGGGTCTTAACATTCTTTAGATATGAAAGTGGACTCACAAAAAAGTAATGTGGCATATCAATAGTGTAGTTCGTGTTTATAACATACAGTTACACTATCACCAGTAAAAAAGTAAACCAATATGAGGACTAAGAAATTTTTCCCAACTACTCAGGAAGTCCAACTGATCAGTTGAAACAAACAATGCTAAAATGGCAGAGATGATCTAGCATCGAGTTATCTTAATGTACTTAACAGTTGTGCATTTACAGCCTCTCAATTTTCCCACGTTTTGCTTTTGTGGTTTTGGGTAAATTTGTGTTTCACATCCTTGTATCTATTGGACATGAACCTGGCACCATTCTCTTTTATTTAATTTGTAATTATTGTTAACGGGGATAAATAGCATAACTATTTGTAGGGATTTGGAAACAATATCGAAATTACATTAAAATGCTTATACTATGTAGTGAACGAGACGAAACATAAGCTGCTTAATTATTAGAAACGGTATTATTTGGTGTCCATTTTCATATTTCATTTTCGACTTGCAAATTAATTAGGGAAATCTTCTACACCACTATATACTGTATGGACATGCTTAACCAACAAAACAGAAAATAAAAATATTAACTCTTTCCTACATCGTACTGTAGGTTTATTTACACAAATAAATCACTCAACTTATAGTATAACTACAGTAACATTATCGAATTTATTTTACTAACAACATAATCACTTGGCTTTCACTTAATATTCTAAAATATTATTTTTACCAAAATCCGGTAAAGTCGGCTGAGTTTTCCCACCACACTTGCAGCTGGCTAGTGCATTGGCCTTATCATAAAAAGTTCAAGAGCAATATATCTCGTGATGCAATGGTCCACGTCGTATTTTTCTTAGGAAGTCTGTATAACTCTAAGGGGTCGTTGGTTGGGAAACAGTTATCCCAAAATTACTTATTCTGGGATTAGTTATTCCACCCTCTCACATAGATAAAATAACACTATAATTCCGGAATAACTAATCTTGAGATTAGTTATACCACGATTTTATCCCAACCAAACGTAAGATAAACTCACCTCAAATTTAATTCCGGGATCATTTATCCCTTATCCCTTGTACCAAACGAACCCTAAAAGAATTATTTTTTACGGACAAGTACCATTCAAATAAAAGGTACTTTGCCTTTTTGAATGAAGAAAATGGTTGCCAGTGAGAGAAACTACTTGGGAGAAAGAAAGAGATTTATGAAAATTCTGAGATCAAGTCCAAGCATACTTGGAGAGCACTTGCGCTGAGGAGTCGCAACAATAGGTGTCACAACCCACATTTCCGGCTAAGACAATGTACCAATTATAGCAGACGGTAGCGCGATTAATTTCATTAAAAATATTATTTCAAGCTGAAAAAGCTCCATGGCCCGAATAAATTACACAAACTTGAAACCTGCCCCATGAGATTAAAGAACACAAATCTTTACGCTTGAAATAGAAAAACCCTAATTTGACCTATCTTCCTTTTTATGGATACTTTATGTATCATGGAGACCTTTCAGACGTTTACATTAACATGTGGAATTTAACTTATTTGCATATCCTTAAATTGTTGAAAATGTGGAGGACTCGAACTAAATCTTTTAAGATGAGATGCTGAATTGTGGAAGGAAGATCAACTTAATTTCAAGAAAAAGCACGCTACACTTGAAATTTAAGCTACTGAAAAAGGCAATGACTTAGAAAAAATATTATGCAAGGAAAATTTCTAAGTAGGCGTTTGGCCATAGAAACCAAAAAAAGTGATGAAATTTTTTAAGTTGGAGTTGGAGTTGTGTTTGGTCATAGTTTTTCGAAAATTATATTTGGTTTTTGAAATGTACTTTTTCTAAAAAACATGAAATATGATTTATACCCCCAATTTCTAAAAACTAGCAAAGCAATTAATAAACATAACCAGTGCGAGAAATATAACTATACTCGAGATCAGCTTACGGAGTTTTCAAAACTGATGGTTTTTCCATCAAAAGGTTGCAACTGGGAGGTTTACTGGTGTGCACAGAAAATATAGCATCTCTAAATATGATTTTGTTGCAAAATTCCAACTGTTTCTTTTCTTTTAGAGGCTTTTTAGCACATGATGTTGAATGTTGTTGGAGTGGAGAGCAATTGAGCAACATAACTTGCCTCTGAGCAGTGAAAAAGGTTGTATGAACTTTTAGGATAAAAATTGAGCAACATAACAACTTTTAGGCTAAATATTGAAAGCAGAAAAACAAAAGTTTTTTTCAAATTCCAAATATAACTTCCAGTTGTATTTGGAATTTTCATGGCCAAACACCATAAAGTGAAAAAAAAAATCCGACAAAAAGTGAATAATTCTCATGGCCAAACGGGTCCTAAAAGTCTTGGAGCGAGAATACAAAAATTAAAAAAAAAAAAATAGTATTACAAATAGAAGGCTAGAAATTGATATTGGATCGTAAATTAACGTATACCATATCAAATGATGGTTGAGTAAATTACGGATTGGGTTTTGGGCTCATTATTTGGGTCATGGAGCTTTGTTATTTCTAAAAAAGTATTTTAATGGAATGGGGTGATTTTCAGCCAACTTCACCAGACTTTTGCAACAAAAATGAAAAATGAAAATCTAATGGTCTATACTCCACTGCTAAATAAATACTCATTAGCGAGAAGAAAATAAAAAGTAAAACCACTTTGGCCAATACGTGCCCATTATGATTTGATGTCACAATGAATAGAAATTATCTGATTTAATATCTGCTATGAAATTTTCTCAATACAGTGAATTATCTGGGGGTTAATATAGTGTCTACAAAATATTCTTAAGTGCTCAGAACAACGAAGTAAAAAAAAAAAGAAGAAACATTAATGATGTGATTAGACGTATGAAGAGGAAGGAATATTGATTGGTCTCTTCTGTGAGTGACATATGCGCACAGTGGGAAGCAAAAGTTGAAAAGTGGTGAAACACTGTCAATATATATATAAAAGATTTATTGCATTTTCTAGTGAGTACTCTTCGAAAATTGCAAGGACAAAAGGAAAAGGAAGCGAATAATAAATTTAAAATAGACATTACAAAAAACAATGATGAGACAGAAAAGGAAAAACAAGGGACATTGAAATAAAACAAAATCTAGCTGCAAGAAAAAATGTTACTACTATACATTATCAGATTCTTTTGGTATATTTTATATAATATAAATTATAATGGTATTTGACTGCATATAAAATTTAAATAATAGAAATTCAGCATATAGCAAAAATTTAATTAAAACTTAAGGTCTTAAACATGCAGGTTCATAGTTATGGACATTTATAATTTTTAATAATAAAAAAATATTAATTTTAATTAATAATAAACTAAAAAAAGATAACGGCATAAAAAATGAAACAAAAGGGAATAAATATTTATTTTCATAAAACACAAAGGAAACAAATAAAAAAGTGACAATCACAAATATTGGGAAAGTCAAGTCCAAATAGTGGGTGTTCGATTGAAAGTCTTATAGTAATTGGTTGCAGTTTTAATATTTTATTTAATAAAATATCCAACTCGGGCAATTGTTTTTCATAATTTGAAAAGATTCGAATATAAATAACATTTCAAAAAAATTAGCCAACAAAATTTTCACTAATCTGTCCAAATGCCACCCAAGTGTTCCGTATAGAGGCCACCCCTTTATAAATGTGGAAAAGCTGGAGGACATCCCCTTTTATAAATGTGGAAAAAGCTAGGGGACATCCCCTTTTATAAATGTGGTAAAAGCTAGAGGAGTCATAGCGGTAGGTTAGGTCAAATTTTGAGCACATAAAAGGCTAAAAATCAATTAACATATCATGTCAATTAACTTTATTTATTTGTTTGTTTTTTGATAATTATTCTATCAAATTAATTAAAAAAATCTACAGAGATCGAGTAAGTCGATGAACAAAAACTAATTAACCAACGACAAAAAAAAAACATAATAATAGTTTTCTTTTGAATCAACTTTGTACTATCTAAGTAGCTCAAGTAGACTCAAACTTTCAGTGTCCAAATTGACACATAGGGTTAACTACACTAAATACTTATGTACTATGACTCAGTTACAAATAGACTCTCTGTATTTTAAAATCAAACACTTATACTTTCTATAACATTATCCCTTTCTCTCAAAAAGAACTTGAATCTTGTATATAATGATAATCCTACATAAATAAAACTTCATATAACAAGTATATTTAAGATGATTTTGAAGCGAAAGAATAAATAAATAAATAATCTATATTAATAAATATTATAATTAATAAAATTAGAAATTCCTTACATATCTAATGTTTAAGAAAGTTATTTCTAATAGTTGGCATATTTTATTAAATAATAATTGATGTTCATTTTCCTGTTTATGAGTTTCGAACCATAAATGTTTCAAATAATATATTTTTGAATTATCAAAGGCATGAATAAAGCGTTTTGTTAAATTCTTTTATCTTCATTTTAAAATTTTCATAAAAGTAATTCCAAAAAAACCGTCTCATTCATAGTTCTTGTTTGTCTTTTAATAATTATATTTTAATATAAATTAGTTACGAATATACATCATAGGGGTGTAAGTGTAGGATTTTCATAGTACATGGGTGTAAGTATTTGATTTTCAAATACATGAGGTCCATTCGTAACTGAGTCATGGTGCAAGAGTGTTTAGTATAGTTAACCGGTTAATTTATTTTCAACTCAACCTTCCCAATTTGAAAGGCTTATATATATTTCTATTAGCTAAATTTGAAAGGGTGAAACTATTTACTTCCCCAATTTTGCTTTAAAAACCAATTTCTTCCCTTAACTTTGACTAAAATGCTATTTTACCCTTACTTCATCTCTTTTCTCCTTTTCCCCTCTCTTTCATTGATCTTTTGGACTTATTACAATCTAAGTGTTTTGGATTGTTGGTATGAATGAAAATGTTTTATTGAAAAAAAAAATCAAAAAATGTTTCTTGAAAAATAAGTGAGTTTCTTATTTATTTTTTGTGATTGATACATAAGTAAAAAAAAATTATCACAAAACATTTGTTAATACAGTTTAAGCAAACACAGTGGAGGTGTGGTGTGGGAGTAGGCGTGTGGAGTGGTGTGGAAGGGAGCCATGGATATGAGGGTGAGGATGGGGTGTGTTGGAGGGTTGAGAAGAGACAATTAATACGGAATGTCATTTATGAAAATTGTTTTTCCTACTTCCACTAAAAAAGTCATTTTCCTAGAGAAAAATATTTTTCAAAAATTTTAATCAACCAAACATGAAAAAAACTAAAAATATATTTTCCTTCTTACCATACATAATTACATACCCTAAATCGTGTTACCGCAATCGTTGTAACACAGATTTTTGAAGACGGATAAGGAAAATGAGATTAATAGGGGCAATTAGCAGGAATGCCCTTATTACGGGGTGGTCTTTAAGTTTTGCCCTCAAAATGGTGGTCTTTAAAGTTTGCCCTTCGCTAGGGAACGCTTGGTCACGGGTTCAAACCCCCACTCAGGCGAAAATTAAAAAAAAAATCACAAGGCATAAGTTCAGAAAAAAGGCAGAGTTATAACTCTGCCTTAGGCGGAATTTGCAAATTCTGCCTTAAGGCAGAAATTCTGCTTGAGGGCAAAATTTGCATTTCTGCCTTAAGGTAGAATTTGCAAAAATGGACAGAATTTGCAAATTCTATCTCATGCAAGTTCTGCCTTAAGGCAGAAATTTTGTCTTTTTTTACAATTTCTGCTTTGCAATTTTTTTTTTTAATTTTCGTTGAGCCGAGGTTCGAACCCGTGACCAAGGGGTCTCTAGCGAAGGACAAATCTTAAAGACCACCAATTTGAAGGACAAAACTGAAAGACCACCCCAAATGAAGGGCAATCCACGCAAAAAAAAAAAAAGGATTAATAGGCGTTGAAAGGGAATACATCTTCGCATCATTTTTTTGCACGGATTGCCCTTCGTTTGGGTGTGGTCTTTAAATTTTGCCCCTCAAATTTGTGGTCTTTAAATTTTGCCCTTCATATTTGTGGTCTTTAAATTTTGCCCTTTGCTTGGAAAGATGAGCGAATACATGAAGTTCGGGTTCGAACCCCGCTCGGGCATAAAATAAAAAAATAATTTCGCAAGGTAGGATCGGAGAGTGGGCTCTGATCCAAGCATACAATCTTTAAGAAAAAAGTTAAAGTTATGCGGATCCGTGATAACTAAAAGTCCGCCCCTCAAGACAAAAGTGAAAGCCCCCTCGGTGGAGACTTTTAGTTAAACATAACTAAAAGTCTTGGGAGAGGTATACAAAATTTAAACTTGCCTTATAAGGCAAACTTTTTTTTTTTGGTTGAAAGTCTATTTTATTCCATCCAAAAACTTTTACAAGACAAAGTTAAAGCCGACCTTCAACCGTACATGGTAAAATTCCTACTCACTAACTTGTATAAGTCAAACTAGGAGCAACTATTACATTAAAAAAAAAAAACGCATGCCAAGTTTCAATCAACTACACTTAGCTAGGGATAGCAATTCATAGTTACGAAGAGCTCTCGCCATTTGAAGTTGTTCTGCCTTGGATGTGAATATGTTGTGCAATCTCTCTGCAAAGTCTATCGGAAAAACCGAGTATTTTGAAATCTCGAGTAGGTTCCTTTCTCTCCAAACCAATGCCACTAGCATACCAAAAATGCAGCAAGTAATGAGCAAAGGCTTCGATTTGTGTCTAGCAATGTGTGAGATCCATTTGATTTCATTTTGCCCCCCCTATTCTTCTAGTGTACCCGGCCATACCAACAATCTGTACCACAAATCCTTTTGTGATGGAGCATTCAAAATAAAGATGGGAAAATGTTTCTTGGGTACGCCACGAAGATGCAATCGGTGGCACTTGAATGCCAAATTTCGAAGTCTATCAACAATTGCTAATCTACTTTGTATTGCCAGGCAAAGTGTGAATTTGTATCCGGGATGGACATTTGGTTAAGATAATACTTTTCCATGTAACTTTGGTTTATATGCTTGAAAAATACATATATATGCTTAAGGCAAAGTTTGCCCATAAGGCATAAGTATGCCCCGTCGGCATAAGTTTGGTAAATCCTTAACAAGTTTATCGCCGATGGGGGCATACTTTTAAAGGGCAAACTTTATGCGGATCTAAGCATAAACTTGTGAAGGAATTATCAAAGTTATACCGGGCGGCATACTTATGCCAAGTCGCCCATACAAGGCATAAGTATGCGGGTCCGCATAACTTTGCTAATTCCTTCACAAGTGTATGCGGAGGGGGCATAGCGAAATTTAAACTCTGCCTTGCGAATTTTTTTTTAAATTTTGACTGTGTGGGGGTTCGAACCTGAAACCCATGGGATTTAGCGAAGGGCAAAATTTAAAGATTTCATATATGAAGGGCAAAATTTGAAGACCACCCCAAAAAAAGGGCAATTCTGCGAATTGCCCTCTTGGCATTGGTTCCTGAAGTTTTACTTCATGGGCCTGTCCAAGTCAATTTTCCAGGGACAATTTGCACGATTGTTATTCATTGGCGGGTCTTTAATCTTCGTCCCTCAAATTGTTGGTCTTTAAATTTTGACCTTTGCTTAAAATACCCTGATGTTCTGGATTCGAATTCCGGCTTAGTCATAAAAATAAAATAAAATTCGCAAGGCAAGGCTTTGTAAAAAGTCTACCTTATGCGGCAGATTTTGCCTTAAAGCATAACTAAAAATCTGCCGGATACGGCAGACTTTGCCTTATAAGGCATAACTTTATGCCTTAACCTTTTGTAAATCTTTGCCTTGCGATTTTTTTTTTTTTTTTTACTGAGTGGGGTTCGAACCCAAAACCTCGAGGTATTTTCGGCCACCTTTTTAAGCAAAGGACAAAATTAAAGACCAGCAATTTGAGGGACAAAAATTAAAGGCCACCCCAAAAGAACGGCAATCCGCGCAAAAAAACGATTTTCCAGTGAAATGGTTATCCGGCCAGAGGTATTTTATTGGAAACATATTGAAAGTTGAGTTAGTTCATTAAGTGAAATCACTAATTTTGCCAGATAATTTCAATAAAATTGAATGACCATTTGAGAAATTTACACTATATTATGCGTATCCTGTAACTTTGTCGTCTAACCAAATGCTAAAGAATTACTTGGAAATGTTCTCCACATGTACAGTAAAATATTTTAGAGAGAAGCATATCATGTATACCATAGATGCACCATTTGACGTATTAGAAATGTATGCTAAAAAGATACTTCGAGACACATGAATACCAGGAACTTAATTCTCATTGTTGTTTAAAAAATTGACAAGATAGATTCATGCACCGCCAATTTCACATTATATGTAGACCCTTCCTTGATGTGTACAAGATTTCGACAAGGAGCATGCATGTGAATACCTTCACGTATTGCTTGAGGACCTAATACATGTTAGGATAACATAATCGTACTCTTATTGTAAAGACAATTTTGATATAGAATCTAGAGTTTTATTTTTCTGCACATATAGTATAAAAGGTCTTTATACGATCGTCATATATAAAGTATGTATGCGTAAATTCTTATAATAGTTATTAAATAATAATTTGCTAAAAATGATAACTAATTTGTTTTGCTTTTGCGCCATAAACATGATCGGTGCAGGTGCTCTTGCTCTCAAGCAAGGGGAGCATTATCTGCTTTTATAGCCTGTTTTGCCAGCTTAGAAAGCCACAAAAACGCTTATCTATTTTTTATTTTTTTTTAAATATGCTTATTTTAGAAATTTGAGTTGTTGATCAAATTTTAGGAAAAAGACATGTACTTTGAGTAGTAGCAAAAAAAATAATAAAAAAAAAAATCAAAAGATGAAAAAACAAATTTTCCGCATAAACACTTTTGAAATCTTGATCAAGCATATAGACAAGAGCGTGTCTCATACTGATTAAATGACACAAACTAACTAATACAAACTCTCCAAAAGTATTTTTGTTCAAAAAATACTTCTAACTATAAAATACTTCTTAAGACAAATAAATTTTGAAAATTTGGACAAACAAATTATTAGTTAGGTTAATGTCGGGTTATAGTCGGCCCTATATAGTGTAGCTTTCATGATCATTCACGAAATTCATTCACCATTCTATCTTGAAATTCGAAATCAGCTTCATTGCGACTCTGGAAAAGTCAGGTGTAATTCGCCGCTAAAGGCGGCAATTGCACATTGCAAACCCATCATGTTGTTTTCATGGGAAAATGATGTGTCAGTATCGAAGAATGATTTTTATCTAATTTAGCTTAATTTTTTCCCCCAACAAACTCATGGTTCTTTAAAATAGGTTACGTTTAAAATAGTGAATTTATTTCAGTCGAATAAGGAAAAAGATTTGAATTTATCTCTAACGTTACGCTTGTAATTTGTCTTACAAATTCCATCTGTTTGCCTACAAGTTCATAGGAGTCTCCGCCATTATATTTTGTTTCAAATATACTTTTCGCACCAATGTTTTATTTGACAATGAAAAAAATTGATGTGATCTCATTGAGGCAGTGGAAAAATAGCTGCGTTGGTTAATTACTGATTCATTGAACTTCTAATTTTATATACATAAAAGTTTCTTCTAAAGTTAATAAAGGTGATGTAGAAATTGCAAGGTGAGCATAAAGTTAGTGGATCATATCCCTCAATTTAGTACCTGATGAAGCATACTGTTGGTCTGGGTGGTGTCACTTGTTATAGGACCACCTTTGGCAACAACTATTCATTCACCTAAAAGGTGACTTCTCAATGATAATATTTTCCTTAGATTCTATGTTAAGGAGAATATGATACTACTAATATTTGCTTGAGTTTGTGATCTATCAATTGCCATTCTCATGGTACCTTTAACGTATGGCTGATATCTACTTACTATCAATTTTAAACATTATCTAATACTATACTATTTATAACTTACTTAGGCTTATTAATGAAGATTTTAATCATAATTATTCAGATTTCAGACATTAAATTTGTTTTTTGTTTTTTTATTACATAGGGGGTAGGGGGTAGGGGAAGGGGATTACAATGTGGGGATTCGAACCCTCACCAACAAGGTGAGAGTTCAGGTAGCCAATCAACTGAGCTACTAGATCCCTACTTGTTTGTAATTTCATTTTTACATATTTCATACTCTATTTTAAAGTTTGAATCTATCAGACAGCCATTAGACCATCCCAACAGCACTGATGAAGCTGAGAACGATCATCTACGGCGGCCAGGAACCTAAAGGCCATGGGTGCTATTAATCACGCTCTGGTCAAATGGCCACGTGTCATCAACAAGACTTAGTTTCCTGTCTCCTTAGAACTCAAGGTACAGTGGTACGAGCCTATAGAACAGATCATGTTCAAGTAAGGTCGTATTTGTTTGTCCTTTTAGGTCTGAATCTTAATCATTCAAATTTTAACTATTAAGTGCATTGTTTTTAATGTTAAACCCACTTAATGAGCCTGAATAAATTTGAATGATAAATATCAACGAACTCTTAACATTACTAACATCATATGTATATACAAAGATTTCAACAGAGTTGACAGTTCACCAATTCAATCGATTAGCCCTACCATCATGGCTCACCATTATTAATTACTACTACCCATAGCCGCCTTCATCGGCTACAATTACCACCACCACCATACATCAATTACTACAATCAACCTTCATCATAACTAGTCACCAATATCGATAATTTTCACCTCTAACAACCATTACCACAATAACCAACTATTATTGCCAACAATCACCACCACTGTTCAATACTATATATACTCAATCACTATCATGATTCACCACCACCACAACCGTAACTAGCACCATCAACCACTATTGCTAGTCACCATCTCCAATAGCTACGTGCTGCTCAAAACACCACCATTAGTCAACATCGTCCCATCCCCAATCGGCACCTAAACCAACCATCACAAGCCGGCCACGGCGGCAACCATCACTTATCATCACCACCACCAACTGCCATACAAGTTTCTTTAAAGTATTTTGTTGATATAGTATTAGATTAATTTAGTATTTTATAGTATTTTATATTTATTAATTTTTATATAGAGATAATTTTTATACATTCAGTTATTGAAGAAACAAACATGCTTGATTATTTAGTATTCAGATTTTAATACAACAATTTAATATTCATATATGTGTGTTCAAATTCAGACATTTTAGTCTTAATAAAAATGAGGGAGGCTTTAGAACAGTCTAGGAGAAGATGTAGAAGTATGACGAAACCTAACCTAGCTGATAGACTTAGACCGAAACCTAACCTAGCTGCTAGACTTAGACATTTGAACTTTTATCCGTAGAAGCTAGAGCTAATTGAGGTTAGATGTTGATGTTATGTTTTGCTACTGCTTATAACTTGGGACTTTGTCCAAGTATTGGCCTGAACCTTGTTCGTATTGCTCTTTGTAATAAAATGTTACATTGATTACCAAAGGTCTTAGAAC
>NC_081346.1:7926995-8021216 GCF_029784015.1 Lycium ferocissimum | reverse complement strand
ACGGCGCCGACGGTCCAAGTTATATGGATACATCAAAGAGTGATGGTGATGAACCAGCTAATAATGCAGAGGTAACCGATGATGAAGATAGTGAAGGGGATGAAGATACGCATTGTAGTCCCCAAAACCAACCAGAACCAACTCAACACCACGTACCACCTCCGATGGCCGAAAACCCAATTCCTGACAGCTCAATGCAATGGCATTCTGACTATATTCCATATCTTGACAGTCTCCAAGGTCGTGAGGATGCATTTGTCTTCACAAGAGATGATTATCAAAGTCACCAAAAAACGTGGATTGAACAAAAAAATTCCATGACTGATGAATGCGTCATTGCAAAGGGAATGCAGTTCACATCAAAAAAGATATTGCAACGGGCTTTCAGAATGTATTGTGTAAAGGGTATGAGGGAGTTTAAGGTTGATGACTCAAACAGATCGGTATGGAGGCTGATTTGTAAGCGACATACTCAAGGCTATCAGTGGTTGCTTCGGGGAATTGCTAAGCCGGATGGCCTGTGGGAAATCACAAAATTCCACCCGAAGCACACTTGTGATATGGGATAAAGTCGAGCAGATCATTGTGTTGACACCCAATTTTGTCCCTCCTTTATTCTAATTTATTTTCTAAATTTATCAACGAGCTAAATACTTTATTTATTGCTACTACTATTAACATTATTATTATTTTTACTATCAACATTGCGAGCCTTGTTTTATCACAATTTTTTATGGTTCGTCACCATTTTATTTTTTTCGGATTTTGTACTCGTTAAATTAATTATACTTTATCAAGTCCTTTATTTTCTACATATTAATCACTAATATTGTACTAGTTATTAAATTAGAAGCCCATATTTTAACTAATTCGGCCAAACTCATCAAGCCCATTACCTTTTAATACCCAGCCCAACAACCAGACCAGCCCATACCACATTACCCGACCCGACCCGGTCCAGCCCACTTTCTTTAACAAAACCTAATCCCTTTCTCTTTCTCCTCTCCAAAACGCAGCCTCCCTCATCTCTCTCCTTTCCTCCCATTTCAGCAAAACCTTGACCTCCTTTCAACAATGGCAGATCTGTGCCACCCGTTTTCGTGCAACGCTACTGCTCCCTTCTTCTATTTTAAGTGAAAACCAAGTTTTCTTTCTCTCCCTCTTCACTTTCGGATAAACCTTCCCCCATCTTTAGCCACGAACAAAGTTCGTTACAAGCCAAAAGAACTTTTTAAGAAATCTGATTTCTATACAAAGAAAATCAAAGGGCATGGATTGAATCTCAAACCCGTGACACCCCATTTCAAACGGCTATTTCACTTCAAATCCCGCCCAAAAACGAGTAAAAAACCCTAGTCATTTTGTTACCTATAAATATCTTGCTAATGCTTCAGCCGAAAGGGGGATTTGGGAGCCATCTTGAAATTTCAATTTTTTTTTTATCTGGGATATGCCTCTGAAATATGGGGGAGGGACCGAAATCATTATCAAAAAAGATAACCTCATTCTAAAGGAAACGAACAGCCAACACATTACTTTTTTTGCTTTTCGGTTTAAAACTTTAGTTACTTTAATCGAGTTCGGGTTCGTTCGAGTCCGAGCATAGATTCGAGACCTCCGACGCCTAGTTCACTGTACTCGCGGAAGGTAAATAATCTTTCTGTAAATAATTCAATTTCCAGTTTGATAGCTTAAGAAGTGATTATGTGCTCAGGCATGTTGGTTGTTTCGGCTGGTCGGGTTGTAGTTTAATAACTTAGTCTGGTTATGTATATTCATGTTGTAATTAGTTTAACTTCGGTTCTAATAATGTTCGTGTGTTCGCGTCTTAGTTTAATTTTTTTTTCGATGGTCTCGAGTTAACAAATTCTACACGTTTATGTTTCAATGCTGGTGTGTTTTTAATTTCAGTTTGTAAGTGTTTATGTGTTCACACATGTTTGTCATTTCAGTCAGTTTAGTTCGTTTACGGGTGTTCAATCATTAGTGAATCTAGTCTTAGTTAGTAGCTTGATAGGATTCGTCTATATTCGTATTTGCTACTGATTTAAAATTCAACATGGTCTGATTGGTTTGATTCTATAAACATCCATGTTAGAGTCTGATATCTCACTTAGTTTCTGTTAAATGACGTTTGGTTTGTCGTTTGAAAATAAACCTGCTAGTTTGAATGCTTGCTGAAAGATCCAAAGATAGCGTGGATCCCTTTCTACCCTTCCCCTTCTCCTCTTTGGATACGGTATTTAAGCTTGGAGTTTGGGAATGCCATGTTTCTTTTGTGTTGAATGGATTCAGGTCTAAAATGAGTCGCTGTGGTATAAACTTTATGTGAGAATCTTAATCTAATCCAGACCTGCTAATAAGTTATTTCCATTATGCATAAATTTTAAGTTTCGCGTTTGTTTTAGCCTCAATAATATCTTTAGGACTGAAGCATCAGAACATTTCGGAATATTATCCTCTCTATGTTTAGTTGATTCTCCTTGAATGGTCTTAATGTATGTCGTACGAATTTAATCCGACAGAATGATTCGAATTTGGATTCACTAACTTCAAAATTAGGTCCTGCATCATGTGCTTCAAACTACTTGCTTGTTTCCTCTACCCTGTTATTTAGTGTGCATACTTGACATATCTGCCTAGATCTAGTTATAGTTGGCTCAACTGATGGTGGTCGATTACCAATTATTGAATATGAGATGCTGTCCTTGAATTGAGCCTGTCATTGAGTTTAAGATGCATATTTACCCATCATGTTCGTTCTTTGATGACATGTATCTATTACCTGCACTTTCTTTTACTATTCCAAGTTACCTGCTCTTGCTGTGGCTTTGAGATGGTCATTGTCTGGTTTGTCCTCGCTTGTCTTTAATAACTGCACATTTTTTTCATTGTGTCCTGCTTACAGCCACTGTTATTGCTTGTCTTTGCCCCCTTTCAGAGGAGTTGTGTGACTGATTTGCTATTAATGTTTTGTGTCATTAAGGTCTCCTATAATATGAACTTCATGTCTATGTACTTGTATATTATCCCCTGTGCTGTGGCCTTTTCTGTTTTAAATACCCGCAAAGGTGTGTCCATTGCTTTAAAACATGCTATGAGCTAGTTGTTTGCGTCTTGGTGTATAATTCTGTAATGAAATATCCGACTTAGGTTCTTGCTTGATTCCATGTCTAAAATATGTCAGTAGGCATGTGTATGAATTATTTTGAGATTACTTATTAATCATACTAATATTAGAAGATCACTAATCTTTTTCTATTTTCTTTTTATGCATGACTATTGCATACGAGTCCAAGGGACTCGTCCTCCCCCGCATTCGGTGTTGGGACCTCCTATCGAGTCAGCCCACCCGCAGCCGAAGATGAGATTCTGGGCTGAGGCCCATAACAGTGGCGGCGAGCAGCGGCAGTTTTACAATGGGCTGAGCCCTTTAAATCATTTACTCCTCCATTTTATTTTACTTTATGCATTTAATTTGTAATTATGTGACTAACACTTTACTTGTTTTATTTGCTTAGATTAAGGTGAACCTTAGCAGAACTAGTAGGTTAGTATGATGGATAGTTAATTTAAAAAGGGAAACCAAAGAATTAATCCCATAGATTTCATCCCTCTTTCCATGTTGAAATGACTCATAGTCTATAATATTTATAATGGATTGTCAAAATAGTGTACCGTATATTTTGAGTAAGAAGAATCATGATTCATTTTTACTATCTTAGAAGATTTAAGACGTCACTGATATGCGAAATAAGAACTCAAATATACTCTAGTAAACAGTTTTCAAGATTTACCCAAGTATACATATTTTAGCCGAAATTGGTTAAATAAAGAAAAGAAAGAAACTTGCTTCTTTAGCATCCTATTTATAAAGATAAGTTTAGATTTTCTACATCACCGTGTCCATATGACGTAATTTTATCAAAGGTTCAAATCTGCTAAGTCTTCTCTCAAAAGCTATTACTTATATGTAAAACTATCATATTTTCTACAAGTCTTATTTTAAAGGACATTATTATATTTTATTTATAACTTTAGCGATATTTATAAAGCTATTTTCTTTTCTATAACACTATAGTTGCACTTAGCCTAACTAATCATAAGTCCGGTCGGATTAACCATTATTGATGGAACTTAGAGGATGCCTAATACCTTCTCTCTAGGTTAGTTGAACCCGTACCTAGAATCTTAAGTTTCGTAGACTTTAAAAAAAATCAAACTTTAGATAATTACTTTAATTACCTTAGGTGCCCTAATTCACCATAAATAATTAGGTGGCGACTCTTAACTTTAAATAACCCCGGAATTACCCGGATGTTGTAAACTATTTTGACCCCGGTTAAAATAGGGTATAACACATTGTAATCTAGATATAAACATGATTGCTCATGTGTTACTTAAACACATTGAGGAAACTCCAAGTAAATTTATCTGACCGTTTACATTATATATCTTATAGCAATTAAAATATCATTGTTAAATGTTGTTTGTTTAAACTTATGCAGGATGCCTATCAAAACTTGTATTGGCATGGTCCACTCAAAATATGGTAAAACCATAAGCAAGAGAAAGGGATTTCTGCGTCGACGTGCTTTTGAAACGATCTTCGAACTCGGGGAATCCTCTTTGAGGCGTTGCCGGGGTATATGGCGGCCCTACAACATGTTAATCCTGGCACTGTTGTACAGTGGCGGCTTTTAGAGGGCAGAATTTTCGACTTCGTCTTTTGGGCATTCAAACCAAGTATTGATGGTTTTGCTCACTGGAAGAATGTGATATCGATAGAATGGGACCCACGTGTATGGCCGATATGACATTAAGCTCCTAATTGCGTAGGTATGGATGCTAATGGGTCAATATTCTCTTGCTTTCGCGATTGTCGCCAACGAGAGCAACGAGACATGGGGATGTTCTTTGACTCATCTACAAACTCATGTTATTAAGGGTCGTCAGTAAGTATACGTGTCCTATCTATCGTCATAAAGGCATATTGCACAATACGCGTACTGAAGGGTGGCACTCCCACATGCTTACCATCGATATTGCTTAAGGTACTTAAAGGCTAATTTGCAAACAAAGTTGGAAATGGCACTGTAAATAAATTGATGTGGGGGGCTGCGATGCTGCATCAACAAAGAAAATGGGCTGCAAAAATGGAGCTACTAAGTAAGCAGCGAAGAGGCATATGTTTGGTTGATGAAATTAGAAGTGAAAAATGGACTATTTATGCCGATGGAGGAAGGAGGTGGGACATGCTCACAACGAACCGCTCGGAGTCTTTCAATGGACTCCTCAAATCTGCTCGAGGACTACCTGTCACCGCAACGGTAAGACTAACTTTTAGGCAGGTCGTGGAGCCATTTGCGGATGTGGACAAAGGTGCCATAGCTATATTAGCCGACGAGGGAACACGGATGCCAAAGCCCTACAAAAAAATGGAGCACTATAGAAGAAAGGCAGAGGGTCACCAAATGACCGAGTATGACGTCGTTCAACGAGTATATGAAGTTAGAACGGGTTATTGCGACGGCAAAGGAGGAAACAAACATATCGTTACTGAGCGTACACAATCATGCACTTGTGATAAGTGGCAAACGTACCACATGCCATGTTCTCATGCAGTCAAGTGCTTTGAGAGAATGGTCAGAAATGTAACTGATTATGTGGCGGAGGAATATAAGGTCGTAAAATACCTTAAAGCATATTCCGGCCAATTCCGGCCCCTTGGTGATCAAGCTTATTGGCCAATCGCGCCGTTTTCTATGATTGCAAACAAGAACCATATCCGTAAATTGAGAAAAAACAAGCTAACCCGTTATCACAATCAAATGGATATTAGCGAAAAGACTTACTCTCGCAAGTGCTCGACATGTAAGCAATTTGGGCATGATAAGCGTTCATGTGGGCAAAACTCTCGTGGTGGTAGCACATCTGGAAGTAGAAGAGTGTCTAAAACTTGATTATTTTTTTTTAGTCTATTGTAAATTTTATGATGTATTTCGTTGCTAATGGAATGAAATATTTTTCAATTATTATGAACCTTTCGTATTGGATGAATTATTTTTAAATATTATATTTATTTTTGCATATTCAAAAAGTGCGGATTACACAATACAATAACAAAATAAAAAAGACATAAAAAGAATCCGCACCCTATAAAATATGGCACTTAAACCTAAATATAACAAGTTTTCAAACGTACTTCGAGCACTTTACAACCCCTAAAACGACAATCCAAATGTATATGTATGCTTGATGTAATGAGCCGATATTATTGTACACTAAAAAAAATATTAAGTTCTATATAAAATATTTATATTCCTGTTTTGAAAGCATGACTAATCTTCGGTCAAAGTATGCAAAAAACCTTAATTTTTGAGTTTGATAAGAGAAAGAATAAAGGTTGGGTCGGGTTTTAGGGAAGGGACAAAATGTAAATGTACACTTTGGCCCTTTCACGCACAGAATCTGTGCGTGAAGCCTAATTTGATTTTTTTTTTTTTCAATGGGTTAGTTTGGCTCCAATTTTTTTTTTTCTGGGTTACAAAAGTAGCGGACTCCTGCATGTGTGAGATCATTGGTCATGATAGTATAGTCATGTCCAAGATTTTTTTTAAAAAAGGGGGTCATTAGTCACGGATTAAGATCCAGTCCAAAGACATTTCCATCTAGTACTGTCCGGTGGAGCATTTGATTTTTGACACGTGTCCCAATGTAAATTAATGGACAAGATCTATTTGTTTCAACTATGGTTAACTTCTGATTCCCTCCCTCTCATCTATTCCTCTTTCGTCAATTTCAATTATATACACAAGACGGGGTGTATGAAAGTGTATAATGTATAGGTATATACATTAAAAGATATAATTTTACAATATTATATACGAAAATACGCACTTATACACATTTATACACAATTATACAATATTGCATAAGTGGGTATAAACATAGATTTAGACTGGTTCTGAATAGGAATTGCACTTTTATACAAGATAGATACATTATGTATATAGGCGTATAAAAATGTATAAATAGTGCAGAGAGGTGTGTTTATGGGTGTATACACACCTTTTATACACTATTATACAATATTATACAGAAACTAACTCCAACACGACCAACGATGGAGTAGCAGCAGCCACCAGCCATCGCCGGAGTTCCGTTCTCCGACGAACTCCAACACCACAAACGACGTCCGACGAGCGGCAGCGGACTTTCTCCCTCTCCGTTCATCTCTATCTCTCCCTCGACGAGATCACGCTAGAGGTCCGGCGAAAACCACCAGGCACACCACCTCGCTCACCATCACTAGATCTGAGTGGATTTTCTGGTTATCGAGAGAGAGGAGGCGCGGCAGAGAGAGCGAGAGAGAGGGAGAGAGAGAGGAGAAGGAAGAGGAAGTGGGTCATTTTTTGGTAAGATTTAAAAATATGGATCAATTTTGATAAAGATTGTTACCCTAATTAACATACAGTGTAATTATTCCTTTTTTTTATTTTATAGGAGACATGATATGTTCGAGTTTATTTCTCTATTTTTTGAGATGCTGAAGGATTATGAGTTTCATAATTCAATTTCACATTCTGTGCACAAAACATCCTTATATCATTTAGGACAAGATTTCATACTACATTGGTTTGCAACTATCCAAGATCACGTCATCAAATGATGCCTTCATGGGCTTTAAATATTTGGGAACAATGAAAAACCGACAATTACCAAATCTATAAAGAGCAATGAAATGGGAAGTAGGAGAGAGTGAGATAGAGAAGAGGAGAATAACATGAGAGCTCTCGATTTTGAAAAAGGAAGGAAGCAAAGAGAAGAAAGTGACGAAGGTTAAGAAGACAAATATTTGGTCTGGATTTTGGAAGAAGGAAGATAGAAGTAAGAGAGGGAAGTTAATCGTGGTTAAAATAAATAGATCTTGTCCATTTAAATTACATTCGGACACGTGTCAAAAATCAAATGCTCCACCGAACAATACTGGATGGAAATGTACTGGACTGGATCTTAATCCCACTAGTCACAACCTGCTTATTGAATTTCAACAGCACATTTTGTCAGCAAGGAAAAAGATATACACACCCTACCAATGCACCAAAAGCTACTTCACATTCAAAGAACTGATAATAGAGGACAGAAGGTGGAATTGGCCAGGCGGTTTTTTTTTTGTGTGTGTGTGTGGCGGCCGGGGGGGGGGGAGGGAGGGGGGGGATGGGAACCCCAAAATTCAAAGTTTAAAGGCCTTGTATAATTACAAGCTGGACTTCAAGCTTTTAATTTAAGTCGTTAATCGAATTGTAAAATTTTTGTTCAAATGAAGTATGTCATGAAAGCATGAACAAAACTGACCTAATTATAACAAAGTGTCAAACAGCTTAATTTCAATTTTCGGTCTGCAAAGGTGGGACGGCAAAAAGGAAATAAGGATATGGAGGAATTCAAGGAGGCTATTAAGTTATTATGATTGGTAGTGTAAATATTTTTCTATACTACTCCTTCCATTTTAATTTATTTGTCTTAATTAAATTCGGCACGGAGTTTAAGAAATAAAAAAAAAACTTTAAAATTTTGTGGTTATGAATTAAAGATGAGTGTAATGTACCAAAATATTTTTTGAATTTTGTGGTCTTAAATATATTATGTAGGATATTGGTGTAAAGAGTTAACTAAATATAGAAAATGATACTCTTTTTTAAACGAATCAAAAATAAAAGTAAGCCAAACAAATTGAAATGAAGCGAGTATCAATTAATTTTAATACGTGATACAAGCCCGCTATCGTACTTACTATCAATTATTGCCTATCAAGATATACGTAATTACCTAAAAAATAACCTGGTTGTGTTAAATTATTAAGAAAGGGGGACTTACCAACAATGAATGCCATTAACGAAAAGCTTAAAAGGTGAAAGTGAGTGTAAGGCCCCAGCCAGCAAAGCAGTAAGGCTGGACATTTCAGAGGGAAGAAAAAAGGGCCCCTGAGAAATACTTGCAAGTCATATATAGTGTCGGGAAGGGTGTTAGCTTCATCCATCTACTTCTCTGCTGGCCCTTTATCTTTATATCTCTACTTTAAAAGCCACACAAAGTTGGCATGCGCGCTTTACAATTCCAATTTTCTTTTATGTTTTCTTTTTTTACTGTAACATATCAACTATGACTTGATCTGGGGAAGTTTTATTTGTCAAAATATAAAGTTCTAGAGAACCGAGTAGCAACTTGAAAAATTAGTCAAGGTTCATATAAGTTCGACTTAAGCATTACAATCATAAAAAGGAATGGTGGAATACATATCACTATCATAAAAAGGAATGGTGGAATACATATCACTACTAAAAATAAAGGTTTTTCTCATCGATATTCAGTAGGAAATTTGTGCTATAAAACATGATTTTTCCATCTCATTCTCACCGAACCGACTCACTGGGAAAAAGCATGGTGGGAAACAGGGTCCCATGAAAACGCTGGGAAACTTCTTAATTTTTCCCTATGAAAACACTACTATTATTTTGATTTTTTCCACCTACATTCAGCGAAAAATAGCCACTAAACATTTTTCATTGGGAAATAGAGATTTTTGAGTAGTGTATATAGCACATGGGGTAAAGATGGAGGCTTTTGACAAATATAAAAGACTAAAATTATTCAGTGTATACTTACGGACTATCTTGAACCTACATTTAAGGAACCATTTTTGTTATTTCTCAAAGTTAAAGGCAAATACCTCACTTGCGATTTTAGAAGATATATACCCTCGTTATAAAAGTTGTGTATAAACCAAAGTCGCAAAATGGTACTAATATCACCCCGCCATATAAAATGGCGTAAATATACCCTTTTCGCTGACAGATTTTTTTAAAAAAAAGTATTTAGGTTATTTTTTAATTAAACAAAAATGTCACGTCACTTTAAAAAAAAAGTCTACCAACTTTTTTTTTAGGAAACATATTTTTCTAAAGTCACATGGTAATTTTTTCTGGTGTAGCGGATCTGGTTCATTTTAAAAAATATCTCCCTGACTTTAAAAAAATAAGTCTATCCATTTTTTTAAACAAGCCAGACCCGACCCACCAGAAAAAAACTTACTATGTTGCTTTAGAAGTATGTCTACTCAAAAAAAAATGGGTAGACTTTTTTTAAAGTCACGTGCCATTTTTTTAAATTGAAAAATAACCTAAATAATTTTGATAAAAAAATCTCATTAGCGAAAAGGGTATATTTACACTATTTTATAACGGCACGGATATTTTTGTACCATTTTGTAACGGTAGGGGTATATATATACCACTTTTGTAATGAGAGGTATATCTGCTCTAAATCGCAAAGTTGAGGGGTATATTTGCACCTTTGCTAAACATTTGACAGGGTGAGAAGAATTTTTTTTTATGGGACAAGTTAAACTCAAATTATACTAGAAAGAAAAAACGTAATATAACAGCTCTCTGTATCCATGATAAATTAAACAACCTTCGTCGTATAATATTCTGCCATAAACAGGAAGGGACAGTACTCAACATAGAGAATTCGACAACAATTTCAGTACCTGTCTTGCTTTTGTGGTTTGACTTTTAGAGAACCATGGCTTTGGATGTCCAAAATCTGATTTTGCAACAGAGATGAACACAGGAGGAAGGGATAAGTCTTCTCATCTTTCTTCTTTTCTTTTAATTTCGTTGTTTGACAATTTAACTCTAAAGAGTAATTGATAACAGCCATCAATACTATTTTGCAACATCAAAGTTTATGGTAAGGTCATAAATAGTAGTTCATCCTTAATTACTGGTTTTGGTTTCAAATTCTGGGCATGCAATCGCCTTTTACCCTCCAAAAATGGATTTTCTATGCGAGTTCGGATTAGTCTGGCTCAAAGTGGATACTGGACAGCGATAGAAAACAAAATTAAATAATCTATTTTTTTTTCATTACTTGTAATCACCGTGTTGTGTGATGGATGAAATTTCTCTACCCTGAACTACCACTTTTTGATTCGAACTATGGGAATGAAAAAAACCCTTGATCTAGGGAGTGTTCTTCTTGAATGGTCAATCGCAATACACATTTAAATTAGTTGGGCGAAAGGGTACTGAAGCCAGATGATTATATAAAAAAAATAAAAATAAAAAAACTGCTTTTGGTTTCAAATAGGAGCTGTATTCTTAGTCCATGGTTTCAAAGGCAGTGAGATCTCTTTATTTCCTTGAATATCTGCCCAAACTTCTCCCTAACCACTCATCATTGGTCCCAAAACTTTTAATCTTGTGTAGGCATGGTCCCCAGCCATTATTGTACCAAGAAAGTTAGGAATTGAATCGTATTTACACTTGCAACTTCTAACTGGTGTGTCATGTATCACTTAAATTGCAGTTCTGTACTTAAATTGCAGTTCTGTCCCAAGTCTATTTTTTGCTCTTTTGTATAGGCTCCTGTTTGAGATTGTTTGTTGTCGAAATGCACCTAAATTTAATTGGTTCCAAGATCAAAAGACTCTTGCGGACACATGACCATGTGATCATTTCAGAGGTCAAATAGAAAGAAAAGCCGAAAATAACGTTAAAACTTTAAATAAAAACAAATAAAGAAATGAGAAAATTAAACAAGAACGAATATTTCCCTTTAGAAGTGATGTAGATTTCACGTGTAAACACTGAAATTTCGTTATTAACTTTTGTTCAAGTGCTTTCACTTGTAAGTTACGTACATGTTTTAAGTTGAAAGACAACATTGTAAACATCACGTTCATCTTTCGTATTGATTATATTTGCACTTAAATCTAACAAAGATAAAATTTAAATATGAAAATAATCTTCTTACTATGGTAGGATCGAAGTCGCGAGAGAGGAGCACTTTGTTATAACTAAACCCAAAGGTTAGTATCACGATTTTTTTCATAATCAACAAGATTAAACTCACATGGAATTAGAAGGTTACCCTGTTGGGTTTAATTGATAGGTTGAATGGGAAATGGAGGGAAAAGAAGTGTTTATAAAAATGAAATGTTCCCTTTTTATAAATAAGATTTGTCCCTCATAAAAAGGTGGTGGAAGAAAAGTTCTCCTACTTAAAAGCAGAAGACTCCTTCGTTGCTAAAGCGGTCAAGAAGAGGCCTCCTCATATTGTTGTCGTCGCGCCTTTGCCATTTGGATCCGATTGATTGATAATCTTTTTGGACCAAATTTCCTTTAATTTTAATTATTTAATTAATTAATTAAAGATCCTGACCCGCGACCCGACCCGTTTTCTTTCTTTCCCGGATTAATTTAAAACATTTCCCTTCGTTTTTCCAACGGAATTTTTCTGAAAGGTTGCAAACTTTTCTGAAAAGTTGCAAACCTTTTCCCAAACAGGCTATATATTTCTGTTGATCCTCAGAATTTTTCCTTACGAAATTTTTCTGATATTCATCTTCTTCTTTCGCTGTACCGCTATTTTGGTGAGTAAATCGTTCTATCCTGGGAGGAAAGACTCCAAAACCTCGGCACATCGATTGGAATAATTTCGGGGAACGACACACCGCGAATTCGGGCTCGATTTGGTTTTCCATATATCGTTCATATTATTTTTCGCTTCGTTAATTTCGTTTTCTACGCTTTCGTAACCGACAGATTCTGTTTTCTGTTTAAGGAATTAGTCTAACTTACTGGTTCAAAGTATTCTTTGCAATACAGATTTAATAACATACCCTCCCCATCATCACAAATTATAGGGACGGATCTACCGTATTAACTTATGGATAGCCAATCTTTATCATAAAACTCATCAAACTGCCCAGCTGCATATACATGTTTTACCAAGCAGACTAATAAAAGGTTTATTATGCGTGACATATGCTTGTTTCATAATTAATAAGATTAAACTCACATAGAATTGGAAGGTTATCCTCTCCATCATCTCCAAATTACGGGAACAGATCTACCGTGTAACTTGTGGATAGCCAATTATTATCTCAAAACTCATCAAACTGGCCAGCAACATATACAACTTTTTACCAACTAGATAATAAAATGTATTTCATGCGAGACATATGCATGTTTTGTCAACGGTTGAGTACTCCATTCTTTCCATTTTACTTGGCCCCTATACTAAAAATAGATTTCCTAATTTTTACTTTTACTTTAACAAATCAAAAGAGATTTATTATTTTCTTCCAATATTAGTCTTATCATTAAGTAACTATATAAA
Source organism: Lycium ferocissimum (assembly GCF_029784015.1). NCBI lineage: Eukaryota > Viridiplantae > Streptophyta > Magnoliopsida > Solanales > Solanaceae > Lycium > Lycium ferocissimum. The sequence continues at coordinate 8,008,028 of NC_081346.1, read as the reverse complement.
GTAATAGTAGCGATTTACAAATCAAGAGAGATTTATTATTTTCTTCCAATAGTATTCTTATAATTAAGTAACTATATAAAGTAATAGCAGCGATTTAATTTTATGTGGTGAAATTTAATTAACTTTTGTTCAAATGCTTTCAAATTTAAATTATATATTTTTTTGTAATTTGACAGATAATATTGTAACATCAGGTTCATCTTTCATATTGACTATGTTGAAAATAATAATTCAAAATTGTAGGAAACCAAAATTGGTTAGGATTTGGTATTTTAATTCATGTCTAATTAGGATTTATAGTCAAATTAGTATAGGAATAGGTTTTCCTATTTTGAGTTAAAGTAGGTTTTATACTATTATAAATAGGGTCGCAATTTATTTTATGGGGTGGAGATTGTAGAGAACATTCAGCGATTCATAGAGTTTATCAATAGAATATTTTCCTTCAAATTGGTATAAGAGCTTCTACGATCCTGGTAGAAAATCAAAGAGCTTCCGCTGTCGGCGGGCGGCTATGACTCATATATGCCGCCCGTCTGGCCAATGATGATGATGTTGGCAAACGTCAGGCTAATGATATGCATGAAAAACAATCATGCTGAGAAGGACTAACAAACTATTGCAAGTTTAAAGAGGTGCAAGAAAATATGCACAAGAGGGAACAAACCGTCTTCTCAGAAGTCGAGAAGGTTAAAAAAAAATTGGGTGTTGATAAGAAAGTGCATCAACAAATTGAAATATTGGAGAGAAAGTGCTCCAACGATTGTGAAGGTTGAAGAGAAAGTGCTTTAACAAAATTGAAGGTTGGTGAGAAAGTGCATCAACAAATTGAAATTTTGGAGAGAAAGTGCTCCAATAATTGTGAAGATTGAAGAGAAAGTGCTTCAACAATCAAGGTCAATGGTGAAAGTGCATCAACAAAATTGGAATGGAGAGAAAGTGTTCCAACGATTGTGAAGGTTGAAGAGAAAGCGCTTCAACAATTGAAGGTTGGTGAAAGAAGATCAACAAATTGGAATATTGGAGAGAAAGTGCTCTAACGATCATGGAAGGTTGAAGAGAAAGTGCTTCAACAAATTGGAAGATAGCTGAAATGACTTGCCAAGAAAAGCTTCAACAATCACTTTTCGAAACAAGTGCTTCAAAATTGGAAGATGGTGACAAGTGCATCAAGAATTAGATATACAATTTTGAATTACGGGAGAATGTTGGAAATAATAATTCAAAATTGTAGGAAACCAAAATTGGTTAGGATTTGGTATTTTAATTCATATCTAATTAGGATTTATAGTCAAATTAGTATAGGAATAGGTTTTCCTATTTTGAGTTAAAGTAGGTTTTATACTATTATAAATAGGGCTGCTGCAATTTATTTTATGGGGTGGAGATTGTAGAGAACATTCAGAGATTCATAGAGTTTATTAATAAAATATTTTCCTTCAGACTATAATTACATGCACTTATATCTAACAAAGACAATTTAAATATGAAAATAATCTTTTGATTATAGTAGGATCAGAGTCGTGACAGAGGAGCATTTTGTTGTAGTTACCCGTGAGGTTACTGTCGCGACTTTGTGTCATAACTCATAATCAATAAGATTGAACAGTACATATAGAACTGGAAGGTTATCCTCCCATCATCCCATACAGGGGCGGCGAATCTACCGTGTAACTTATGCGTAGCCAATTATTATCACAAAACTCATCAAACTATCCAACAACGCCTACAATTTTTTACTAAGCAGACTAATAAAAGATTAATTATGCAAGAGATGCATACACTTGTTTGTCAACTCCAGAGTACGTACTCCTTCCGTTCCATTATATTTTGCTTGACCCTTATCCAGAAACAAACAGCTAATTATACAAATGAGCCAAAAAGATAGTGAAATATATAGAGATATGTCTGCTGAATTCTATTTTTGGATCTATAGGTTGGTACGTAGCATGCTGGTCACATGCCTTCCTAGTTCTACAAAAGGAGATGCAAGGAATGGAAGTGCTAAAGTGTCTTTTCATATCACAATCAATATTTTTCTTTTGCATTAAAAGGATTTTCTTTTCCAATACATAACGTTGATTGGAAAATGGAGGAGAAAATGAGAAGCAGTATCAATCTCACATATATTGTGTGTGTGAGACTTCGATAGACACCACTTAAATACAGTATAAATTTTAAAAATCAAAATTCAACATAACTTTTAAGACGGGCCAAATGAAATGAATGACTGTCTAGAACTTTCTCTAATTCCAAGAAATGATGCATATATTTTATTAGTATATAAAATAAAAATACGAGAGTCAACTCACTTGAGGTGAATTCAAACGTTGTTCTTTAGTTTCTCGAAATATAAAATTATGTACATATTTAAAAAGTACGAGGAAACACTATTATATAGTAGAGTTATTGTTTTGAAGACAAGTTGCATGGGAAACTCATGTTTTATTGGCTTATTTTCTCTTTGGCCTGCACTTTTATAGGTAGGGTGTTTGGCAGTGGTCCATAGCTAACTCGTATAGTTTTGCATCACGAAATACTTGCATCTTAGATTCTAAAGGGTAAGGAGGTACAAACATGTGATTACTCCTACATGGATAAAGAGAGTTAGAATTTAGATAACATGAAAAAAAAAAAAAAAAAAAGGAAACGAAACGAAACGACAAAACAAAACTTTGAAGCTTACTGTAATTAGGGATATTTTATAAACTTAATATTTACTATTTCCTCCGTCTTAATTTATGTAAAGGTGTTTGATTGAAAGATGCAATTTAAGAATGAAAGAAAGATTTTTGAAATTTATGGAAAAATGAATCACGAATATTTGTGTAGTTGTAAATCAATTTATTAAAGGTAAAATGAGATATTTAAACTTAACTTGTTACTACTAAATATAGAAAAGGTATCATTTTTTTTAGAGCGACTAAACATAAATTGAGACAAAAAATAATTAATCTATGTTCTTTACTTTGCCAAGTAGATGAAAAAAAATAGAGCTACTCCATGTGTTCCAATTAATTATGTGACTTATTCTAATAAAGAAATCATTTAGAAACTTGCGGTCTTACAAATAACATAATATTTATATATATGTTTATAAGACTTTTAAAACCTTGTATTACTCAACATACCATAACATGTTTGTAACTGTACGTAAAAATTCTGATTTGTTGATTATTGAAAAGTTTAAAATTAAATTATTATTAAATATATAAAATGTGTCATTTTTTTAAATTACATTTTATAAACAATTGAATTCAAATCATTCACTTATGTAGAGATAGTAACACAGAAGGTCACCCAACTATGGGTAATGATCTCTCAAGGTCATGTTTTTTTTATTTTGTAACAACAAGATCACCCTACTATGAGTAATGATCTCTTAAGGTCATATTTCTTTGTTTTGTAACAACAATGTCACTCAACTTTCCCCATATCACATCAAAAGTCACAATAAATATTTGGCAAATAAAATATGACATGGCATTTAATTTAGTCCACACGGACTTTTCCTTCTTTTTTTTCTCACTCCACGTGGCAAAAAGACTCTACCCAAATCCAAATTAACCCTATTCTCTCTTAATTAAAATAGAGTTTCTCTCTCTTTGAAAAAAATTAGTCCATCATTTTATTAAAATCGTATCCTTTTTTTTTTCCTTCTTTAACACTTCTTAGACTTCTTGTACATAGTCCTTCGTGACTCTTTTCTTAAAAAGTTTGCTCTTTTTGAAACACACACATAACATCAGAAAATGCAATTTGTTCATTCAAACTCTCCGCGACTTCAACTTGTTCGTTATTGACACCCTCAAAACCTTCTCTAACGTCAACTTGCTCCTTAGTCATGCCAAATAAGAGAAGGAAAAAGAAGACGATATGATTTTAATAAAATGATGAGGCAATTTTTTTATTTTTTATTTTTGAGAGAGAAACTCTATTTTAATTAAGAGAGAGTAGGGTTAATAAGGGTTAATTTGGGCCGGGCTGGGCCGGGTCTTTTTGCCACATTGACTGAGAAAAAAAAAATTCATGTGGACTAAATTAAATGTCATGTCATAATTTGTTTGCCAAATATTTATTGGGTGACTTTTGATGTGATATAGTGAAAGTTAGGTGACCTTGTTGTTACAAAATAAAGAAATATGGCCTTCAGAGATTATTACCCATAGTTGGGTGACCTTGTTGTTACAAAACAAAGAAACATAAACTTGAGAGATCATTACCCATAATTGGGTGACCTTCTATGTTACTATCTCCGCTTATCTACTTAGAAAGGTGGAAATAAGAAAATGAAACCCTTTCCCACGTCCTTTAATTTGTGGGCTAAATTATTTTTAATAAGTCATTTTTTAATATTTAGTTACGAGAAAATAAGTATATTTTTCCCTCAAAAGGGATGTAACTTCCCTAGATTCCACAAAAGGGTCACGAAAAAGGGTGAAAATTAAAAGGAAATGAAGGGACAAATGACTTTTTCTTGGTCCAAGCCTTCTAAGGTCCTTGCACAGAAGCACAGGAGTATATATTTAGCAAGCAAATTTCCATGTTTTAAGTACAATCATTTTAGTATTTTCCCCTTGTGTGAGTGGCACAATACTTTTCTGGATTCTTTAATTAATTTGAGCAATTGTTTTGTTCTTGAAAATGGACAGAAGAATTAAATAATGAAGGAAAAGAGTAGACTGAAAAATAAATTACGTAATAATATAATACTACTGCGAGATGGAAAATGAAAACAAACGTATTTGATTTTGGTCCACTCTAGTCTCTGATTTTACCAATGTTATTTATTGTATTCTCACGAGTTACGACTTGTTGCCCTCATTTTTTCTTATTGAATAGTCAAACGTTGAATATGATTGAACTCTGCAATTGTCATCAATGATGACGTATCCATTAATGAAGAAGAGTTGCAAGCAAGTTCTAACTAACGTTTAGAATGGCGCCTCTCTGATCAATCTAAAGTTCCCTCACGTTACGTGATTAATAATTCACTTTGTTCCATCCTATAGTTTTGGTAATATTTTTCATTTTTCATTCTTTCCACTAATAATATCGCATTGAACTACTTAAAAAGTTAAATCACCTAAAACGAAAAAAGGACCATTTTGTAGATAAATTTAAAGTCAATTATAGTAGGAGTACTCTTTCTATCTCAATTACGTGTCGTTGTTTCTTTTTTAGTTAATTTAAAAAAAGAATAACATCTTTCTCAGTGGGGAAGCTAGCAACGGACTTGCGTTCTCAAGTCGATCTTTGTTCAAATTCGTATTTCATTAAAATTCATCAGTTCAATGTATAAATTGTTACTTTAGAACCCATCAACTTGAACTAATTAGAATCCCGAACCCACAAACGTCAAATCTAGGCTGCGCCTCTGATCTTTATATATTTAGTAATAATCTAACTTTAAATTTTTTACACTTTAATCAAATGATTTATAGCCACACAAAAATTTATCACTTATTTTAGACCATAAATTTATAAAAAATTCATTTCATTCTTAAATTATATATCCAGTCAAATATCATCACATAAAATGAAACGAAACAACAACAACAACAACATACCTAGCATAATACACAAATGAGGTCTGAGGAGGATAAAGTGTACGCAAAGCTTACTTCTACTGTGGGAGATAGAGAAAATATTTCTAGTAGAACCTCGTAAATTGAAACGAAAATACTTAGTATAATTATCTCCAATTTCAGTGTAGATCACTAAAAGAAGAGATCTGTCTTCGTCTTGATAAAGCATGAAATATAACACACAGACATATCTTTCATTTTATAATTAGCCTCTCTCATATTAAAAATATGTTTTTTAAGAAATGTGTGACATTAGTTTAATTGAAGCACACACAAGGTTTGGACTAAAAAATCTATAAAACACAACAATTGTGATACACGCGAGGCTTTTTCCCTGCATATTATACCGTTTACATCTTTTAAAGACAAATATTTATTTTCATTTGCCTTTTCTAGGAAGATAGTGCTGTCTGCCTTACTCTTTATTTTATTTCATACAGTAATCTTATCTTAAAACAAAAAAAAAAAAAAAGACAAAAAGTGTCTGGATAGCAATTTACCTACTGGCAAAGGAAAGTAGCAAGAAGCTAGTGGGGCTCTCATTCTATCTCTTAACAATGGTGAGAAAAAGCCATGTAAACTATTCAAACTTATAGTGTCAAATCTCTTTCACTTAATAATGTCTTCATAACAAACACCATATCTCAATTTTACACAACTGTCCACTTATTAATCTGTTATGTGCACTTCCCTTTCTTCCTTTCCCTAACCCTCCTTTCACATTTTTCTCTGTCATTTTGGCAGCTTTCCATTTTGTATTTTTAGTATTTGGACCACTTCTTTTTCACTCACAACAACTGTACTACTTTTCTAGCTATAGCTCTCTTTGCTTCCACTAAGGGGGCAAGTATTTAACTTGTCTACTTCCCTTCTTGATTGCTCCTTGATTGCTAACAGTTATTATGCCTTTCCTCATATTTCTACTCCTCTGAGTTGTCTCTTTTTTTTCAAGAATATATCAGAGTTAAGTTTTGCAGTTCTTCAGATTGGTGAATGCTAATTTACTTTACTGTTTTTTGAGTTTCATGACTAAAGTTCTTGACTTGGTATACATGGGGTTTTCAAGTGTATTTTGGGTTATGGAGCAACGTGGTTCTTGTGTGAAAGAGTAGAACAGGACATTGGCTTTCTTTGGGTTTGTATGAAATTGTCTAAAGGATAATTGTATTCTTGAAAAAAATGGAGTCTTGGAGCTATTTTTCTGGGGGAAAGGGTTTTGTATCAGATGAATCAGTTTCTGTAAATGATGGAATGGGGAGAACAAAGAATGGAGTTATGAGTTGGGAATTGAAGATCCCAAGTAGCTATGGAAGCACTATGATTTGTTCAAGTCAAGAAGGTAGTGATAATAATCAACGATTTCAAGAATTGGTTTCTCCAAATCTGATGAGAAAACCAATGTTTAATGACCAAATGAGTGATGGTTTTACTAGTAAACTTAGTGGTGGCAACATATTTGGTTCATTTTCTGGGGCAGATAAGTCTAGTTCAGCTGTGGAATCAAATTCTAGAGATTCATCACTAATTGATTTGAAACTTGGAAGGTTTCCTGATCATAATATAGATGCAAATATTTTCAAATCTCCCATAGTTCCAGCCAAGAGAATGAGAGCAGGAGCGGGGAATTCTCAGAAACCATTTTGCCAGGTTCAAGGTTGTGGGAAGGATCTAAGCTCCTGTAAGGACTATCACAAGAGGCATAAAGTATGTGAGGTTCACTCAAAGACTGCTAAAGTTATTGTAAATGGCATTGAGCAGAGGTTTTGTCAGCAATGTAGCAGGTTTTTACTTTGTCTAAATTTGTAAACATTTTTCTATTGGTCAATCATAGTGCAAGTCCTGCAATTTAATTGATAATCACATCTTTATTTGCAAGTCTCCAAGAAGTGTGATGTTGTCTTTCTTTTGTTTTATTGCAGTAAAAGATGTTCTCTTCTTTGCAGCTAATGTCAATTCATTCTTGCTGCTTTACTTGTAGGTTCCATCTACTGGCTGAGTTTGATGATGGCAAACGGAGCTGCAGGAAACGTCTTGCAGGTCATAATGAACGCCGAAGGAAGCCCCATACTGGTATGCACTCGGGCTGTTTCAGTCATTTGTTCTAAAGTAGTCCGTAATTTTGCATATTATAGTTTCCTTCTCTGATATGAAACTCACCAAGATGCATGGCAACTAGTTTTCTGGACTATTTCGTGTAATCCATTTTTGATTAGTACATTCTATTGCAAAAACAACACCAAGAGGATGCTGAAATCTCTCCATGATTGAAAGACTTGATCTCCTAGCTATATTGCAGGGAATCAATAATGTAAAACAAGGTATCAAACTGATCTACATCTTTCATGTACACCAAAAAGCCAAGGATTATAAACATCTAGAATTTGTACCACTGCTCTCATCTGACAAGCTTTAAAGTAACATCCATCCTTTTCTGCTTTCCAGATCAAAGTATCTGGTTTTTGAGATAGATCTCTGATTCCTCAAGTTTTCTTTTGTAACTGAGTTAAAAATTCGAATTCCCAATCATAAAAATTCTTCCTGAATTTAAGACCCCATCTACCCCTAGTCCTACCTTGATCGATGGTAGCATCATGTTCTATAAGTGCAGTACAGAAGAGGAAGTATCTTTTGAATGGATGTCTTCTTCCAGCCAGTAATATAATTATTCAATTAGGGAGTTGCGATCTTATGCTTTGATGGTTATAGAAGTCTAGACTGGTGATTTATTTGCACAAGATGTGTTGGTCCTTGATATTAGTCCGAGAAATTATGCATCCCTTTAGATTGTTGTCTTGCTTCTTTGAATTCTGGGGAAGAGCATTTTCCAAGCACACGAATATCATGTTGTAGGAATACTACAAATACGATTAAAGTAGGATGGTTGAAATGGAGGAGTGACGTAGGAGTATTATGTGATAGGAAGATACCTAGTAAAGTGAAATGCAAGTTCTATAGAATAACTCTAAGGCCAAAAATGTTGTATGGTAGTGAATATTGGGCTTCTAAAGTCCACCTTATCCACACGATAAATGTCTCAGAGATGCGTGTGATTACATCCGTTAGAAAGGCCAAGTAGCGCCATATGGAGGATAAAACTAGAGACTGTTATTTTAACCCTCAGGGGTTGGCCTGGTGGCAATTGACTTGAGCCTTGGGGTGCTCCCTTTCAAGGTCTCAAGTTCGAAACCCGCTGGGTGCAAACAATTTCTGAGGGCCATCGGACTGGGGAAACCTTGAATTACCCGTGGTGCACTTGCGGGAAACTCCTTGCCGAGGGCCTGTGCACCCCCGGGATTAGTCGGGGCTCAAAGAGACTCGGACACCCGGTGCTTAATCAAAAAAAAAACTAGAGACTGTTATTTGAGATGGTGTTACTACGTGTTACATAGTGTGAAAACATAACATTGAAGGTGTTAAAAGAGGAAGAGGTAGAACTAGAATCATATGGAAAGGAAGTTATTTCAAAAGATTTAGAATATCTCGGTATCCACTATCCAGGCAGATCTAGCAAAAGATATAAAACAATGGAAGTTGGAAATCCGTATAGGTGATACTAACTAGAAGAATCTTACTATATTAGATGGATAACCACTAGAGTATATTAGACAATTCCTCGTGTAGATATTCCTTATTGAAACATCGTGGACCCAAATAGAGTATTTATGATAATGAGGATTCATACATCCGACTCCAACAAGCGTGGGATTGAGGTATAGTTGTAGTAGTTGTTGTTATATTGTACATCAGATAATATAAATTTGTGTGATCTCAATATTGCTATATATCATGGATTTAATATAGAAGACATTGTTAATGATAATGTCAAACTCTATATGGATGTATTTAACACTAATTGTTTTAAGAGAAAACAATGCAGTTTTATATGACATGTAACAATTTGTAGAAACTTTCTTTCAAGAAAGAAGTTTTGTAATTTGTGGTAGTGAATACATTTGACTTATTTTTGTAAACTTCAGAAATTGTGTTTATTCAAACGCTATGAATAATACTCATCAATCAATCAAGACTATGCATCAATTCCAATTAGTTGGAGTTTGCTATATAAGTGTCCTGTTTCATGCTGCCCTATATGGTTCATATCATTCCAATACCTATAGTTCTTTTGTTAAAGGTGTGTTCTCCAAGTATGTGTTTGGTATTGATAGAAAATAATTTCCGAAATACATTTTCCAAAAGAAACGTATCTCAGTATCCAACACTCTCCAAAATTTCCAAAATTTAACAACTATTTCAAATGGACTATGAGAGAAAAACATAAGCCAAGAAAGTTGTTTTTTTCCCTTTTAATGGAAAGTATTTTACAGGAAAAATAGTTTTTGGTGTTTGTTTACCAAAATGACTTATTTTTGAAATGTTTTCATTCATACCAAACACATATGAAATCATACACTACCATTAGACTGACATATAAGTCTCTAACCAGATTAAAAGATCATGACAAGCGCTAGACCTAATGTAAGTGTAACAAGAAGTAAGCCATAATTGCAACTGGTTGTTAATGCCTATATGGATCATTTGACTGGCATAAGTCATCTGAAAGGTCTTCCTCCATGTCATTTTAGGTCTATGTCATCTTCATTAACACATTCAATCATCATAGCTTGGTAAGGAGATCCATTTAAGACAGCCATCTCAAGCAATGTTTCGTCATTATCCTCCATGTGCTTGCACCTTTGTCAGATGTGATTATTTTTATCTTGTGCAATCTTGTATGAGTGCTCGTCTATCTCAATACTTGTATTTTAGCAACATTTATCTTGTAGATATATTGGGCTGTAAAAGTCCAAAATTCAATCCTAAAGAACATTGTTGAAACACTAACATTCGTACAACAATGCTAGTTCACAACTATTTTGATCGCATAATACTCCTACACTTCATTTCATTTATCATATTTTAATCATATGTGTCACATCTTCATCTATTATGCAATTCTCCGGAAAGACTGATTTGTTATTGAATTGCCAACATTTAGGTACCAGAAATCTTTTAACGGGCTATATTGTAGTGCATATTAAACCAATTTCATAGGAAGATGTGCTTTAGTTTTTACCTTATCAAGAAAAGATATGCTTAAATATTATTTACTAATTTATTGCACAAGTTTATAGTCCTTTCATATCTTTCTCGTTTGGCATGTTGAATTCTAGAGTTTCATGTTCTTCCAAGTGAATTCTGCACTACAAGGCTTCAGTGTTTTTCTGTTCTGTGAAATGTTTAAAAAGAAATTAATATTAATCTTTATGTTATCAAAACACGCTCCTGGTTTTGACAGGTACCAGATTTCGTGGAACTTCTTTTGCTACGTCATCCTTCACGTGCCAAGACATACTTGGCGGCCGCTTTCTGCATCAGCCTAAATATGAGATGAGCGACTGGTATAAGAACGTAAAAGTTGAAGATGGTGTTGATTATAGCCCTCAACTTGCCACACCCTTTACAAATGGACAGTTACAACCAAAATCTGTTTTCATGTCATATCATGCCAAGAAAGGGTGTCAACCTGAAGGACTACCTGCTGTAACAACGAGCAGAATTAATGAGAGTACCACCTCATCTCTGCATGACATACGAGGATTGGATTTTGTTTCTCCTTCTCTGTTCCACACCACCTCAACTGGATCTGAAGTCTTGCATGTTTTGGATACATCTTCAATCATTCAGGGGGTATCAGGGATTTCAAACTCCAGCAATGCTCTCTCTCTTCTGTCATCTCAGTCACAGGGATCGTCAAATCATCTAAAAAAGAGAGAGATCATCAACGGGACTCAAGCATACAATTTGACTCAAGCATCTAAAAAAGTCCTGGAACTTGGTCCTCAGGCTTCAGCAGGTAGAATGTCCAGTACATTCAGTTCATCTGGGGTCAATTCTGCAGAAGGTGGACTGGACCAGATACTATTTCCTAGCGACACTTGTGGCATCAATGGGATCATGCAAGGATCAGATTTGGTGAGCCCCAACAAGAATCAATTTTCTCGTGAAAATGGACCCACCATTGATTTGCTCCAGTTGTCGTCACAGCTTCAGCGTGTGGAGCATCAAAGGTTTTCCATGCAAGTGAAGCAGGACAGCAATGCTCTTCCCGGCCTCAGAATCACTTGAGCAGGTAAAATGTGATGTATCACTATCTGAGTTTTGCTTAACTATATCTCATGTTTCAATCTGGTGATTACAGGAAGATCCTTTTCTTTTAGCTTCAATAATGTAAGCGTCACTGTTGTTTCAGCATAAGTCTTTGTAAACCGGATGAACTATCACTTTCTTAGATTTTCACGTACAATAATTTTTCATATTTGTTGGGATTTTCCAATACATATGCACCTTTATGTTACCTTCTAAAACTGGACAATGAAGGCATCAGGTTAATTTCTTATTGTCAACTTCCCAATAATGGCTGATCCTATCTTAGTATCGGGATGTCCCATATAGATGCTTATCTTGTATGCAAAAGCAGGAGGCCTGTAGATTTTGTAACAATGTAGTAAATTGCATGTGTAATCTTTCCCTAAATTAAACTTGCTGTTTGCAGATGCAAATATCTGGACATTACTCAAGAAGTAGCCAGCTTTCTCAGCTTTACAGAGGTGGGAGCATCAGGGAGCAACTCTTTGGAATCTTGATGTTCACTTCTTCATCGTTGTTTTTTCCCCCTCATTTGATTCTGAGAGATAACTGTTCCTCACGGTAGCCGTCTCATTCAATAATGTTTTTCTTTCTCTTGGATAATGTTAACAAAAATAATCATGACTTGGTAGTCAACTTAATTTATGTACATTATTTCCACATTTGTCATTCCTTTGTTATGGACAAGTAGGTATTTCATGAACAATTATTGGAAATGCTTTGTACTCGTTAAAAATAGTGCATGTTATGTTTGGCAACTAAGGTGTAAAGGATAGCACAAATAATGGAAACAGGTGAAAAGGGTGTGAATTGTGCTTATCAGGTTTGAGCTAGTCAGTTGTGGAAGATTAATTGTATGATTTTTTTAGTGACGTTAAAGGATCAACGAATCAATTTCTTTTATCTGATTCACGCGGTTGTTATTGAAAGTTATCAACTTTTTGATTGCCTGTTTGTTTTGATCTCCAAAATGGTAATAGCCAGACCCACTAAGAACCTCTGGCCTCTATTTATATGTTTTGATGTTACATTTAGAGAATGTATGTATAAGAGCAATATAGAGTCTACACTGAAAAGCTTCTGAGTGTAGAAATGGGGTAGAGAGCCGTGCAGAATGAATATATTTGAGGGGACAAAGTAAACAACCAAGTCGTTGTAGTATAGTGGTAAGTATTCCCGCCTGTCACGCGGGTGACCCGGGTTCGATCCCCGGCAACGGCGTCTAATCCCTTTTTTTGACACTTTGCGCACACTCTAAACTTAGATATCGTCTCAATATTTAGATCAGCTTAAAAAACCTTTTAAGTGCCATTTTTCCACCTGTTTTGCCAATCTAGTTGCCTGTAGAAATGCCAAAATTATTAGCTGCGGTATCTTATAGCTATTCTTCAAAAGATAACATTCAGTTTGGTGATGGTAAAACGGCATCTTTCTGATTATAACCAAACATAACATATGAACATATTATAGTATTTGTTAAAACGTCTTTTTCCTTCAGTTATAACAATGTTGCTATTATCCCTAATTGATTGGCTAGTGAAGCAAAAGTACCTTTCTAGGTGTTGCAATTTCAGAAAGGGTAATTGATATTATGGCGTCCCAATTTGATGATTTTTCTTAGGCCAACCTGTCTTCTTCTCTTTTGACTTTTCCACTCAGAAAGTTAGCTAGGCTAAACAGTAAAGAAATTATGAGGAGAAAACAAAAGCCAACTTGCTAAAGAATATGCTTCTGAAGTCCAAAGCAGCCGGCAGCAAGCCTGTTAACCGCTTTGAACCGGACCGGACCGGTAACCGGTTATTAAACCGGCCGGTTTCCGGTTTAAAAATCGGAACCGGCCATCGGTTCCGGTTTACCGGTTAAATAACCGAAACCGGACTGGTCAGGTTCAAAAGTGTCAAAAACCTCTTTTTTTTTCTTTTTTTTTGTATATTATAGTATTTATTAGTATATTGTAGGTATATTTACATATGTTATATAAGTTTATAAGTAAGGTTTATATATTTACTTACTACTAACGAATACGAAGATATACGTATATATATATATATATATATATTAAGAATATACTTATATATATCAATATACTTAGGATATATAACTTGTATATATGTTTAAGTTATATGTATACTATATTGACTTATAACTTATATATATATATATATATATATATGTTTAAGTTATATGTATATATATATACTTATATATTATAACTTAAGTTATTTATAGCTTAATTTTTTTCTAAGTTTATAAATTCATATTTTATAAATTAAGTATATTTATATTATAAGTATATTCTTAGTATATTTTAGTTATTTTTCAAGTATATAACTTTCTAATTTTTAATTTAAGTAGATGTATATTATAAGTATATTCTTAGTATATTTTAGGTATATTCCTAACTTAATATAAGTAAAAATATGAACACACGTAAATAGAAGAAAACTCAATGAGCCATATATTTTATTCATTGTGACGATCTTTCCCTTCATCATATAAAAAAGCTATAATTCTTTTTTGCATAACCCAATTATCATCAACCCAATGACATGTAATAGAAAAAAAATCTAACTTGTTAAGACTAAGACCCAAATCAAAGGTAAGAGAAACATTACAATTTAAAGAATTAAATACATGACGCAAATAAAATCTATATTTTTTGTCACACCCCTAATGAGGAGTATGACGGGTTCCGACCCGTAAGTCGAAAATCACCTGACTTAATAGATACTTAGAACATCACATACCATAACTCAGAGAACACCTGCAAGCAGAAAAGGCCCAATGTAGAAATATCCGATAATTCAACACATATGTATATATGCAGACCGACAAGGTCGCCACAACATAAAGTATGTCATAAAGCCGGCAAGGCTATCAGAAAGTATCCAAAACCCAAAACAAGGCCGACAAGGCCATACATAATATTTACATATCCCACTATGTCTATGAGCCTCTAAGAGTGTACATATGAACATATACCACACTAGCAGAAAAATACCAAAAGACAAAGAGTCGGAGAAGTGGCACTTGCTAACACCGCTGAAGTTAGAAAGTCCTACTGCGGTCGCTCCTCAATAACCTTGTCGGTGCTCGCAAAGACGAAATGCGGCGTCCGTCTGCGTGGGATGTCGAGACGGATAAAGTAATCTTGAGTATGTAAGGTCGGAATCAATAACATAAGCAAAACGGGGATACAAAGACAATAGAAGTAACTGCTATTTGAGAACGTACAGTATACAATGCATGAGTTTAAAATCATATGCAAGCATATATATATATATATATATATATATATATATATATATATATATATATATTGCATCATTATAATAACGTACCCGGCCTTTTCAGGACTCGGTGTATAACGTACCCGGCCCTTTCGGGACTCGGTGTGTAACATACCCGGCCCTTTCGGGACTCGGGGTGTAATACCAACTGATCAGTGGTTACACAATAGGTGCCGTACCCGGCCGACTATAGCGCGGCTTGGTGTAGTAAAATAGTGCATACATACATATATACCATGCATAATGAGCCAGTGAAGTAACAACGACCTTTCGGAGTGACATAAGGTCATAACCTCCGAATGAATCATGGAGCTCGTATCGAATCCAAGGAATTAGCTTAATGGTGAAAAACATGATAATATGGTAAGAATCAATCAAATAAGTAAGGCATTAAGATTTGAAATACATAGCATAAGAATGGAGTGAAGTTGTTATGGAACGCTTATGTTCATGTTCTAGTTGGGTTCGTGCCAAAGAAAGAAGGAAACGAACTCCTTACATACCTTATCCGTCAAGCCACCACTTAAAGAATTCCTTACACCGATGCTTGCCCTTCACCCGAACCTATATATCGAGAAATACATCTTTAATCATACTTTCATCATATTTCCATCAACTTATAAGCACTAATTATTGAAGACTAATTTGGGTTACGAAAATTTGAGCAGCATCTCCCCTATATCATATACTTCCTCTAAATACCAAAACAACTCCCAAACAATACCAACAACAACATCCTCAATATTCTACAAGATAAATATGTATATTCTCATCCAAAACTCTCTTCAAATCTCCATCCATAAGCCAACAACATCAACACAACAAACTATAGCTTTTATTCTTGTAAATATTCCTAAATCAACGTTGATAAAGAGAGATTCAATGATTCATACCTTATCTTTACCAAAGTAGCAAAATCTTCAATATTTACTTTGTTTCCAAGCCAACTCCAACACAGAATGAAATTATAAACGAGACTACACGTTGCCAGCACCTTGATTAATACGCCGTAACTTGAAATTGACTCAAAATCCTCACCTTTTATGTGATGTAAGAGCCTCTTCACTTGCTGAATTTTCTGGAAATTTTTAGAAGTTTTTGATGGAAAAAATGAGGTTTTTAACCTTTTTATAGTGGCTCAAAGTCGGCAGTACTGTAGCAGCACTGTAGCAGTGTTGTTTCTGCTCTGTCAGCCTAAATTGTAACGTCCATAATTCTCTACTCCGATATCCTATCGATGAGCGGGTTGTTGCGTTGGAAACTAGACTCGACGAACTTCATTTTAGGATTTTGAAACACCTTAAAACTCCTAATATGCATGAAAATATACCCCTCCAAAGTTGACCCAAAAATTTTATCCTTGATTCTGCCAACCTTTTTTTTTTCTTTCAATTTTTCGACAAACTTATTTTCTTTGATTTGCTTGGCCCTATAGTCTTCCATAGCTCATGATATGAGCTTAAACCCTCGTAACCATGAGATAGGTGCATACAATCTCCCATATCCTAGGAAGTGCTCCACGTCTACACTTAGACAACTAATGCCTAATAGATTTCACATACAAAACTACGAGGTGTAACAATACAAATCTATAACATTCGCTCTACAAGTACTTCTAGGAATACCCTCAAATAACGGATTATAACAACGTTGAATGTAAGTAACAAACCCCAAACTCGAAGGAAAGGAAAATGGTAAACAATCTTAAGCTACCATTTTAGCTATTTCTACACGCTCTTTTTTCTTATCATACTTAAAAATTTTACCGGTTCGTGGGTCTATCGTCATTTGAATATCCCCCACATTTGAACCCGTTTGCTCTCCCCAAACATCCATATGTTTCTTTCTCATATGACCATTTAGTGTACCCGTTCCACCATCCTTACTAGTTCCTTGCCTAAAAGCAAATACTTGTTTACATATGTTACATTTAACTGTTTGGCTTTCCTTATCCTTAGTCATAAAATTTCAAATTTTAGCGGTTGTCTTACGAGTTCTAGGCGGTTTATCTTGTGTATGTGATTGTGCAGGACCTGTATCTCCTATGGGATTTTCGGGGGCTTGTGTTTCATCATCATCATCATCATTATTATCAATTTCATTAAAAGTGTCGATATAATGTTGTTGCATTGCCTCATGACCTAAAAGTGGATTATTTCCACCTACATCAATACCTAAATTAGGTGTTTCTTCCACAAATATTTCCTCATTAAACCCACCCCTAACAATACTACTACTACCGGCACTACGTCTAAATCTCTTCGCCATTATTAAATAAAATTAATTTACATCACACTCAATAAATCACAAGAAAATAAATTGCAACAAATTAAATTGCTAGAATTAAATTGCGAAAAATAAAGATAGAGTTGGAACGAAGGTACCAAATTGCCGGACTAATTTCCAACAAAGTGAAAGCGGCTAGAATTGCAAATCCACCAAAACTACTTCGGATTGTTGCAAAATCACCAACTCCACCAACAATATTATAATTGCAAAATTAATAATTGAAACTATAATAAGAATTTATAATATTTAATTGCGAGAAATTTAAAGTGACTAATTGTTGCAAAGTAACTATAATTGAGACTTGAGAGAAAGAGAAGAGTGAATTGGTGTGGATTAAAATGAAAATGGAGAGGGGTTTATATAGGGGTGGGGGATGGTTAAAGTGTTAAAAAAAAAAAGTTTGGAGGGTTGGGGGGCCAAAATATAGGTTTGGGACCGTTTGGCAACGGCCATTTTTGCAAATGGACCGTTGGCCAACGGTCCAACAGAGCAGCCCAACCACTCTATTTAAAAAAAAAAAAAAATTAATTCCACCGGTTTTACCGGTTCCGGTTCCAAAAAAATTGAGACCGGACCGGTATATAATAAACGGTTAACCGGAACCGGTTAACCGGTTCCGCTTTTACCGGTCCGGTTACCGGTTTGAACCGGTTAACCCGAACGGTTGACGGGTTTAGCCGGCAGGTCCAAAAAAATTATAATAATGATGGTTTTGATTTAAATTAAATGGCATAGTCGCATAGATATTGTCCTCAACTCTCCGGACATAACAAGAATAACAACATCCTCACTGCAAAATATAATTTTAAAAAAAAAAAAGAAGAAAAAAGCCTAGAACGCAGAAAATGATGATAGTAATACAACCGCCTATAACCAAAGGGGAGCTAAGCGCGATAATACTCTATATTTGTCTATTTTGTGCTACCATTGGGTAATTTGACAGCAGTCGCAGTGGCAGCCGATGGATTGAGCTCGTCCCATGCTTCAATCCATGTGACCATGGCATCAGCCAGCTTGTTAAAGTAATCATCCACCTTGCCAAGCTTTGCCTTCACTTGTTTGGAGAGTTCAAGGTAGCATTTTTGGACAGAAGTGCAGTCCTTTGGGAGGGCAACAGATTGGAAGAATGGAATCAACTCCTCTTGCCAGTATATACCCTTGTATTCTTTCTTCAGGTTCACAAATGGATTGCTGGCCTTGCTGTGCCATATGTATGGCAGACCTGTCTTCACTCCCAATCCTAAGTGATCACATATCACCTACACACAAAAAATAATAAAATAATTAAAAAAAAAAAAGGAATCCCATTTCAGTATTAAAGGCAGGCATGGAATGTGGATGTGTGTATAAAAAATCACTAAAATGTTGGCAAATGTTAATTATGAACTAGTCATTTCAAAATCACTATAACTTTAGTCTAGTTTGAATCATGGATCTGCCTCTAGACAGTATATTCCCAAAGCCGGCAATGGAACTAGTTACCTTGGTGCACCAGCCAGCCCACATGTCATCATAGCGCCCAATAGGCTGTCCATCGCCCATGAGTCCAAAGTACATTGCAGGGCCAATCAACTCACGGTCGAATGCCAAATTCATGCCACACATGGGGAAGAGGGTTCCCTTAGGGATTGTCATAACAGCATCAACATACCTTAAAAAGTCAACAACACATGGTTAGGGACTGCATTAAGGAGTTAAGATCAAGAAAATGAAAGGAAAAGTTCCATATTTGGCCAGTCGACCAAAAGAAATTACATTCGTTAGCCAAACATATAAATAATATACACTATTATGCATAAAATATACAAAAAATATACATTTGTCAGCTATTATTTTGGTGGGCGGCTATACTAGGAAGGGGATGCTACCTGGTGTTCCTTTCAAGAGGCTTGACAAGCTGTGTAGGTGCATCATAATCAGGGATATTGAGCCAGAGACCATGTGAAACTGCAGTTGGTACACCTTCACGGAGACTGAATGGGTACCCACGGACAAAATCTGCACCCTCTCTGTAGGGATCATACAATGTGTTGAAGAAAAATGGACTTGATGGGGACAACAGATTTTTGATGTGTTGCTCAAGCGCATTAATTTCCTTGCCTGTTGGATCTTTAGCTACCTGCCAATTAATAACAAATACCATCTCCGTTAACACCTCATAAACATTGAGATCTGATCCTTTACAAATCTTATTTTAGTTATACGACCCTTTTCACACATGAGATTTTTGTATATAACTGATCATAAGAGATCATTTTCTTATGATAAAACACTAAATGTAAGCAAGAACACTTACAAATCTGGAATAAAGCATTGATTAAGTACTTTCAAATCTGAAAGGGTCTCAGGTAAAATACTGATTTTCAATAAAATGCATCTTTAAGATCAAATATCAGAACCAGAATGAGAAGCAGGCATCATTTCTTTTTGCAGCCATTAGTTAGAAAAAAGTAATATGTGACCAAATCAAAATTTAATGTTATCTATTAGCTGTATGCAACAAAATTTACTGTAATGCCATTTGAATAAACTCACACAATTAAAAATTAACATCAGATCTAGTATTTATATTAATATTAAACAAATAACAAACATCAACATGTTCCAAATATCTTAAATACATTAGCAGATCAAGAGTCTCGTGCCGAAAAAACAGGAGTAGGAAATTTAGCCTGGTAACTAAATTAAAATCAAAACTTATAACGCTTAATAACATCAAACAAGAAATAAAAACCCAATCTTTAACATTCAAAATTCAGCAGATCAAGAACAAATTAAAGCAGTAAACACACAACTAAGAACAATTACAAAAAGGGGTTAGAAATCTTACAAAGCAATCATCATCAATGGTGTAGATATACTTCTTCTTAGACACCATGTAACCAAAGCAGCGACAAGCAGAATCTTTGAAAGAGATACAAGAAGCCTTAGGACCCAAAATTTTGTTTATGTCATTACGATTATAAAGCTCATAATCAAACCCTTCAGGAACTTTAATGACCTTAGAAGGGTCACCATCTTGAACAATAATAAGATGGTATGGCTGGAAAAAAGGTCTCCACATTTCCAAGAAATCAAGGTTTCTAATAGTGGGAATAACTATGTCAAGCTCATCTTTTAGAAGTGGGGTTGAAGCAGGAGAAACAGAAGCAGGTGCTCTTGCCATTTTTGTGTAAAATTAAACTGAAAATAGATGGAGCGTTTATGAATATTTGTGTCTGTAAAAAGAGAGGAGTTTATATAGAAGAATTAATATGAACGGAATTAAAAGGGAAAGGGTGGTGCCCGTGTTGTGTTACGCGTAGTGAAACTCCTGAATAAAGAGAGCGGTGCCACGTGATGTAACATGTCATTAAGTAGCGTTTGGCCATGAAAATCAAATATTTTTCGCTTTATTTGAAATTTTAAAGTTGGAGTTGAAGATGGAGTTGCATTTCGTCATAGTTTTTGTAAAGAATATTTAATTGTTTGAATGTATTGAAAATGAAAATAAGGTTTTAAACGTTTTTCAAATTCTAAATTTAGAATTTTCATGGCCAGACGTTGATTTCCAAATAAAGTGAAATAATTTTTCAAAAAAAAATAAAAAATTCTCATGGCCAAACGGGTCCTAACTCTTTTCAAATTCATTTTTTTCTCCTCTTCGAGCGTTACTTGTAATAATAATAAATTAGAAAAGGCGGATGAGCTATCTAACCCGAGGAATACGCAATTTCATTGTGTTTGAAATAAATGTTACTTATAAATTACTCTCCTGTTGTAAAAACATTGTACTTTCAGTGTGATTAGATATACATCAATTGTTTTTGAGATACGGAGTACTTAATATTTACTACATTTTATGCACTGTGTAAAAGCAATTTAAATCATGTTGTTTTTATAATTAAGTGATTACAAAATATTTTTTGTTAAAAAAAAAAAAAACAGGTCAGGTTCATTTCAACAAAAACAAAAAATATTAGGTGATTTACTCCTATTTGCCTAAGTTTTAGTAGACAGTGTTGGTGAGAGATAACAAATATCTAATGGAATAGTCAAAGTATGCACAACGTAAAGTGGACATCTCACCATTATCAGGGGCGGAGGGAGGAAGGGAGAACGGGCTTCCGAACCCCCTTTAGCGGAAAATTACACTGTTATACATGGTTAAAATTATTTTGATGTATATATAATAGACGTTGAACCTCCTTTGACTTCTTCGTGTGTTTAATTTTTCATATTTTGAACTTCCTTAGTGAAAAATCCTAGCTCCGCCACTGACCATTATATAGCAAAAGGAACATAAATTGATTTTCATGACTTAGCTCTCTAATCTTAAGTTAATCTACCATGACTCATCTGAGATATTGAAAACTTAGCATAACTGATACTATGGCATTTCTGGACTAGTATGTAACCATTTAATGCAATTTGTTTAGAATGTTTGAACTTACAGATATTTGGCTTTAAAATTTGCTAGAAAATATAATATATTCAACCCTGAGGGGCAGTTGATGTATATTTGGAAGAAATTATGAAGCTTGATTATTTCATGATCTGATATTCTTAACCCGAATTGATGGCAGTAACATAACGACGTATTCCAACTTCAATTGACTTAGCAAAAGGCAAAGAAGATTTGTATTGACTCCCTAGTCCATATATGAGAAAGGACCGTCTTATTAATGAGTTCCCATTTTCTTTTATAGTTTATTTATTCTTGAGCTTAATGACCTTCACACGTACATGAAGAAACCAAATAAACAAGCTCTATTTACATACATTGACAATGGTTATCAATACAATTTAACATGCTATAGTTTACTACTGAGTACTAATTAATTTTCTATATTAAGTTTAGTATGAAGGTTTATCAATTGCTATAAATCAATTTAATCTAACAATTTAAAAGAACTATTCATTGTTAGTATATTTCAGAAACAACAACAACATAACCAGTGAAATCTCACAATGTGGGGTAAACAAATTTCATGAATTTGTATTTCAGAAACAAATTCATAATTTAAATTTGATGAATTTGACCTTGGAATATATTTTACTTTTGAAATTATAAATTTAAAATTTTAATAAGTTTTATAAATTGTGACAAAAATATTGAGCATAATTAAACCCGTAACAAACATGGGACGCCCATGTTAATTATACAAAACTAAAACTCGAATGGGAAAAGGAGAGCAAGAATTCAAAGAAAAGTGAAAATTGATTTGGTTAAGGCGCAATTAAAGCACAGAACCACAGAAAACATAAAACGTAAAGGAGAGGGCCGGCTAATGAGTCAAAATGTCTTTTTCCTCTCCTTGACTAAGAAATGAAGTGGTAGGCTCACTTCCATCATTCTTCAGGGGACCAACCACCTTTTCGAAGTACACGGCAATCATTCTGCTTAAAACCCAATTTTGAAACTTGAATTTGTATTTCAAAAACTCAAATATGAAATTGATTTTTTCAAATATAAATCAAAATCGATGTCGTTTTCCAGCCTAAACACAACTGGATTTTATGTACTCACAAATTCCATTTAATTGAACGGTTGGTCCTTCAAATGGGTTGGTCTTTGATTTTTGCCCTTCAGAATCGAATTTATACATGCAGAGTATAAGTTCTTTAAGAACGCCGGACATAACTTATAGAATATTATAATACAAGTCAATGTTGCTTGTTATGATTAAAAATTAAAGACCAGCGGGACAAAAGTGCAACTGACCCCAATAATTCCAATTAATTGTTATCCTTTTCTTTTCAAATGTAAGAAAATTGACACTCCAATTCTCATGAACTTTTTTCCTTTTCATTTCAAATGAGTTTTTTTTTTTTTTTTTAATCACGAAATTTACTTACTCATACAAACACTGGGTCCACGAAGACAAAAAGGACAAATAATGCAGTCATTCAAGTCCGCAGAGATTAGATTAATACAATTGGGGAATAGAGGAAACCAGGAGTTTGGTTACCTAAAATATGGCCACCGACAGTGGCGAAAAGAGAAAAAAAGATGGCCACCGACATAAGGGAGAAAGAACTTCTTGGTTCTATTTGGGGGGATCAAACCAACAAACACCGTAAATGTCTGCATGATATTGGCCTGCCTAACTAATTAGGCTGGGGCCGAATCTAATTTTCTGGTACACAACAGGCAAAAGAACGAATGCCAAATTTGCGGTCTTCAATTTTTGCCTTTTGGCACGGCATGAACTAAACTTCGGCCGGCATAGTTAAGGTTTCGCTTCGACATGTGTATCATAATATCACACAAGTTAAACCGAACAAGACAAAATTTTCAACATTACATCATCTGAGAAAAAGGCATAAGTTTAGATTTCGCTCAGCATAGTTAGCATTTAGCTTGGGCATATGTAACATCACATCCACCCATGTTATGCCGGAAAATACAAAACTTTCAAAACTCAACATAATCTCAAAAATACTATGCAAATTGTCCTTCATAACTTAATTTCTACAAAACTTGTGCCGAGCGGAGCAAAAGTTTCCAAAGATAAAAATGTTATAAAATTTATGCTGAGCGAAGCATATCTGAATATTTTAATTAAATAAGCACCAAGGCCAAAAAATTAAAGCCCACAAATATGATAGGCAAAATTAAGGACCAGTCTGGATGAAATGCATGCAAAATTTTGAAATCTGAAGGAATTTTTACTGGTTGTAGCTTCTTTTAAGACCTAATTATTAATAATAACTACCCTTTTATTTAATTATAATTAGTGGCTAATTCACTTTTCTAAATTACAATTGGTAGCTATATCAAAAAATATACTCAAATACATATATCTTTCTCTAGTCCCACTCACTACCCCTTTTCAAAATTTTCATCTTCTCAAAACCCTAAAAAACTTTCTCTCTCCCTCCTCACTACAACCGCCGCCGCCATAAGCACCACCACGACGGCCTCCGCCGCCGTGACCCCCACTACCTAAGACAGCCGCAAGTTTGCCAAAAAAGAATGTGAACTAAATCCGTTAGTATAAGCCCAACCGTCAAACCCAATCTGAGATCCTAACTAAATTACAAACTACACACAACTCATCTTACAGTTTACTTCCTTTGGTTTATTATCTAGATATAGGAGTACCAATTTTTTTTTTATTGCTTTTATTAGGATGGATTGTTAGCACAGTTCTTGCGAGTGCCTTTGTTGGTTTGTTTACTGGGGGAGCTCTGACTGATAAATTTGGCCGAACAAAGACATTTATATTGGATGCGATTCCACTTGCAGTTGGTGCTTTTCTATCCAAAATTTGCAGATCCGGTCGTGAAAATACACAAAAATTTGCAGATCTAGTCGTTTGCAGATCTAAGAGCAGTGGAACGTGGAGATAGAGTCGTTTTCCGACGCCGGCGCATCCAAATGTATTTGTGAAAAGACAATTACAAATACATTCAACAACAGCTACATCTTACAAACACACTTGTAGACAATAAAATTCGCAATCGAGAAAATAATAATCAAGACAGGAAAATATCACAACAATCGTTGTATTTGATTTCAAAATATGAGTGTTACAATCTCTATGATTCCTCTGATTCGCCTTTTCAACAATAAATTCAAGGGCTTTTGAGCTTGATCTTGAACTTGATAGATTTGATTTTGACTTGGACTTGAATTCAAGGGCTTTTGAGCTTGGTCTTGAATCTTCGTCTGGATCTCTAGAACTTCTAGAGAATACTTGAGTGCTTGAATGCTTTCGACTTGCAGAAATCATGCGCGTTTGATCCACGAGCTCTCCCCGGCTTCTCGTTAGAACTTCGTCCCCCCTTTCCGAATTATGAGACCCTATTTATAGTTGTAGGATGGAGGAGTTGTGATAAGGACGAACCTTTCTTTCGACCAATCGAATTAAGTCGACATGCCGATATTTGATTGGTCGGAACATCACTTGTACACACGGCGCATCTTCATTGGCCTTTGATTTGACTAGGCATACGCCGCATCATTTTGACACGTGTCATGACCCTATAGGCTTCTTTGTTTGACTTGGCGTGCCACGTCATTTGACACGTGACACTAAAGTGGCCTCTAGGAAGATGACATTTTGGGCTTAGCAAAGTGGGCTCATTATTTATAGCCCAAATTAATGGACTAGCCCAATAGAAATCGGATCTTTAATTAAGTCCGTATTATTGGACTTAAATAATTAACCCAATTATATTAGCCTATAATTTAATTATTTGGACTAATATATTTTGAATATAATCCGAATTTCTTGCGGATTTAAATTTAATAAAATATCATTGTCCACAAATGCCCCCTACTTCAAGATTTGTCGGGGAGCATAGATTTGCTTAATTCGGAGACAAGCCTTGAAGTATAAGTAAAACAGGTCTTATTTATCTATTCACGCATGCCTCTTCCAATTTTGTAACTCAAAATAATATTACCAAATCAAGGAAGGACTTAGGTTATGTGCAGTTCGCGTGTGGCTATCATGAGTAAACAAATTTAACTAAAATGTCCCCTTTTATATATTGAATTCAAAGCTGCATGTGAGCTCCAATTCACTCCCTCATTAATTGCTTTGAAGTGACACACGTAGCAGCATTGTAGGATATTCTTAGTTGATCCCGATCATTCCAAGTAGAAATCAAACAACTCCCAGTTGAGTTCCTTTCGGACACGGAAGAATCAGACAAATTATTCCATGTTCGAAACAAACAATAGCTAGCTGCCGCCTTAAACATATGTTCTCACATCGTAAATATACATAGCAACAACCACTTTTGGTTATCTATATGAGGGGCCGGTTGCTCTAATTTGTTACTATTGTTAGCATCAACCAGAGTCCGCCTTTGACAGGTAAAAAATTTTTTTTTTTTTAAGCGTTTACGCTTCTTTGTCGTCTTCTTTCTTTCTTTTTTTTTTTTTTTTTGGTTTTGTCCAAACGACAATGATGAGTTCTTGTTCAAGAGAATGATCCATGCATGAAGAAGGTACTATTGAGGCGCAAAGGGATGGATTCTCGTCCCCGCCGAGAACCAGTGAGGTAATCTTACGGCGCAAAGGGATGGTTACTCGTCCCCGCCCTAAGAACGGTAAGGTAATCTTACGGCGCGTGGATGGTTACTCGTCCCCGCCCTAAGAACGGTAAGGTAATCTTACGGGCACGTGGATGGATACTCGTCCCCGCCTTAAGAACGGTAAGTGTAATCTTACGGCACAAAGGATGGCCACTCCGTCCTCGCCTTAAGAACGGTAAGGTAATCTTACGCGCAAAGGGATGGCCACTCGTCCCGCCCCTAAGAATGGTAAGGTAATCTTACGGCGCAAAGGGATAGACACTCGTCCCCGCCTAAGAACGGTAAGATAATCTTACGGTGCAAAGGGATGGACACTCGTCCCCGCCCTAAGAACGGTAAGGTAATCTTATGGCGCAAAGGGATGGACACTCGTTCCCGTCTTAAGAATTTAGGGAGTTCATTTGTCAAGGTCTTTGTACCTATGGATATACGTCCAAGTCTGCTACTAATAACTTCTCTGTCCTTTGCGCTGAAGAGATGGTTTACTTCAGACACTACACTTCCCCATCCACCAAACTAAGGTATCTCGTAGTTGAGACTGAAGATGGCGCGGACCAAACTAGATTGAGAAAAGACATCATTTCCCCCTGGAACTTGGCAGCAAAACTCACTTTAGCAACTAAACTTAACTGGTAATTATTTACCCCCCTAAACAACTTAACGATAATTATTTACCCCTTAACGGTGACGCAAAAGTAAGTTACTCAATCTCTTAAAAGCGCGTGGGAGGAAAAAAATAAACACTAAAAGTGATCCCAATCTGGTAGATGTCATCTTCTAATTGGATGATATATTAAGATTTTCTTAATATTTTATTTTCTATTTTAAATTAACTTTTTCCTTTTCTTTCTTATTCTTTTCCCTTCTCTTTTCTCGCGTTCTACTTCAGTTCCCACTATTTTTTTCTTCTGCTTTGTTTCTTTGTATATAGATTTAATTTATGGGTTTGATTTGACACAAATAAAGAGATTAAATTTGTTGAGTTAACAAACCCGGCTCAAATTCAGCCAGTGAAATGTCCATTCAAATGCATAAAGTTGACATTTGCATAAAATTGACATTTGCTTTGTTCATTGTGTTGGTTTCTCTCTCTAGTGTTGTTCGGGTTTTGTTATTAAGCTCTAGTTACTTTAATTTCTTATTACATATTCAAGGAACAATCTTCACCGTGTACCAAATTACAATTCTTGTCTTCCGACAAAAATATTATTGTTATCAATTGAATGCACCCAGCGTGCGGAAGAGGGGGGCGGGGCATGGTATATTGTTATTTGTGTTAACAATAACAATGACAATTGTTATTGTTATTCAAACGGTGGATTTGGAATTATGGGTTGCATTATCTCGAAATTGAATTCATACTTATGTTAATTGTTGTTAATTTGTAAACCGAGATTAAGCATGTGAGTTGGAACATTATCTGCGTATAAGAAGATTAAAATGCAAGCTCGATCCGAGGCATACTTTCTTAGAAATGCAAGCCGAATATCTTTGGAGGGGCGTACTTTTAGTTATATTTAGTTATCCGGATCCGCAGACTTTTAGTTGTGTTTAACTAAAAGTCCGCCGAGGGCGACTTTTAGTTATGTTTAGTTATGCGCGGTCCGACAGACTTTTAGTTGTGTTTAACTAAAAGTCCGCCGGGAGGGGGCGACTTTTAGTTATGTTTAGTTATGCCTCGTCTTTCTCATATCGTTTTATTATATTCTTGTATTGTCCGGTTATTAGTATTAGGAAAACTTAATACATTGATCCGTGTGGTGATTTTCGGTTCAAGAGGAGTTGAGTATTTTGGAAAGGAAAGCATCATCGATAGAGGAAATAACAAAAGAAAATATGAAAATGCAGAGTTAGCGTATATCCTCGAATGCTTATTACTTGGGTCGTTTGTCTCAAGTCGAATTCATACTTATGTTAATTGTTGTTAATTTGTAAACCGAGATTAAACATGGAGTTGAACATTATCCGCATAAGAAGATTAAAATGCAAGCCGATCCGAGGCATACTTTCTTAGAAATGCAAGTCGAATATCTTGGAGGGGGCACTTTTAGTTATATTTAGTTATGCCGGATCCGGCGGACTTTTAGTTGTGTTTAACTAAAAGTCCGCCTGAGGGACTTTTTAGTTATGTTTAGTTATGCAGGTCCGGCGTGGACTTTTTAGTTGTGTTTAACTAAAAGTCCGGCCGAGGGGGCGTACTTTTTAGTTATGTTTAGTTATGCTCGGTTCGTTCTCATATCGTTTCTTATATTGCGTATTGTCTGGTTATTAGTATTAGGAAAAACTTAATACATTGATCCGTGGTGATTTTCGGTTCGAATGAGTTAGTATTTTGGAAAGGAAAGCATCACCGATAGAGAAATAACAAAAGAAAATATGAAAATGCGGGAGTTAGCCAGATATCCTTGAATGCTTATTGTTTGGCTCCTTCTATCGAAAGTTAATTATTTATTAGATTAGGCTCATTGGAGGAGAAATGAATCTCACTCCCCCTATACTTCCTAAAGAACAAATGTAATGGAAAATTTGTACAATGAAACGTGCTTTCACCACAAGGATAGTTGTATTTACGTTCTTTCACTGTTTATGGCATTGCTAAAGAAGACAAGCATGTACTTGCCTACGATATCCTAATGAAATTGTGTGTATATGAAGGCTTCAACCTAATCAATTTCTTGTTTGACACCTTAAAAAACGTTCTGTGATGTAATACGGTGACTTCGACTTGATATGGTGAGGGTGATGTTCTTCAATAATGAAGAAATCACAATGCGCAACAAGTGGGGGTGGAGGGCGGAAGAGGTGGGGGCGGCGGCGGTGTTGGTGGCGGGGCGGCGGTGTTGTAGAATGAGGAAAAGTAGAAAAAAGAGAAAAAAATAATAAAAGAAAAAAAAAAAATGAAGAGTTGGTAATTTTTGACGTGGCAATGACCTGGCAATGATGTGGCAATGACATGGCGCGAGTGTAATACACTCAACTGGTCCAGGCCGCTAAGGGGGGTAAATAATTATCAGTTAAGTTGTTTAGGGGGGTAAATAATTACCAGTTAAGTTTAGTTGCTAAAGTGAGTTTTGCTGCCAAGTTCCAGGGGGAAATGATGTCTTTTCTCAACTAGATTCTTGATTCATACCATACTAGCTGGGCGATATGTGAGTCCGTGGCCTTCTTTGAGGAATCCGCTTCATATGGCAAATTGGACGTCGGAGAAAACCCAAAATTCTAATCGATCATCCAAGATGTGGTCACTCCAAGCACCAAACCATCATCATGCCAACATTGCGTCTGTGCTACCGTGCTTAGTTTCTCGTCGTATAATTCAAGCGAGAGTAGATAAGTTGAGAGACACCGACGTAAACTGAGAGTATCGTCACATTCCAGTAGGCTGGAATGGGTCAAGATATACTTGGGAGGAGTCAAGAAATCTGGGTACCGCTAAGATTTATGATGCGGTTTACGCTTCACTTTTTACTTACGATCGCAATTCGGATATTCTGCAAGCATTTGCGGCTTATGCCCCAAGACGAATACACTCCTTACCGTTTAATTATCCATTTCCCTTTGGGACTTACATGTTCTTGGAGGCTTACCTATTCGGGGTTCTCTTTATGAAGAAGCTAGTTCCGAGGCAGGAACTTACAGGATTAGACCACAGAGAACAAGATATGTTTCTAGGCTTCAGAATATTTGTTCGCAGCCCTTCCATCATCTCCGGGTGTTGACCAAGAAGTCTCATTGAGCAAGTGGATAAAATTTTAGTGCAAGAAACCTTTAAGGTATGAACCCCCCACCAAGGAAGGAAAAGAAATCGTCGTCTCAAATCGACACATAATCCCACGGGACTTTACCCGATACGACAACATGGTTAAACACGGAAGACGCGGTATTTTCCAAGCAGGGTGATGTATGACAAGAGACACACATTTGGCGCTTTCTTGTCTTGTGCGTCGTTCGTCTTCCCAACAAGAAAGGTGATTTCATTCGGCTCAGGTGACTTTCAAGATAGCAAGCATGACGGCGAGCGGACGGAATGCTCGCCTTGCTATTCCGGGGGGGGCTTTGGCAAGTATCTACAATGGCTTGAATAAGATTTCATCTTCCTCGCAACTTGATCAAAAATTAAAGTTTGCTTTCCTATTCATTATGTTTATATCGGCTCGCCCATTATTTTAAGACTCATTATCCACTTACCTACGGACCATCTATTCCCGAAAGATGGTGGCTTACTCGTGGGAAGCGGTGCAAAGTATTTTGACAAAACGACGCGAGAAGACGCATTCATATTGGGGAAAGCGCGATTTGGACATCAACCATGCTAAATAATTCTCACCCTTACTATTATGTAGATGGTGGTAGAGCGCCAGAACTGGAGTCAAGTTATTTTATGAATATCCGTTTTAACTATCTCCCTCTGAGGTGCGATAATTCATTCATCATTGAGCCATATAGTCCACATCGCTTGGTGTCAATTTGGGTTTTATCAAAACAAGCACATTTTGGGAAATGATGTCCGTGATGTATCTCTAGACGAAGTGGCTCATGTTTTGGAGGATTTGCACGATGGATCGATCTATGTCACCAGCAAGCTTTTTCCTTCAATCACTTCCAATGTAAAGAAACCTCTTCACCGACTACCGGACACGAGGTGAAGAAGACGCATGGGGATTTCCTTGACAAACACCTGCGACTTTAATGAATATTGTTGGGCCAATTGCTACCGCACCTCGGAAGAATCAGATGAAGTATGTGCAAATGAAGTCCCCAATACTAATATCCTTATGGCTTCAAATGCTAAGTTGTCTCAAGCGGCTTCAAGGAAAGGGAAGCCCAATTGCCTTCGCATGTTTTATAAGAAAGAGTGCCTCGCTCAAGTCGTCTATTCTTCCAAAAGACTATCCCAAGAAAAGAGCGAGAGCAAAGAATGGAGAGTCGTAACTTTAAGAGAGTGAAAGCACGTCAGCAAAATGCCTTGAAGATACTAAAACTTCGTGGTTGAAATCTCGATAGCATTGGTAGCCCTTTCGAAGACTATGACAGCTCCTATTAAAGAGAGGTATGATAAAATAAACTTTTAGTTTACCAGGTATACCTCAGTGACCTTTACTAATTATTCATCTTTCTTGTGTAGTCAAGTGGTCTCAGAGTATTGCAACGAGAAGGGTCACAAGATAGTACTGAGTCTATATCTGGTCCGGACTTAATGCAACCACCTTTTACAGCCAGAGTAGGAAATGATTCAACTTCCCTTCCCGTGATGAAGTTATAGAAAAGATTGAGTTCGATATACACAAGCGTCCGGCGAAACCGTGTCCGTGTTCAATGAAAAGAAGGTTGTCCTAGACTATCGAAAGAAGTTTATCTCTACTCTTCGGGAGGCGATTCAAGGTAAGCTCTCGAGAAGTGATGTAGACTGTGCTTCGTCCCTTGAAGATGAGATCCGAGTGATCCTCGAAGCGATGGATGGCAAGGATGTGGATGTTTCACCTTTGACAAAATTATTGAACTCCTTCTTTGAGTTTGCTGCTTCATATGACCAGGCATGATCAACTTTACATGATAAGGATGTGGTAGCTGCAAGAAAAGAGTCATTTATAGCAGCTGGAGAGCGTCTTTCGAATGCCATGCTCGAAGAATACGAAAGCTTGCGTAAGTATCCTATCCATCAATCCCTAGATAAGGTGAAGGAGAAGATAGAGAAGTCACGAAAAGAGAGAGAGATTTAGAAGCCCTCTTAGAAGTCACCGAGAAAGAAGTTGAAGAAGCCAAATTAGAGCCTCGATCGCTAGCAATGAAGTTCGATGCATGCTTTGACGTAGACTTATCGAATGCTGACGACTTGATTGATTTGGAGCAGAAGAAGGAGCGTCTAGAAGCGATGCGCCAAGACTTAATCAATTATAAATTATATTTAGATTAGTCTATAGGAACGTTTTTTTTTTCTTGCTCTCCTTTTATTTTCCTGCCTTTGATTAGTTGATGTTCTCGATAGTAATAAAAGCTTCTTGCGTTTTGGTTTATACCGCGCTCTCATTGATATCTCTTTTGTGCTTAAACATCAAGGACCATTTACTTATTTCATTGAACATTGCTATTGTATTGAGCTTTGCTTTATCTTAAATGTTGTTGTTCATGTCTCGAAGTTCTTGCGGGCGGCTTTACATGCTGAAACGCAGATAGTTTCAGATTCGCGCAGTTTCGCCAAAAAATTCATATCTCGATGTAGGAGTGTTGAAATCATGAGCCGCAAAATTCTCAAGAAACTAGACTCATAAACCTAGCATTTGTCCAAAAATCAAAGTCAACAAACATATATATCATCCCAGATAAATTCAAGAATTTGGCTCTACCTGCTGAAACGCCAATATTTCTCGGATTCGAGCAGTCTCGCCAAAAAAATTCACATCTCGATGTAGGAGCGTTGAAATCATGAGCCACAAAATTTCCAAGAAACTAGACTCATAAATCTAGCATGTGTCCAAAAATCGATGTCAACAAACATATAGATCATCCCAGATAAATCCGAGAATTTGGCTCTACATGCTGAAATGCCAATATTCCTCAGATTCGAGCAGTCTCGCCAAAAAAATTCATATCTCGACGTAGGGGAATTGAAATCACGGGACGCAAAATTCTCAAGAAACTAGACTCATAAATCTAGTATGTATCCAAAAATCAAATCCAACGACAATCCTAATAGTTCCAGATAAATTCAAGAAGTTGACAATACATGCTAAAACGTCGATAGTTTCAGGTTTGGTAGTTTCGTTGAGAAAATTCATATCTCGATGCAGGAACATCAAAATTATGAGCCGCTAAATTTTCAGGAAACTAGACTTACTAATCTAATATGTATCCAAAAATCAAAGTTGGAAACCCTCTGGATCATTCCAGATAAATTCGGGAAATCCACCTTAGATTCCAACTTGAAAACTAGATGGATTTGAAGGATTGAACTTGAAGGCTTGTTGGATTTTAAGACTTCAACTTGCAGACGTGATGAATTTAAAACTTTAGCTTGAAGACTAACATATTTGAAGGCTTCGCCTTGCCGTTGCGATGGCTTTGGACTTCAACTCAAAGGGTTACCGGATTTGAGGCCTTCAATTTGAGAACAATGGCTTTGCGTACTTTTAACTCCTTGATTTAACCACTTGCTAAGAGATTACAAATATTCCATTGAGAAACCCATTTGTCATGGAGATTTGCCTTCGTTGGACCACTGATATTTAGTGAAAGTCCAAATTAAAGCAAAAGGATGCTTGTATGTACGATCTCCATGCGCCTAGTCAGGCGAACTGCATTTTGAACAACGCATAGGGGGATGCTTTTTTTTTTTTTTTTTAACTCATGCGACTGAACTTAAAATAAAACTCTAAGCGCCTACGTACCTCGGTGAAGAGGATCAAGTCATACCGTAGTTCAGAAAAGATGAGTTTTTTTTTTTTGTCCTAACTTTTGCCTAGGCCGCCCCTTGCGAGGTTTTCAACCTAGCGGACTTTTTTTTTTCTTCTTTGTGTCCTAACTTTTGACTAGGCTGCCCCTTGCGAGGTTTTCAACCTAGCGGACTTTTTTTTTCTTTTTTCTTTGTGTCCTAACTTTTGACTAGGCCGCCTCTTGCGAGATTTTCAACCTAGCGGACTGGTTTTTTTTTTTTTTTTGGGATGCCGTGCACAGTTTATACTCTTGCGGGCCAGGAGTATCATCTTATTCAAGGATAGTACTTCTTCAAGAACTTTGCGTTGATGTGATCGATCCTCGGAGCCATCCGCATCAACAAGCTTGTAAGCGCCACTTGAATATGCTTCTTACACGACATATGGTCCATCCCATTTTGAGGTGAATTTGCCCCGTACTTATGGGAAACGATGATGGGTCTTTCATCAGCAAGGACTTGATCTCCCACTGGAAGGGACCTCAAGCGAACCTTTTTGTCAAGGCACGAGATAGACGGCTTGATAACATTCAAGATTTTGTTGAGCCTCCAGCCCTTTTCTCATCAAGTGCTTCTTAACTCGCAAGACGCAATCGAGCATTTTCCTTCTTCGGTCAGCCCTTCTTGAATTAGCAAGTCGTAGAGAAGGTATTTGGCGCTCAAGGGTAGATCGTTTTCAACTCCATAAGCAAGCGAATATGGGGTTGCTTGCGTTGGTGTGCGGTAAGTCGTCCTATATGCCCACAAAGTTTCTTCCATTCGTTCATGCCAATCTCATTTGGACTTGGAGACAACCTTCTTCAACAAGTTACACAAAGTCTTATTGAACGCTTGACTAGACCGTTGGCGGCAAAGATGATACATAGAAGATTTACGTTGCTTCAAGTCAAGAGATCGCAAATCTTGTTCATCAATTTGTTATCAAATGGCTTGCCATTGTCCGTTATTATGTAACGAGGAATGCCGAAGCGGTAGATGATATTTACCGGATAAAGTTCGCAACATTCTCTTTCTTCACTTTTTTAAGAGCGACAGCTTCGGCCATTTTGAGAAGTACCCATCTGGCATGCGAGCTAGATGTACAAGTGTCCACGAAGACTTCGAACGGACCAACGACATCCAACCCCAAGTGTCAAATGTCCAAGATGCGACGGTCGGGTGTAATGCTTCGGGCTACCGATGTATAAAATTCACATGAAATCGACAAGCCTTGCATCTTCGAGCATAGTCCAAGCAATCTTTCACCATCGTCGTCAATAATATCCCATCCTTTTTATGTGGAAGTGGAGCTTTAGTCCGTATCGATGTGATCCACATACTCCTAAATGTGCTTTTGCAAAGCTTCGGGATAGTTTCATCCTCCCCTAAACATCGCAAGAGTATCCCCTCAAAAGATCTTCTATATAAGGTATCCTTATAGTAAGGAATCGAGGCGCACGACGACGAATCTCGGTTCTTCTTCGAGTCTTCGCGTATCCCATAACTTAAGTAGTCAATGATGGGTTGTCGCCGCCTTCATTCGTGCGCCTTCAAAGCTCTTACGAGATGCTCAAGCTCGCTTTCCGCGCCTTCATCCTCATTGACGGGAGGTACTACCCATTTTTGACAGAGTCACTGTTTGATCTCGTGCAGGTAAGCCAAGCTAGAGCAGCTAAAAGCATCATTTCTTATTCTCCCTCCTAGGAACATGCTAAGAGTCACATCACCAAGCCATCCCATCAACTTCCGAGCATAACCACGATAAAGGAGTAATTCGGGCTTCTTGACTTCGTAGCGTCCCAAGAAGTTGATTCGATCACCAACCGAGAGTCACCAAAGACTTACAACCGCAGAATCGCTTCATGTCGACGCCATTTCAAGTCCAAGTATTAGTGCTTGATATTCAGCGACATTGTTGGAGCAACGTTGTGTCAAAGTAAAGGAGTATGGTAGAACTTCTCCCTGCGGAGTAACAAACACCACACCAGCACCAGCTCCATCACGTTGTGCAGAACCATCAAAGTACATTTTTCACGGAGATTGAATTTCAACGACCATTGCATCTTCGTCAGGAAGTTCATCGGTTAGCTCCCAATCATCAGGTATCGGGTGATCCGCCAAGAAGTCCGCCAATGCCTGTCCTTTTACAGCCTTTTGAGGGATGTATGTGATCTCAAATTGTTGAAACTGGAGGTACCACCTTGCTAGTCGATCACTGAGGACTGGTTTTGACATCACAAACTTAATGGGATTTGCCCTGGAAATAAGATGAACACTATGAGCTTGAAAGTAGTGCTTCAACTTTTGAATCGAGAAGACTAGCGCCAAACACAACTTTTCAATTGCGAGTAATTCAGCTCATTAGGTGTCATCATTCTGCTCAAGTAAGAAGAGAATTTTCTTTCCCTTCGCTATTCTCTTGGGCCAACAACGCTCCAACCGACCTTTCTTGTGCTGAAATGTACAGTATCAATGGTTTTCCAGGTACAGGGGCTACTAGAACTGGAGGCTTCATTAAATATGACTTGATATTCTCGAAGGCATTAGTACATGCCTCATCCCACTTGAAAGGGGCGCCCTTCTTCATGAGACGACTGAATGGTTGGCACCTTCCAAGCAAATTCGAAATGAATCTCCTAATGTAAGCTAGCTTCCCTTGCAGACTTTTTAACTCATGAATATTTTGAGGCTTGGGCATTTTCAAAATCGCATCAACTTTGGCTTGATCAATTTCGATTCCTCGATGTCGAACAATGAAACCAAGGAATTTTTCAGAAGTAACTCCAAAGGCACATTTCAATGGATTCATTCGAAGTTGATATCTCCGAAGTCGCTCGAACACCATTCTCAGGTCTTGCAAGTGGTCGTTCCTTTTTCTTGATTTTACCACCAAGTCATCCACATAACATTTAACATTTTTGTGGAGCAAATCATCAAAGATATTTTGCATAGCCCTTTGATATGTGGCACCAGCGTTTTTCAAACCGAAAGGCATCACTTTGTAACAATAAATACCCTTGGGTGTACGAAATGCAAGTAAGCTCTTCATCTTTTGGTGCCATGCGAATTTGTTATACCGGATAAACCGTCCATGAAAGACATCGCCTCGTAACCAGGGTAACATCAATCATCAATTCTGGATACGGAAAGCGGGAAATCATCTTTAGGGCATGCATTGTTAAGATCCCTGAAGTCAACACAAACTCGAATTTGGCCGCCTTTTCTTTTCACAGTGAACGATACTCGAAATCCATGTAGGATATTTAACTTCACGAATAAAGCCGGCTTTTCAATGAGTTTGTTGACTTCATTTTCGATTGAAGGAACCAACCGTCCGAAATGCCTTTAGCCCTCGCTTAACAGATCGGGACACCATTCACCGCCGATGATGGACTCACTTTGGGATCTAATCCAGGCATCTCTTTATAACTCCAAGCAAAAACATCCCTATATTCTTCGAGTATTTCCATGTAAGTGTCTTCTTCATCACCCGTTAGAAAAGCACTTAGGTAGCGGGCCTTGTCTTCATCGGTACATCAAGATTAACTTCTTCAAAGAGTCTACATCGTGGTCTTCACCCTTCTTCAAGTTCTGGGATGAAATCTGCATCTTCATCCTCTCGAGGATCGCCATCATTGAAAGATATGTGGTAACATGAGGAGATGTCCTCCAACTTCTCGGCAATTTCCATTTGAAATGAAGTATCTTGATCACTTGGTGTAGTAATATGCTATGAAGAACCTACACTTTCCTCATCGTCGTCACGCTAACTTGTATACACCACAACAGTGAGACTTTACTTTTAGCACCTCTCCACATGAAACCACGAGGTTTTTTTCTCGCCTCATTCTAGAAGGGATTAAACTTTGTATATCCTTCTGGGTTCCAGGCAAAGCAAGCGTTTTCATGCTTTGATAATCTCTGTGGAACTTGTTCTTCCTTTTCTTCTTCAGTTTCAACGGCCCTAATCTTTCAAATACGTGTTTTCAGGGCCGAATTTCCAAGACGATCAAACACCGACGGCCTTTGTCAAGCAACAGACTCATCTTCCACAATGGATGAAGCCTGTACTCCCTTCTTATAGATATGCGAAATG
The DNA here is from genome assembly GCF_029784015.1 of Lycium ferocissimum. Taxonomy (NCBI): domain Eukaryota; kingdom Viridiplantae; phylum Streptophyta; class Magnoliopsida; order Solanales; family Solanaceae; genus Lycium; species Lycium ferocissimum. The sequence continues at coordinate 7,970,180 of NC_081346.1, read as the reverse complement.
GGAGGTTGTTTGTATCCCAACCCTTCACGTGATTGCATCATGCCAGCTCTCCCGATGGAAGTTTCCCAACTTTGACGGCTCGTTGGTTGTACCACCTTGACAAATAACTTATAAGCATTTGGATCAAAGCCTTCATTTGTACGTTTTGTAGGGAGTGTCATATTTTGTGGCGGATTCTGAGCCACGAAGTCTCCAAGTAGCTTTGAGGACAAATTTATTGCGTCAATTCGTCTGATAGGGAGAGTTAGCCCTCCTAGCACATTTCCTTGAGCTTCAGATGGTTGCCCTTCCTCTTTCTTCAACTTTGGAACATAGCAGAGCACGGGAGTTGTCTTCTTCTTCTTTTTCAAAGATACAATATTTCCTTTATTCGGACTGGGTTGCAGCACTTCAGCATCGACTCTAGCTTTTCCAATGGTCTCATCAGCTCTTTCAGTTGCGACCTTCTCACTGTTGGTCGTTGTGATATCATCGACTTTTACTTCTCTCACAATGTAGTTCTTTAAGTAGAACTTCGCATCGACGAAGCGTGACTCGCTTCAAAGAACGCTTTATCATCAGCAACTATCTTCTTTTCGACACTGCCTTCGAGATACTTCAAACACTGATAGTAGGAGGGGGCGTGCCAATTTGTTTGCAACAAATTTTAATATGCGAAAATAAATTACAACCACAAGCAAAATATGTTGAAACAGAGATTTTATTGATGAATATTGCGGGTACAAGATCTGTTTACTCCCTTGATTCTTCTCTCCTAATATTTCTCTGTAATTCGAGGGCCGTTAGTAGCGTATTTCTCGAACGGATGATTTCGATTTGGATATGTGTGAACTTTCTTGGGATGTATTTGATCTCCATAAAAAGATATTATGTATCTTCTTAGAAATATCTGGCTGTCAAGAAATATCCGGCTACATATTGACCTCTTTTTGAATACCCATGAATTTATGGGATATTTGAGATCCATTTTCAAGTGAATATGTGCCCCCTTATATAGGGTAAGCTAGGGTTTAGGGTAGAGTAGCCTCCAAGAAACCCTAACAGATATTGGAGTTTGAAGATGGATTGGACTCGTCTTGTAGAGTCCCAAAAAAATTTAATGTCTACAAATGCGCCCTACTTCAAGGTTTGTTGGAGTAAGTTTGTCGAAACTTAAAGGCAAGACTTGAAGTACCCATATTATGGAGCCTCCATCCTGGTGGTTTTATGACTCCAGAATTTGCAGATTTGATTTGTGAGAGAAGAGATGAAGGGCAGATTTGGTCCCACTGGGCGTGCCAGAATTTGTGGACAATAAAATTCGCAATCGAGAAAATAATAATTAAGACATGAAAATATCGCAACAATCGTTGTATTTGATTTCAAAATATGAGTGTTACAATCTCTATGATTCCTCTGATTCGCCTTTTCAACAATAAATTCAAGGGCTTTTGAGCTTGATCTTAAACTTGATGGATTTGATTTTGACTTGGACTTGAATTCATGGGCTTTGAGCTTGGTTTTGAATCTTCGTCCGGATCTCTAGAACTTCTAGAGAAATACTTGAGTGCTGAATGTTTTCAGCTTGTAGAGAAATCGCGGCGTTTGATCCACGAGCTCTCCCCGGCTTCTTGTTAACTTCGTCCCCCTTCGAATTATAGACCCCTATTTATAGTTGTAGGATGGAGGAGTCATGGATAAGACGCTTTTCGACCAATCAGTAATTAAGCCGACATGCCGATATTTGATTGGTCGGAACATGTCACTTGTACACATGGCGCATCTTCATTGGCCTTGATTCGACTAGGCATGCCGCATCATTTTGACACGTGTCATGACCTCATAGGCTTTTTGTTTGACTTGGCGTGCCACGTCATTTGACACGTGGCACTAAAGTGGGCCTCTAGGGAAGATGACATTTTGGGCTTAGCAAAGTGGGCTCATTATTTATAGCCCAAATTAATGGACCGAATTAATAGAAATCGGATCTTTAATTAAGTCCGTATTATTGGACTTAAATAATTAACCCAATTATATTAGCCTATAATTTAATTATTTGGACTAATATATTTTGAATATAATCCGAATTTCTTGCGGATTTAAATTTAATAAAATATCATTGTCCACAACACTGTTTTTGAATGTATTTGTCTTATATTTTTTGAGTGTATTTGTTAAAAGCCAAATACATTATTTTTTTAATGAATTTGTCATGTATTTTGAATGTTTTTGTCTTGTATCTGAATGTATTTGTTGAAATCCATTCAAATACAGTCTTTTCAAATACACGAAAATTTGAATGTATTTGGCTTCATATGTGGTTGGAATGTACACAATGTATTTGAAATTTTGTTTGAATCCATTCAAATACAATGAATATATGAACAATATTTTCAAATACACGAAAATTTGAATGTATTTGGATTCAAATGTATTTTTAAATGTACAAAGTGTATTTTGAAATACATGAAAAAAAAGCCACTGAAATACATCAAAGCAAAAAAGAAAAAAAAAATCACAAAAATACATTAAAATAAAAAGACACTGAAATACATAAAAAAAAAAAAAAAGACACTGAAATACATTAAAGCAAAAAAAAAAAAAATCACTAAAATACATAAAAAAAAATCACTAAAATACATAAAAAAAAAACACCACTGAAATACAACAAATACAGTTGAATGTTAGCTACGGAAGGTAAATTAAAAAAGGTTGCTACAGGCAGTAAGTTAGACCTTTTAAGGTAGTTATTTGTGTAAGTTTGTCAAATCTGAACCCTCACTGCAGAGAGTGTAGATGGGCCTAATATTGCAGTTGTTTGTTGTTGAACATGAAAATTGAGCTCGCATTTTTGAATTTCAAACTCTGGTCAACCCAAAAGGTAGGAAAAGAAATATTCAAGGTGGTTGTTTTTTTTCTGTTTTGGTCCTGTTTGCTTAGACCAAGTGTAATGCTTATTTTATCAATTGTGATCATAATAATTGGTTTTGTTGGAACCATATTAGTTAATGACGACTTGAATCTAACCTTAAAGTATAATTGCATTTGCATGGAAGAAGGAAAACACAATAAATAACTGCAGGCCTTATCTTTTCACATTTGTGTTCAACTTTTATTTCTTAACATTAAGTCTCTTTATCAGCGGAATTTTGCTAAGCACACATGGTTTATTTATCTCTTATTCAGCTTGCATTTCCTTATTCAACATTATTTGATTATGGGATACATTACTGCGCCATCTTTTCCAGTAAAGAGTGTTCAATTTTGATTTGATGCTTACTACATTAGTCTCATGGTCATGGAACTTATAAATGTCTCTATCATCTTACATAATTTTAGTTAAAAAATGGTCCTTCTTCATTTCATTTAATTTTTGCCTGAAATGTAGAATTTTAATGAAGAAAAGAACAAGAAATTATAACCGCTGCAATTTGACATTTTTTTAAACTATTATCAATCCCATGAGGATTCCCTTTTTTAGTACTTATAAATGCTCACTCACTATATAAGAAAACAAAGTAGTTGTGGTAAGATGTTTATGACTACAAATAAATAAGGTAAATAATAGGAGGATTCCAGACACAATTTCAGCCCCTTTCATCTAGCCTTCAATTAATTGTGAATGCCTCTCGCGCTTATATTCAACCAGTGTTTTAAAAGGGAGCTTGAGACGGGGCATTTTACTTAGCACGGAGAAGCTTAACGAGGCATGGGGCGTAAGCCCCATAGATCTTAAAATTTTTAATTTATAAATATAGTAAAATAGTACTATCACACAATGCAATTTAGCTCTCTAAAAAAAATCGCTGAATCTTACCAAAGATTATAATTAAAACATCACATCTTAAAGAATAAAAATAAAATTATTTCCAATAGCGAAATAATAAAATATGATAGTTTTGAGACATAGGACAAAAACATGAAGAGCAATGACAAGAGAAGATGTTAAATTAGCTATGTATTTAAAAAAAAAATGTTTAAGTGAAATTCACTTTCACGATGCTCTCAAATAGTAAATATGCAATATTAAGGCTTGTTATTTGAGTTACTCTCAATCTTCTTATTGGTATGGATGAAAAAACTATTAAACATCATTATTTGTTAAAGAATTATGATGGTCAACAGTGTTAACTAAGGAATTTGACACATAATTTGTGTAAGAACTGTTAGGCGATCCCCGAGCGTTAGGCGTTAGACATGTTTACGGCGTACAATTAGGCGCTTAGGACGTAAGCCTCATAGAACTAAGCCCCACACGTAAGCCTCGAGAAGTTTTGCCAGTGCCCCGCCCCGACGCGAGCTCTGAGACGAGTCCCAAAACTGCATTTTAAAACAAACGTATTCAACTACTTTCACCTTATTGAGTATGGCTTTCACGACTTTAATTGTTCAATGCTATAGTTCTACTTTCCATGGAAAACAGAAGAGAAAATAGGAACTAGGAAGATTGCACAAGTAAAAGAAGTTCTCGTACACAAATATTCCTGGTTGAATGCATCAATAGCCCTTTAAACTTGTCAATAAAGTTCATTTAGATACTCAAATTATGACATGTTTTAACTGAGCATCTCAATACACGATACATTGTTTCTATTAGATATTTTAGTTTAAATTTTGAAAAAGTTCATGTGCGTATTTTCAAACGTCCATTACATATATAAGTTAACTATTTAAAGATGTCACTTCTTTAAATAATGGAAGATTCATTAAACTGTGAAACGTTTTCCTATCATAATGTTGACGTGCTTCCAAAATTTACTGCTGTCAACGTAATTTATCACTTGGCTTGTAGTAGGTATCTGATTTACCGCTTTAGGTATCAGCACTATGTCTTTCAACTTAAATGGTGAAGACGGATGCGTCGGGGAGAAGTGGCATTTGAAAGTGTTGCTCGAGCCAGACAGAGATGGAAGAGATCAAACACCGAAATAAGAAGTAAGCTCGGAGTACTTAATATTTAGTACATTTTCTGCATTGCATAAAAGCAATTTAAATCATGTTATTTTTATGATTAAGAGATTACAAAATATTAAAAAAAAAAAAAACTTGAGATCAGGGTCATTCCAACAAAAACAAAAAATATTAGGTGATTTACTCCTATTTGCCTAAGTCTTGGTGGATAGTGTTGGTAAGAGATAACACATACGTGATGAAATAGTTAAAGTATGCACAAGGTAAAGCTGACATCAACATTATACAGCAAAAGGAGCATAAATTGAATATTCATGACTTAGCTCTTTAATCTTAAGTTAATCTATGCTGACTCATGTGAGATATTGAAAACTTAGCATAGCTGGTCGAGTACGTAACCATTTAATGAAATTTGTTTAGAATGTTCGAACTTAAGATATTTTAGTTGTAAAATTTGTTAGACAATATTATATATTTAGCCTTGGGGGCAGTTGATGTACATTTGAAAGAAATTATAAAGCTTGATTATTTCATGATCTGATATTCTTAACCCGAATTGATGGCAGTAACATAACAACGTATTCCAAACTTCAATTGACTTAGCAAAAGGCAAAGAAGGCTTCTAATGACTCCCTAGTCCCTATATGAGAAAGTACCGTCTTATTAAGGAGTTCCCATTTTCTTTTATAGTTTATTTTCTTATATGCATTGACAATGGCTATCAATACAATTTAACATGGTATAGTATACTACGAGTACTGATTTATTTTATATATTAAGTTTATTATGAAGGTTTATCAATTGCTATAAATCAATTTAATCTAACAATATAAAAGAACTCTTCACTGCAAGTATATTTCAGAGACAAATCATAATTTAAATTTGATGAATTTGACCTTGAAATGTATTCTACTTTTGAAATTATAGATTTAAAATTTTAATAATTTTCATATGTTGTGACAAAAATATTGAGCATAATTAAACCCGTAACAAACATGCGACGCCCACGTTAATTATACAAAACTAAATTAGGGGCAGAGCCAGTAAGGGCGAACCCCCTTTGGTAAAAAATTACACTATTTGTGCATGATTAAAATTATTTTTATGTATATATTGAACCCTTTTTAGCTTATTTGTGTGTTCAGTTCTTCATAATTTAAATTTTTTAGTGAAAATTCTGACTCCGTCAGCGAACTATACTTGAATGAGAAAAAGAGAGCAAGAATTCAGAGAAAAGTGAAAATGATTTGGTTAAGGCGCAATTAAAGCAGAGAAAACAAAGTAAAACGTAAGGGCGGGGGCACGTGCAAAGACCGGCGTTACAAGGCGACGTGTTGGAACGTTAAAGGGCTGATGGATCGAGGTGGGCCGGCTAATGAGTCAAAATGTCTTTTTGCTCTCTTTGGAATTGGAACTTTCTTGCGCTTCCATCATTCTTCATGGGGACCAACAACCTTTTCAAAGTACACGTGCAACTTCAAAATAACTCCGCTTAAAACCCAATTTTGAAATTTGAATTTGTATTTCAAAAAATCAAACATGAAATTGATTTTTTCAAATTTAAATCAAAATCGATATTGTTTTCCAACCTAAACACAACTGGATTTTATGTACTCACAAATTCCATTTAATTGAACGGTTTGCCCTTCAAATGGTCTGATTTTTAATTTTTGCTCTTTAAAACCAAAATTTATGCATACGGGTTATAAGTTCTTTAAGGGTGCAGGACATAACTTATGGGATATTATAATATAAACTTATTTCTCAAAAAAGTTGTTTGTTATGAGCAAAAATTAAGGACCAGCATAAAATAGGGACAAAAGTGCAAATGACTCCACAAATTCCAATTGATTGTTGTCCTTTTCTTTTCTTAGTGTAAGAAAATTTGATGCTCCAATTCTCATTAACTCTTTTCCTTTTCATTTCAAATGAGGTTTTTTTTTTTGTTTTTTGTTTAATCACGAAATTTACTTAATCATACAAACACTAATAATGCAGAGAGGAAATAATGCAGTCATTGAAGTCCATAAAGATTAAATTAGTACAACTGGGGAATAGAGGAAACCAGGAGTTTGGTTACCTAAATTTGGTCGGAGCAAAAATATGGCCGCCGACATAAGGGAACAAGAACTACTTGGTTCTTTTTGGGGGATCTTACCAACAAACGCTGTAAATGTCTGCATAATATCGGCCTGCCTACCTAATTGGGCTTGGGCCGAATCTAATTTTCTGGGAGGCAAAAGGAAGAATGCTAAATTTGTGGATCTTTAATTTTTGCCTAACAACTATTTTGGCGGATAAACTAAACTTACACAAGATAGTTAGCGTTGACTTCGACAATACGTATCATAATATCACACAAATTAAGCCGGATAAGACAAAACTTTCAACATTCAACATGATCTAAAGAAAGGCATAAGTTTAAATTTCACTCGATGATAGGTAGCGTTTAGCTTCGGCATACGTAACATCATATCCACATATGTTATGCCGGAAAAGGCAAAACTTTCAAAACTCAACTTAATCTTAAAAATACTATGCAACTTATCCCGCATAACTTAATTTCTACAGAGCTTTTGTCGAGCGGGGCAAAAGTTTCTGAAGATAAAAGTGTTATAGAACTTACGCCGAGCTTAGCATATTTGAATATTTTAATTAAATAAGCAGCAGAGCAAAAATTAAAGAGCAATTAAAGACCACATATATGATGGGCAAAAATTAAAAACCAGTCCTTATGAAGGCAATCCATGCAAAAATTTGAAATCTGAACCCTCCCTGCAAAGAGTGTAGATGGGTCGGCAATTGCAATTGGTTGTTGTTGAACATGAAAATTGAGCTGACATTGTCGAATTTCAAACTCTGGTCAACCCAAAAGGGAGGAAAAGAAACATTGAGGTTGTTTTTTCCCTTTTTGGTCCTGCTTGCTAAGACCACGTGTAGTGTAATGCTTATTGTATACGGTAAAAATCGGATAAACGTGTGTTTGATGGGATCCGAAGTAAGGGATAGAGCCGAGGCGTCACTAACGCGTTCAACTCTGCTTCAACATCGAGAGTAATTTACCGGACAAGGTAAATCTGAGCCTAAAGAGCACACTCAATATAGGTCCGGATAATCAGTTATGGAGCGAGGCCACGTACTTACATTTCCGCCACTTATGGCGACAATGATGATGAGTGTCAGACCGTATGGACCAGCCTTATCCATTTTAGGGTTTTCCTAGAAAGACTTTTTCTACATTGTACTAGGGCCCATTTAGTGTTACCTATAAATAGAGGGCTATCCCTTCCTTTTTTAGGTTAGCTTTTCATTATTCAACACATTGTAATCAATGAGAGCACCATAAATAGTTCTTCAAGTATTTTGGCTCGGTTATAAGATGCCCCTTCCAGACCGGACCAACTCACAACATTTATCAACTCTTCTTCTCTAGTTTTCCCTTGCTATTATTTGCTAATATATATCATTACTTATTCATTACTATCCTATATTATAATTAAATCCGACCACATATCCTATCCACCACTTACAAATTTAATTGTTATCCACTATTTGGGGGTAAACACTTATTTTATTAATTGTGATCATAATAATTGGTTTTGTTGGAACCATATTAGTTAATGCCGACTTGAATCTAACCTTAAAGTATAATTGCATTTGCATGGAAGAAGGAAAACACGATAAATAACTGCAGGCCTTATCTTTTCACATTTGTGTTCAACTTTTTATTTCTTAACATTATAAGTCTCTTTATCAGCGGAACTTTGCTAGTTACACCTGGTTTATTTATCTCGCATTCGGCTTTCATTTCCTTATTCAACATTATTTGATTATGTGTTACATTTCTGCGCCATTTTTCCAGTAATTAAGAGTGTTCAATTTTGATTTGTTGCTTACTACAATAGTCTCATGGTCATGTAACTTATAAATGTCTCTATCATCTTACTCAATTTTAGTTAAAAAAAAATGGTTCGTCTTCATTTCATTAGTGAAATAAATAACAAGAAATTATAACCGCTGCAATTTGACTTTTTTTTCCCTCTAACTATTATCAATCCCATGAGGATTCGTATTTTGGTACTTGTAATTGCTCACTCACTATTTAAGAAAATAAAATAGTTGTGGTAAGATGTTTATGACTACAAATATGAATAGTAAATATGGAGGTTTTTTAGACACAATTTCAGCCCCTATCACCTGGCCTTCAATTATTATCAGTGCGTCTCGCGCTTACATTCAACTACTCTCACCTTCTTGATTATGGCTTTCATGACTTTAATTGCTCGGTTTCTATAGTTCTACTTTCTATAGAAAACACGAGAGAATATAGGAACTATGAAGATTGCACAAGTTAACAACAAAAAAAAAAAAAAAAAAAAAAAAAAAAAAATCGTACACAAATATTCTTGGTTGAATATATATACACATCAATATAGCCCTTTAAATTTGTCAATAAAGTTCATTTAGATACTTTAACTATGGCATGTTCTGATCGAGCATCTTAATACACAATAAAGTGTTCTTATTAGATATTTCATACTAAATTTTCAAAGAGTTTATGTGCGTATTTTCAAACGTTCATTACATAAGTAAGTTAATTATAAAGGGTCAAAAATACCCCTCCACTTTGGGTAAAGAGCTAAAAATATTCTCCATTACGAATTTGGGTCAACAATACCCCTTTCGTCATTAAAGTTTTCAAATATACACCTCACTTAACGGAAATCCCCAAATTCCTCCAAGATAAACCGATTTCATTTTTTAACCCCCCTTCATTAGTTAACCCGACCCAAACCAAATAATAACCCATACGATTTCCTTATTCCTCCAATTTTCTCAAACGTTTCTACTTCTCTTCAGCAACATTAGAGAGAGAGAAAAGTCAGGTTCACACTTATGGAGGTTCACACTTATGTTACTCTGAGATAAGATTTTGGATAGAAAAGTGAGGTTCACCCTTATACCATTCATATTACCATTTCTTAGAAAAAACCTGTGACATGCCACCATCCTAAAATAGAAAGCTATAGAAACCATTTCATTAAGATCAATCATATCATAGTTACTTCAATTTCCACTGCTAAAGTTAAAAATTGATCATACAATGCAAATGAAATTGAACATGATGATGTGGTAATAGAGAGCAAAAGTGAACAAGATCAATTCATCAGGAATTTGGCTGACACAAGTTTTTCAAGGAACTTGCACATAAAGGAAAATCCGAGAGTAAACATATAGAGAGTGAAAAAATCTTCTTTGGAGAAAAAATCTTCTTTGGAAGAACTTGTACTTAGTAATTATTAGCCAGTGCTTTGGAGACCATTTATAGTCTGAGATAAGATTTTGGATAGAAAAGTAAGGCTCACACTTTAGCAACATTGAAGAGAAGTATAAAATGTTTGAGAGAATTGGGAGGAATAAGGGGATCATATGAGTTATTATTTAATTCGGTCGGGTTAAATAATGAAGCGGGTTTAAAAAATGAAATTGGGTTATTTTCAGGGAATTTGAGGATTTCCGTTAAGTGAGGGGTATATTTGAAAACTTTAATGACGGGAGGGATATTTTTGACTCAAATTCATAATGAAGGATATTTTAAATCCTTTTAACAAAGTAGAGGATTATTTTTTACCCTTTCCCCTTTAAAGTATGTCACTTCTTTAATTATACGCTGATATGATCCTAAATGGCACAAATGGCACAAGGATGCTTAGAAAGACATGGGACATTAGGATGCTAGCATGGGAAGAGATTGTGGAGGCTTCTACATCAAGTGGCTAAAAGCGCAGAGGGCTAAAAGTGCAAATTGTGGCTAAAAGTGCAAATCATGGCCAGGATCCCAAATTCAAAGCTAGGGATGTAATTGGGGCTACAATTGCAAGACAATTGGTGTTTGGAAGATGAAGATCTCATGTTGGGCTATTTTCGCAATTCAAGCCATTATCCCTAAAGAAGACTACTAAACAAGGCCCTTACTTCATTAAGGGTATTTTTTTTAATAAGCTAGTTTAGTCTTCTTTATCCTAGTACCATAAATACTAGACTTAGCTATTTCATTTACTTAGCTTATATTGGATGAATTATGTATTAAGAATACTCTTTGGATATTGAGAGTTTGTTTAGCTTAGTAGTTTAGGTTTGATGATAGTTCATCATAGGTTGATTTCTTTGTTGGCTATGAACCCTTTTTCATTGATTTCATATTAGAGTTTTCATTTGTGGATTTTATTGATTGTCTCTAATTTGGTTTCAAATAGTATAGGTTTCTTAGGTTGAATTCAATTGGAAGGGTTTGGATTTAATATATCCAAGTTTGTCCATAAATCCAAACCTAAGTGGGTCTTGCTTTTATCCCTCTATTCTCATCCCCTTTCTTCAATTCTCATCCCCTAATTTCTTGTTATCCTTAATTTTCGCGTTTTATGTTTTGATTTGGTGTTTTCCCCAAATCGAATCCTATCATTTGGTATCAGAGCTTAGGCTAGAGTATTCAATCCTAGGTTCATCTTATTTTAAAAATCTCAAAAAAAAAATTAAAAAATCTGAAAATTACCTAAAAAAAAAATACGAAAATGTGGTTTGTTGTTGGATTTGTGCGAAATTGAGTGTAGATTTGAGTTCCTTGCTATCAAATCTACGTAGATCTAAAGTTTGAAGCATTTGGAGGTATTTCGGGTCATTCACCATTGTTGAGTTTAAAGCTTTTGAAGAACTTGAAGAATAAGCAAGTGGGGACTTCAATTTGTGGTATTCAATTGGTCTCAATTTGGAGTGGGATTTGTTCTCTAGGTTGAGGGGAGGCTCAATCCGAAATTTGGGATCAATTGGAGTTGAAATTGAAGGGGTTGATAATTTGAATGTTCATAGTGTTCTTGAACTTCTTTATAAATTCATGAGGAAGAAGATGACCAGAGAAGCCTTTTGATCCAAAATTTCAAGTACAAAAAGTCAAAAGATGTTTGTTGGACCAAATTTAGCAAAACATATGATATAGTGAGCGCAAGGAACCTCAAATACAAGGAATATTTAGAAAAATTTAGCCTAAAGATCGAGGTACGAAATACAATACATCATCACTGAAAGATTTTTACGGAGGCAATTTACGAACCGTAAATTGAAGCATGAATTGGTTCCAAAATTTAAGCTCATTGTTACGGTTTTACGGTCACAAAATGCGAATCGTAAAATGCACTCCTCAAATGCATTTTATGCTTCTGCTTGTATGGTAGCATTTTACGGACCGTAGATCAAAGACGGTCTGTCAAATTGACCCCAAAAACTTGTCTACTGTTGCTGATTTATGGTCACAAAATACAGATCGTAAAGTGCATTGCTCAAATGCATTTTATGCTCCATTTGTAGGCCCGCAATGACCCTTTGTAGGGTAATATTACATGCCATTAGCAACCCACATGCAAAGCCATGACCCCTAGATGTGGGTACATTTATACAAAATTGCATTGCAAATTTATTCTTCAACTCGGTTTCACTTCATTTTTAGTTCTAATCGTTAGGTATTTGTTCATCCTTTCTTAATCTTCCAAGCTAATTAACAATAGTAATTGACCTGACTTAGTTGTTGATTAGTTCTTGAGTCCCATTTCTTTTTGTGCTAATCCTTTTTCAAGCTCCTCTTTTTAACCTCGTTGAAACTTCTTTGGCTCAAGTCCTTTAGTTTAATCGAGTCGTCCGTCTTTCAATTAACAAGAATCTATTCTTCCACAAAGATTAGCAACCTTGTGAATTGATTTGGATAAGCGGTTCTTGGCCAACTTTGGAAGAAGCTTTAGGTTGAGAGGTAAGCTTGAGTGCAAATACAAGTGACGTGAGGAACTTTACTACTAATCTTGTTTGCTCATTTTGTAGGTACAAGGAGAGAAGTCATAAGGAGAAGAAGTTATAAGGATGTCACCCATAGCTTCAGAATCTTGTGGTGACGATTTGGAGAGTTATGCCTCTAGTAGTGGAAGGTGTGACTATGGTAGTAATGGAGGCTATAGCGGAGAAGGTACGACATATGACGATGATGGTGGGCATCACTATTCTTACAATGATTATGAAGACGGTGGTGCTGACGAGGCTAAAGTGTATAGAATTATATGCTCGTACTTTGTCAAATTCTTGTATAGTTTATGATATCGTCCCATAGGGATTGAAAAATCTAAACTACAAACTTGTAGTATTTTGGCTACTATTTGAGAGAATCAAATTGATGAAAAGAGGGTAGTGTCTTATATTTGTAAACTTCTTAAACAAAAGAAAAACAACTTTTGAAAAACTTATAGGTTAAAAGAGTTGGGAATCGTTAAATTCACTTGATATTGTTAGCATAATACAATCTCAATTTCTACATGTATTTCACTTAAAGAATAATTGCTTATTGCTAATACAATTGTATATTGTTCACTTGAAAATCATTAATTAATAACATTCCTTGAGGTTATATATATTAATTGATTGATAACTAGTGAAGATGAAAACCGAAATAATCTTGCCTGATTTGTGCCGAAGAATAGTAAAAACCTCTTGAGATTATTTTTACCTAAGATCTATAATATTGCCTACGACAATTCCTTCTTGAGAATTAAAACTGAAGAAAGCAATATTATGCCTTTTTTAATGGTAGATAACTAAAAATTACTTTTCCTCTACATATTTATTCATGTAGTTATAATATATTAATTTTGCTTCGTGAGAATTACAAAATTAATATATAAATAACTAAGAGTAAAGTATATGGAGGTGATAGTAACAATTAATTGAATTCTACCGTTCTAGCACAAACTAGATATGAATATGAAGCGTTTCGGGACAAGCATGTATTACAATTGAGATAAGTAATATAATAATATATCAAGCTTCTTCAACTATCCCAACAATAAAAGATTACTCCATGAGGTGGAGTATTCCAATCCCAAAATATAGAAGAGAACAAGAAACTTTAATAATTAAAATTCTAAAACAAGCTAGAATAAAGAGAGAGAGAAACCAAGATGTGTTTCTTCCCGATTGATTGATATCTTATTACGAACTTTGTCATCTTATTTATAGACATGAAAGTCTAGATGTATCTAAGATGAGGTGGAAATGCATCTTCAAAGTGAATTTTGAATGCATATAGGATGAGGTGTAGATGCATCTAAGATGAGGTGGAAATGCATTTTCAAAGTGGATTCAAGATGCATCTAGGATGAGTTGTAGTAGTATCTTCAAAGTAGAAGCTAGATGCAGCTAGCTTTTGATCTTGTGTTATCTTTCCTTCACTTCATTATTCTTTCTCTACTTTTTCTTCTTGTTGTCTTGTTATCTGATCATTCTTCTTCCTGCAAGTTTTGTTAGAAATATGTGGGAATTGAATATAATATTCATGTGATTTTGTGAAAATATTATATTTTTAGTTATGAAAATACATAAATAATCTATACTCATCAGGTGCTCATGGGGAACGTGTAATGAAAATAATCAATATGATCATGACCCATATGAGGGCAAAGAGTACTGCTCCGGAGGCAGTTATGAGGTAACATCTCATGGGCCTTATGAAGACGATGAAGGAGTAGAGGAGCTTAATGAAGAGTCCTATGGTGAAGACGAGAGCTATGAAGAGTCCCATACTACACGCCATGGATAGGGAGGCGAGTTGAGGTATATTCCTTCCTCACACTTAAGATACGAATCAATTGGTGAAAACTTGCATGAATTGGGAAGTTATGATGAAAATGAGCCTTATGGTTATGCGCTTTATGGTGAATATGCTCGGGGAGATAATGCATTCGAACATGAAATTTGTGAAGAGTCTTCTAGTGGGTATTCACGCTCATCATTCTGTGATACTTCCTATACTAAGCAAGATGATATAAGTGTGTGGATTGGACCAAGTAGGAGTCGTCCTAGAAAAAGAATAAAGTATACATTTCCTACTTTGAGAGATACAATGAGTCATGCTTCTTATCTAAAAATGAATATGCCATGTTCTCAATATGATTATTGTCATACCCCTTTTTTAACCGGGTTAAAGTAGAGTACGACATATTGGTGATTCCTATTTTTATTTATGTTAAGGAGTCGCCACCTAATTATTTAGGGTGAATTAGGACACCTAAAGTTTATTAAAGTCATGTTTAAAGTTAATTGTGTTTAAGGTCTGCGAAACTTAAGATTCTAGGTAAGGGTTCAATTAGTCTAAAGTGGAAGGTATTAGGAATCCTTTAAGACCCATTAACAATGGTTAACCGAATTGTACTAAAATTTAATTAAGCTAAGTGTAAATGTAATATTATAGAAAGAAAAAAATAATTTTTTTGTCAAGTATTGATAAAGTTGTTTAAAGTAAAATTGATAGAAAATAGTAATTGCATAAAAGAGTTTAGTTAAAATAAACTAAAAGAAGTTTTAACATGTAATGTTTATATGTATTTAGAAAAAAATGAGTCATGCCGATTCATTTTTAAAAGGAGTTAATGTAAGATTAACATTAAATAAATTCTAAAGATTTCATAGAAAGACTATTAGTTTAATGTATATTATGCGAAGGTTGTCTTGAACAAATATGTATTTCAAGTGTTGGTAAGGAACTAAAGTGAAAGAGTTATCATTAAAACTAGTTTGCCTTTTATTTCTCAAAATAAACTAACATTAGTGTATAAATCGTGATGTTTTGAAAATCCTAATATAAAAAAAATGATTCCTCCAACCCAAGGATGTATAGGCATGCTATTTGAAAAATCAATTACTCCAAATAAATGTTATAGATACTATAAATAGTTTAGAAAATAGAAGAATGTAATTTATGAAATTAACTACCCATTACTAAACTGAAACCCTTAGTGTCACTAAGGTTTATCTAAATTAACAAACAAGGAAAAATGTTAGTCACACATCACAAATTAAATGCACAAGATGAAATGGAAAAGCAAATAAGTTAAATGGGCTCCCCCATTTCGTGATCGCCGTGACTAGGTCAGTTGGGCTTTGGCCCATTTTTTCTGACCGCCGCGGACAGATCCGGACAGTAGGGAGGAGTGATGTTTCGCCGGGCCTTGCCCAACACCGAATATGGGAGAGAGACGACGAGCCGCTTGGACTCGTGTGCGAGATGTCATGCAAAAAATAAAAAAATAAAAAGGATTAGTACCTACTCGACGAATAAGATTAAACATGTAAAATATAAGTTCAAAATAAAGTAGATTATGTACATGTTTTATAGACCAGTCCCGAATCAATTAACACGAAATTAAGCAAGCCCACCGATTGCTATATCTCTCGATGGCATACCCGAAATGAAAGAGATTAAATACTACCTAATCATGAGGAATTTTAACCGGAAAACAAGGACACTAAATATTCCTAACGTATATGCGAACTCAAATTAACAGAGAGGAAAAAAAAAATGAAGTTGAAATAGCAACCAGATGTAAAGAAGCAGACAAATACATATACCCGCATACATGGCGAGATAGACTAATTAACATCACCAACTAGGACTCGTGCCATAATGCATCAAGACAGTATAAATTACACGAGCAAGGAGGTCATGGATCATTTTTGGTATCGATTAAAAGATTAACCATTACTACTAGTATAATATTGTCCATTTAAGTTTATAAGGAA
The DNA here is from genome assembly GCF_029784015.1 of Lycium ferocissimum. Classification (NCBI taxonomy): domain Eukaryota; kingdom Viridiplantae; phylum Streptophyta; class Magnoliopsida; order Solanales; family Solanaceae; genus Lycium; species Lycium ferocissimum. Next base: position 7,953,680 of record NC_081346.1, on the reverse strand, counting down.
AGTATCATGACTTAAAAGCTTTGAAACAAAAATCTAAATACTTCTACCCTATGAAAATATATAAATTGGGACGGTAACACATAGAAATATGACCCGAGACAGTAACATTTTCATTAAACCTTCATACATGTGATTAAAAGGATGAATAAAATTAAAAAAAACTATCAAAATAAATATTCTAAGTCATGATAACATTTATGCTCATCCACGTGATAAATGAAAAGAACAAGGAATAGGATTTCAAGAAGATTTAAGCATGGGTAGCAAGAACAATAAATTAACTTAACTAAAGTAGAATCATAGTCATGCTTAAAACATTCATTATCCGAACACACAAAAATAAAATCATCCACACGGATTTTCCTAAATAAGCAAAGACACTATATACGGAGGGAGTAAATGAACTAAAATAGAGTCCTGATTTACCTTTGTGGGGTGCAAAGGAACAAGGATTTGAGGTCCTCTTCGCATCTACTCCTTTATTATGAATAAATTTGAAACTTGACCCAAATGAATTCCGAAATCTCTCCGTCACGAAAGTCCATTGAGACAGAGAGAGCAACTCTAGAAATTAAGGGTTCTTCCAATTTTGAAATGTGCAGAGAATGTATTTGATATGGTAGTGTTTCAAGATGTTAAAAAAAAAAATCCTCCTTTATGTTGAGTCAAAATCCACCTCTTATAGAAAAAATATGAGAGAGAGGAGCGTATGAGAGAGGGACGAAGGAGCGGGGAAAGGGGGGAGTAGAAGGGAAAAGAGAAAGAGAAATGATTTGGTAAAAAAAATTGTGTCGTTGAAATTAAGAAAGAAGGAGCAAATTAGGGAAAATCTGATATGCAGTCAAAAAGGAGGAAACATGTGGAGCCCCAAAAAGAAAAGAAGGAAGAAATTAAATGGAAAGTTGGAACGTGTGGAGAAAGAAACCAGATGGAAACTTTGAAAAGGATTTTTGATTTTTTTTATTTTATTTTTTTATGGAATAGGGAAAAAGGGTAAATGGAATTATCAAGAATTTGTCTCTTGTAAAATAATATTTTGACGAAATAAAAATTATAACACGTCGTTTTAAAAACGAGCTTCAAAATGAGTCCAATATTGATATACTTCCGAGCAATTGTTTATGAGGTGAAAATTGTTGATCTTTTCTCCTCTATTTAATTATTCTTGGGCTTCTAATTTAATAACTAGTACAATCTATATTATGTCAAGATAATTAATAGTTAATATGTAGAAAAATAAGGATTTAGCAAAGTGTTTTCTTGTAATTGATTTGACGAGTCCAAACCCGAAAATAAAATGATGACGAACCATTTTAAATTTGTGATAAAGTAATGCTCGTAATGTTGAAAATAAAAGTAGCGATATTAATAGTAGTAGCAATAAAAAATAAAATAGTGAAAATAAGGTATTTAACTCGTCAGTAAATTTAGAAGCCCGAGTGAATAAAATTAAATAAAGGAGGGACAAAATTGGGTGTCAACAATTATGATGTGGAAGGTAGGAGGAAAGTGTTGATAAGTGATGGAAGTAGAGGAAATGCAAGATCTCAAGTAAGAAGTGACCCAAAAAGGCGAATTCATTCTTCTTGGTAGTGCGAGGTATGTTCTTGTGTTTGATGACGGTAGCTATGGAAACTACCTTACCCCTCAAGTGGGTGAAAAATTAGGTATAGAATGTGTGATAAAACGAGACCCTTACTATGATTAAGCAGGGTACTTGGTTGATAGAAGCGCAAGGGTATTCTAGACAATTGTCACTTATGTTTGGCGAATCCTTGGTTCCAAGAACATAAGGTTTCCTATGGGAAAGAATGGTACAAGTATGTAGTGGACAAATAATGGAGACCTCTCTTTCCACCCGTACTTCCTAAAGATGAAGCAATTTCAAGTGAACCTCGTCCTATAGAGAGTGGTCCCGAAATCCTACAATGGGCGAAGAAGAATTTAGAAGACATTTACCTAATGATGGAACGCTTATGCAAGGAACAACAAATCAGGAAAAAGAAACCCAACCCTTGTGAAGCGAAAGAGAAGAGTGAAGTGGAGGGTTTCCTTAACCCTTGCAAAGAAGTACTTGGCACTTGTCCCAACTCTCATGAAATTGAGAGAGAAAAGATTGAGAGGAGTTAGGGAGTGAAAAGTGACAACTCTAGAGTGGAAAAAGGAGAGATTGTGAAGAGTGATGTGAGGGAGTTGTCACAACCCCATTCCATCTCATGTAACTTTGCTTTCTTCTCCAGTTGTCTTAATGATGGTGCAAGTATTCTTGGAAGCAAACCGAATGATGAGCCTCAAACTTTGAAAGTTCATGTGGTAGTTGAAAGCTTTCCGAATGAGCAAATGGACTCCCAAGTTGAAATCCAAGGTAAATAAAATGTTGTATGTGAACTTCAAGGTAAAATAGCTAATCTAAATACACCGATGAATGTGAATGATCATGTTGTTAAAGTGAGCGTGAATGGTAGCTTGCCCTTACTTGAGCTTAATGAGTCTTTACCTTGTATTGATCTTTATGAATCTTTATTGATTAGCGATAATGTAGTTGATAGGGGTGTTCCAACACTAGTTAATCATTTTGATGACCGAATTAATTCTTCTTGCGAGACCGATTTGTGTCCACCTAGTTTTGACACTTGTGAATTGAACGTTAGTGCATTGTCTTGTGATATAATTGCTCACACACTAGTTGATCCTATTGATGACCAGATTGACTCTTCTAGCAAGATCAATTTGAGTCCAACTAGTGTGGGTGATTGTATTGGTTGACTTGCTTGTATCGATAGTCCACTAATTGAGGAATCTTGTGATGTATTTTATGAGCCTCAATTTAGTGATTAATTTAGCCAAGTTGATAGTATGGAAGAAAGTGAATATGACACACCTCCCTTATTGATACATATGGAGATGAGTCCCATGATCTTACTTTATTGACATTTAATGAGACTTAAGATTTTGATAGTGTTGTGTGTTATATAGATAGTCATATGAAGGAAAATCTTTGAAAAATGACGTTTATCTTTCCAAGAGTGAAACCACATGTTTTAAATCTTTATCATTTATTGATTGTTCTCTCTTTAAAGATAATGTCTTATTTGATGTTGACATGACTATTAGAGATGATGTGCCTAGTGGGACATATGGTAATGTTGACAAAGTAGTCGCCTTTGGAGACTACAAGGTGTTTAGTAACCCACTATGGAATGATAACACTCTTCCCTATGATGGAAATCTTTCCATGAAGAATTGTAATACACTTATGGGGAAGGGAAGTGTAGAAAAAGAAGGTGATGCTTGCCTACAAATTGCTAATTCTTCATTTCATGTTTAAAATTTCAGTAGCCTAATGCATGATATTGTTTTCGAACCTAGTGAGGCTACATTAGAGGATGACATAGGTGAAGAAGTTGTTTTGCGTGACACCTTTCTTCATTACTTATTTACATATGATAACGCCCTTATGTGTGATAGGGGTGCATCTTAAGTTCAAAGGGGTCTTTATGGGTTAGATGATTTTGCTCTTAACCGAGATATATGTATACTCTTCCCTTTTGATCCTGGTGATACCTTGTGTGATCTAGTCTTGACATTACCTTGGAGCAATCAACTTCTTAATGCCTCATATGTGGAACTTTTGTTTTTGGTAGTGGTTGATGTGTAGTTACACCATAAGTTTGTCCCTCCTTGGTGTGAGATTATGATTATTACCTTTTGTGCTAACCTTCATGCATTGAGGATACGTCTTTGTATGTCTTACCTTGGATTTTGCTAGGTTCGGATTTGAGAACGAATCCTTTTGAAGAAGAGGAGGATGGTATGATCCTAAATAGCATAAATGTCACAAAGATGCTTAGAAGGACGTGGGACGTTTGGATAATAGCATGGGAAGAGATTGTGGAGGCTTCTACGCCAAGTGGCTAAAAGCGCAAAGGGTTAAAAGTGCAAATTGTGGCTATAAGATGCAAATCATCGGCAAGATCTCAAATTCAAGGCTAGGGATGTAATTTGGGATACAATTGCAAGACAATTGGTGTTTAGAAGATAAAGATCCCATGTTGGGTTATTTTCGCAAAGAGCCACTTAGGGCCTTTGTTGTAAGAGCTTTTAGTATAAATAAGACACTTAGTCTTTCATTTCTTCCTTAGCTTATGCATTATGATGAGATGAATACTCTTGTTGAATGATAGATTGTTTAGGATAAGCTTTAGTTAGTGATAGATAATGGTGAATTCCATTATTGGTTTTGGACCTCATTTCCATTGATTTTATGAAGGGTTGTTCATTTGTGGATTCAATTGAATTTCTCTTACCTTAAATTCAAATAGTTTAGGTTCTCTTGATTGAATCCAATTAGAAGGGTCTAGGTTTGATATATCTAGGTTTGTCCATAGATTCATCATCAAGAGGGTCTAGCTTCTATCCCTCTTTTCTCATCCCCTTACCTCAATTCTCATCCTTAAATTTCTATTTATCTTAATTTTTCGCATTTGTTGTTTGATTCGGTATTTATCATAACCTGAATCTTATCATACGCATTAGCCTCAATAGAAGATTCATTAACTGTGAAACGTTACCCAACCATAATATGATGTGCTTCCAAAACTTACCGCTTTCAACCTAATTTACCACTTGGCATATATAGGTATATCTGATTTACCGCTTTAGGTATACTATGGCTTTCAACCTCAATGGTGAAAATGGATGCGTCGGGAAGAAGTGGCATTTGAAAGTGTTGCTCGAGCCAGACAAAGATGGAAGAGATCAAACACAGAAATAAGAAGCAAGCTCGCCTTCCTTTTTGATCATTTTGATAGAGGGGGAGCACTTTTGTTGGCTGCTGACTAACAGAAAGCATGGGAGAAAAAAACAATGAATTTATGCAATTTCTTTTCTGAGAAAGAAATCATATCTCACCTGGTGATATGCTTGAATTAATCCCATCTCTAACAAGAACATCCTTGAGTCCTTAAACTTAAAAGTTTTTTCGTCAAACTTTAGACCTACTCTAATTGATGTTGATATGTATAATTAAATGAGATGACACGTTTTTTGCTACACAATGAGCGTTTGAGGACACACGCAAAAGAAATTCTAAAATTTGAAGGGAAAATGTTCAATAGAAATACTTTATTATATGCTCAGGTGCTTTAATTGAAACATGTCATAGTTTAGAATATCTAAATAAAATTTATTGATAAATTTAAGGGCATATCTATGTATTTAACCGATATTCTTTGCAACTTACTGAAATAAGATTTGGAGGATCTCATTCAGTCAATGTTTAATGGTCATCCCATTATACCAATTAGGCAGAGCTTACTGTTGTCCTATTTTGCACATTCTTCGAAGAACTGATGTACTTAAATCGTTTTCAGTGGTTACAAATCTCTTTGTTAACAATTTATGACCGTTTAAATAACGGTAATATTTAAATATGACCGTTGTCCCTTTATTTTTTTTTCCCTCAAGTTTGATTTTTTAATAAACCAATCTCTCACTCAAATATTTAAATATCTTCTAATTTACACTCCGAAGACTCTATTTCTCCTCAAATCTATCTATCTCCTATTCTCTTCAAGTTCATCAATTAGTCATTCTCAAGGACCACACTGTTGATTGGAATTCAAGTTTAAACTGCTCAAATTATTTTGTGTTTCGTCAATTTGGTACCATTGTTTCATCTTTTATTTATCTGTTTTGCTTAACTTTTATTTGCTTGTTTTATCTGCGTATTTTCTTTCTTTGACTTTTTGCTATAATGTCAACATCTACCGGTACTAAGCGTGGTCATGATCAACTTAGCTCAGACAGTGAAAGTTGTGGTAGTAATGCTGTACATTTCAAAGTTGATCCTAAAACTGGAGAACAATTTAAATATTCTAGAAAAGTTGATGAACGGGAACTAACTAAGTTTATTATTGTTGAGTCACTATATAGTAAGAATTTCAGAGATTCTCTAGAAAAGTATATTCAAATTTTCTACTTCCCTTCTGAATATTCAGAAGAAATTGATCGTGCAGAACTAGTTAAATTTATATGTGCTGAGTCTATACTTTATACTACAAGTTTCAAAAATTCTCTAGCAATTTATATTCAAACTGTCCACTATCCTGCATATAAACCTATTCCTAGGAGTGTTATTATATCTGAAATCAGAAATCAATTTCGTAAGTATCAAGATCAAATGATTGAAAATTTTAAGTCACTTACTTGTAAGGTATCCTTAGGTATTGATATAGCTCATACTGACTTGTCACAAGTAGATGTTTTATGCATGACTGCTTATTGGATTGATGATAACTTTATTATGCAAAAAAGGATTTTAGGATATCGAACAGGATTATCTAATGAGTTTCAAGATGGAGGTACAACTGGAGAAATGCTTTCTAAGTTTGCACATCGTTATTGTTTCGCTAACAAGTTTTTTGCTTTTAATTCGTATATTAAAGAAAATCCTAATGAATCAGCCGTGAAAAAATTAAAGCATCGTTACGTTAAATGTGCATGTCATATTTTAAATTTAATTGTTACTGATGTAATTGCTTGTTTTGAACCTGAAATTAGGAAAATAAGAAAAGCCATGCGCTACATTAAATGTTGTAGTTGCAAAGAGACCGAGTTTAGCAAAAGGTGTTTAGATGACCATAATCACTTGTTAAGATACTTAATACTTGATATTCCAACAAGGTGGAATACTACTTATGATATGTTAGTCCGTGCCTTGGAGCACAAAGCCATAGTTACAGAAGCTTATAATGAATCTGTTGATGGTAATAAAAAGAGATTGAATAACATAGATTGGTCTATTTGTGGAGAGATAGTTAATTTTCTAGAAAAATTTCACAATGCTACTTTACACTTTTCTGGTTCGTATTATCCTACTTGTAATTCTGCACTTGTTTATTTGAATGACATATCTTCGTTATTCCTTAAATATAAGGATAATCCTTACTTTAGTAAATTTTTACCCCGCATAAGAGGTAAATTTATTAAACATTTTATTCCTGTACCCCCAATATATTTACTTGGTGCATTATTAGACCCTATGATGAAACTACAGCATATAGAACTATCCCTTAAATGTTTATATCAAAATCTGGATTTGAACTATAGTGAACAAGACTTAAGTTCTCATAAAGAGGAATTATTAAAATTAGCTAATGAGATATATTCAGGTTATGAAGTTCCAATGCCTCCTAGTTCTTCTTCTTCATCATCTTCTTCTAAGCGTTTTCCAGGTTGTGAATTTTGGCAGCAACATGTAATGTCACATGAGTCGAGACGATCTTCTAGTTCTAACGAGCTTGGTGTTTATCTGGAGCAACAACATGATATTGATGAGTCTGATTTTGATCTCCTGGCATGGTGGAAAGAGAATACGAAAAAATTTCCCGTACTTTCAAGAATGGCACGTGATGTATTAGCCGTTCCTGTGTCTACCATTCCATCAGATAGAGTTTTTAGTCAGGATGCATTGCAAATATGGGAGAAAGACAATTTATTGGGTGATGGTTCGGTTGAAAGAGTCGAGTGTTTGAAGGATTGGATCAGAGCAGAACGAAAAACGCAAGGAATAGAGGAGATAGACTCAGAGTTTCTAGAGGACTTGGAGAATGAGTTTGAAGGAAAATGTAACATGGAAGATGGTGTCACTGAGTTTTCAGAGGCTGAAGTCAATGAGCTTCTTTCCAAATTTCAGTAATTAAGCTGAGGTAAAACGCAGCTCTCGTTGGTGTTGAAGTTATGGATCACAAGAATATATATATGCACAGTCAAATGGACAATTTTTGGTACTCTTTAACATCAGCAATTTAGTCGACAGTTTTGGTGTTTTAACAACTTCAGAGGCCTTGGAGGTTCCTAGTCACAAAGCTCTTTTGAAGAATACTTTGAGGAATTAACCTTTAAAGTCAACAAGGAAAATTCCTTCTTTTGTTTTTTCGTTGATTATGTATAAGCAGAAAATCTTTTGCAAAGATCAGAACATTTAGAAGTTGTTCCCTAGATGTTTTTGTTCTTTAAACATGTATTTTATCCCTCCTACTTGAATGAGCATGTTATCTTGAGTAGAATTGAGAGGCAAGTTTATCCTATGGAATTGGCTTAATATTTTTCAAAAAAAGTTTCACATGTTTCACTTTATAAGAGTAATAACGGTGTCAAGCAAAAAGACATTTCAAAAGAGAAACAATAGCAGGAAGTGTTCTGTCCTTTGAATTCAAAATCTCATGGTTTATGCTAATTACCACTAGAAATTTCACTTGTCTTGTATTTTATCCAGTAACTTTGCAACAGTTTTTAGATACCGTTAGAAATTAATGAAATTGTTAGACGTAATCCGTCGCTTAAACGCCTTAGTCATCTTGATATGTCCTTGATATATATAAATTACTCATCAGTTATCCCCTATCCAACAATTCTTGAATAGCGATCTTATATGTATATTCTTTCATCTTCTCGATTGTGTTCCCCTTTTTAAGCCACATACAACACTTATTAAACTATATAGTGTATGGCTAATTAACTGCATACCTTTTGTATTGTTTGTGATTCTTAAGAGGCTTCTGCACTACTCTGCGATAATCGAGAATTTGGATTCGGTGCTATGGCCCGCTATACAACCCATTTTGATTACAACCCATTTGGATTTGGTATTGTTTTATTTTTAAGAGTGCAGGAGAAGTCCAACGCATGAACCTTGGCTTAACAGAAGTAATCAAAATAATGATTATGTACAAAAGAAACATAATGATTATGTTAAATAAGATATGTGGTCGAGAAAATTGCATTATTTTGATTTGACGTGATGGTCGTTTCTTAGTAGCTTAATAATTTCATTGCGATCCTTCATCAATTTTCAGATCTCTTACGTGTAAATAAAAAGGAATTTTTACTCATTGTAGCTTCTTTTAAGACCTAATTATTAATATTAACTATCCTTTTATTTAATTATATTTAGTAGCTAATTAACTTTTCTAAATTACAAATGGTAGCTATATCAAAAAATACATACACAAACACATATATCTTTCTTTTTTTCTCAATCACTACTCATTTCATATTTTTCATTTCTCAAAAACCTTAAAAAATCTCTCTTCCCTTCTCTCAACCACCACCACCATGGCCGCACCACCACCATGGCCGCACCGCCCCCTCTCTCTTCTCCCTCTCCCTCTCCGTGCTCACCCCTCTCTCTCTCCGCCGCCCATCTCTCTCTTCTCCGTCTCCCTCTGTGCTCACCCCTCTCTCTCTCTTTTCACTCTGCATCCGGTGTGTGCATTGTTGATGGCGGCGATGATGGATTGATTTTGAGATGGTGGCGGAGAAGATGACGTAGAGGTGGAGAGATTAGGGTTTTGTTGGTGATGGAAAGATTAGGGTTTTTTGGTGGATGGTGTCTCGATTTGGGTTTTTGGTGGTGGTGGTGTCTCGATTAGAATTTTGGTGGTGTTGGAGAGATTAGGGTTTTTTTGTGGTGGTAGTGTCTCAGATCTTGCCATGTGTATTTGTTAAAAGCCAAATACAAATACATTAAAAAATCTACATCTCACAAATACACTGTTTTTGAATGTATTTGTCTTTGTATTTTTGAGTGTATTTTGTTAATAGCCAAACATATTTTTTTTTTAATGTATTTGTCATGTATTTGAATTTTTTGGTCTTGTATCTGAATGTATATGTTGAAATCCATTCAAATACACGAAAATTTGAATATATTTGGCTTCATAGTAGTTGGAATGTACACAATGTATTTGAAATACATCAAAAAAAACCATTGAAATATATCAAAAAAAAAATCAGTAAAATACATAAAAAAAAATCACTGAAATACATAAAATAAAAAAAAAGACACGGAAATACATTATGGCAAAAAAAAAAAATTACTGAAATACATCAAAAAAAAAATCACTAAAATACATCAAAAAAATATATATTAATATCTAATTTAATAGCTCCACCATTAAAGGCTAAAATCAAGGATCATGTTTTTTTTTTTTTTTTTTACCTTGTTCTGATGTATTTGTTGGCAACAAATACATGCGAAAACATACACTATTTTGCCAAAATGTAGCTACAAATGGTAATATTTAAAAGGGTAGCTACAAATGGTAGGAAGCTACAATAAGGTAGTCATTTGAGAAATTTTACCAAATAAAAATTTCTTATATAAAATGATGGAAAACTCACACAAATACAACTTTTTAAAATGGTAATTAAAAAGTACAACTACTTTATAAAAATCACATAAATACAACTTATTCAAAAATTTAACTTTTTAATTACAAAAATACAACTTCTTACCTTCCTAAAATATCAATAATACTCAATTTTAAAAGTTACTACCATTAATGCATATATTCACTTTTTTACTTTCTCTTTCTTTCAAACCGTTTTAATTTATTTTTTTCTTTCATTTCCTCCTCTTTCTTCTTTTTTTTTTTATTTTCACTTGATGAATGCAATTATTTTTTTGTGACTTAAAGAAATTTATTTAAATATATTAATATTAAGAAAAGTACATGAAAAGGTATGGTATATGGTATACGAAAGTACATGAAAATATACCTAATATCGTATATGGTTATATGAAAATATATACGATATAGCATAGGTATATGGAGATATGGTATATGGTAAAAGAAAAGTTCATGAAAATATATCTGAATATGGTGTATGGTATATGGAGATATAGTACATAGTATATCGATGCACTCATGCACATATATGCATAAGTATAGTATGTAGTATATTATTTTTAATATATGTTATATTAACACTATCTATGTTTGAAGGCTAAGTTCAAGGGAAAAGTGAAAAAATCTTCAAAAGACTACTTAAAGGTACATGTTTAGTATATATGGTATATGTATATTGTCTATGTCAAATATACTTAATATTATTTCCTTCATCATATTATTAATTATATTATTAATGATAGGTAGGAAAAGTGAATTTGTAGGGACAATTAAAGGAAAAAATATAACATGTATAAATTGGTCACCATATCTAAAGATTTATGTATATTATTTATGTCAATTATACTTAATATTATTGTGTTCATCATATTATTTTTCTATTATTAATGATGGGTAGGAAAGGAGAATTTGTAGGGATAAATAAAAGAAAAAATATAAACTGTGTAAATTGGTTACCATATTTATACTAAAATGACCATATCTAAAAATTTATGTATATTATTTATGTCACTTATACTTAACATTATTGCCTTCATCATATTATTAATGATAGGTAGGAAAGGAGAATTTGTAGGGACAAATTAAGGAAAAAATATAACCTGTATAAATTTGTTACGATATTTATACTAAATTGACCATCTCTAAAGATTTTTTCCTTTTATCATTTATAGGGTATATTTTGTAAATTAAAAAATAGTCGTAGGTATTGAAAATAGTTGTATATTTACTAGTATTTTTGTAAGTTCCCCTAAAATGATCCTAAAACTAAAAAGATAAATTGTAATGGGCTAAAAACTCATTTCTCCCGTTAATTTACTGGCACAAGTCAGCCACTTTTATTTTTTTGTCAACAAGCAAGTCTTAAATGTTTGTGTTGACCCCAATATTTAAATGGTCACTCGTGTCGTCACTGGCGTGCAAATGATTGGTTCAAAGATACCGTACATACATTGAATCTATTTTTAGCACGGAGAAAATGCAGTGAAATGATTTTTTAATTCATTAAAAAAAAAAAATTGTAAGAGATCTTTATTTTTTACACATAAAAGATCTGAAAAAATACATAAAAGATTTATTTTTCTATTCAAATTGTAAGAGAGCGAAAAATCTTATTTCCTCGAGAAAAAACTATAGGAAGCCAGTATAATAATGAAAATAACTACACTATGGAAGCCAGTATAATAATGAAAATAACTACACTAGAATTAACCATTGTTCCCTCCGTTTTATAATAAGTAAGTTTTTAACATTTTAAAGTTGGTCCAAATTGAATGATTTTATTTTGTAAACGATCTGATTTTTTTTTAATCAAATAGTTCTCTCAATTAATGTAAATTTAAGGGATAATTTCATAAACCTTCCTCAAGTTTCGCTTAGTAACTGACTTTCTTTGTGATTTATGATATTGTTAATATATATATTGTAAACCACAAGAAAAATCAGTATTACAAGACGAAACGTAAATGGTGATTTGAAATTATCACTCACGGCTTGTTTGGTACAAGGGATAAAGAATAATAAATTCCAGGATTAAATTTTAGATGAGTTTATCTAAGTCCGGTTAGATAAAATAGCTATATAACTAATCCCAAAATTAGTTATCTCGGGATTATAATATTATTTTTAGCATTGTGGGAGAGTGGAACAACAATTCCGAAATTACAAATCCCAAAATAATTAATTTTGTAAAAACTTGTTCCCCAACCAAAAGACCCTTAATAAAGGTTATGGGTACATTGAATCCCTTAAAAATAAGTATTAAAATAGTATATATATTTATTTTGTCTTTGTGGGAGAGTAGAGAAACTTTACCCTCCTCAAACCGCACATTATGAGATTTCACTGGGTATATTGTTGTTGTCGTTGTTGGGAGAGTAGCGAAACTCAATCTCAAGACCACTAACAAACAAGTCAGCCTCATCTCAGAAAAAAAGTTGAACCTTATCAGCCAACTATATACTATATATATAGTGGTACCGCTAGCCAAGTATAAAACATGGAGTAGTAGTAGTTCCAGCTAATCTGAAATGGGAGTTGATCCCTGCGAAGTCTTTGGGAATGGGTGGGTTGGCAAAGCTTCTATAAATACTGATACATATTTATACACACACATATTGCTTATTACTTAATAGCTTACCAATTCCACCCATTCCTATGGGTTTTCGAGTTTCTCTTTCTTTTCTCTGGCTGCACCCATTCAATCTCAACAGCTCCTCCCCTCGTCACTATTCAAAAAGATACTCATCTTTTTCGTTATAATGCTTTCTTTCTTTTATCCTAATTGATTTGTAGACAGGTGCGTTCCAAAGGTGTCCTATATAAATATTTGTATGGTGTGTACCTTGAAATAACCATCCTATATAAATATTTATATAGTTTATATCTTGAAATAACTAAATTTAGAGTTTAAATTTTATAAACGGTTAGTGCAAACATTTTTTACATTATCAGTGTTGGATATATACTATTAACCATATGTTTGGATATAGTATTTATAGAGAACAATTGTTGATTCAATACTTAATAATGATTTAAATAGATGTATTTGTCTGTGTGTCCTTTACTTATATAGAAGTAGATAATTTACTGTATAAAATTTAGCTTATACTCGGAAGATTAAATCATCGATTTTTATAAGTATAAAATTTATATTCACAATCTAAGATGGAAATTGGACAAAGTCATTGGTATGATTGTAGCACAAGATTAAATATAATTTATCTTTATTATGGAAACGTATAGTTCCGGCTTCTTATGCTAGTACATTTTGTATGTATTGAACGGACCACGTAGAGATAAGTGTTTTTGTACTGAATATACAAAACAACTTCCCAGTTCATTATTTTGATTTATCAAAAGGTAAGACTCTATTGTGAGTCAATGTATACCTAATAGGTTGGATGGTAACAAATAACATTTGTGAAATACTAATTAATTTATAAAATTCATGTCTCGACTTTGAGATTGATGATACCCTTTATGGATGCTCACCAACAAGGTGAAAGTCAGGTAGCCAACCAACTGAGCTACTAGATCCCTACCTGCATGTGGATTTTGTATCCGTCACATGAAATAATTAAGCGGAAGTATTAGAATTTAATTAGTCAATCAATTAAATTGTCAATAATTTAATTTAATTGATTGGTATTTGTAATCTTAAGATGAGAGTTAAATAAGATTTAATGAAATATTTCGAGCTTGCAATTATAGTTTTTAGTGGAATAATCTGTAATTTATTGAGGTAGAATTAATTCATTCATATTTCGAATTAATGCCACAATTGTAGACCTTGTTAATTAAATATGTGGTCTCTGCTATGCCTAATTAATTAATGGACTTGAAAAATAATTTTCTTGGAATAAATGTATTCTACACGTTTTTGGACTAGGGTTTACACCCTAAACGTATGTTATAAATAGAATACTTATTCAATAAGACAAACTTTTTCCTGAGCATAATACTTGCCAACACAAATATTCCTTATCAAAAGGCTAGTTAGGTTACATAACAAAAGACTGCAGACCGTGGAACTGAAGGACGATCGCGTGGACTATATTTGCTCATATTTGAAGGTTTAATTCTCTGCCATTGTCACACTTTAAGAGATAAATATCGATTTTATATTTGATTAAAATCTGTGATTATGAGGGTGTTTGACTAAGCTTATAAGCTGGTCAAACCAACTTATAAGTACTTTTCGGCTTATCTTCGTGTTTGGTAAAAGTAAAAGTTCTCATAAGTTGGTCTCCCCCAACTTATTATTTTTAAGCTTATAAGTACTTTTAGTTTGACCAAGACTTTTACTATTCTATCCCTAATATTATTTCGTAATCCCTGGAATATCTTTACTCTAATAAAACCCTAACCCTCTTCTTCACGTCATTTCCTTACCCCACGTCTTTAAACCCAACAACTACATCTGCCAACATTAATAACATACGAGATTTTCATAAATGCAAACATCAAAAATCCAGAAAATCAAGGAGATAATACCCTTGGATGGCTGCTCGTGATTTGATTGTTCAACATATTTATAATAGTTGAATGATTTGATTTAAGTAGCAACAAACATAATTTCATTAATTGCATATGTGTTTCTTCTATTCATATATTGTGCACTATTTGAGTATGGTATACTAACAAATTTTAGTATAATTATTAACTATTCTTTTATAGGTTATGATTGTAATTTAGCGTATCTAAAATAATTTATATTCTTAAGAAGTAATTTTATCTAATAATAATTTTATCTAATTAATTCTGTACTAAAAATAAAATGAGGCATAAATTATTTCGTATTTTAATTAATTTGGTATTTCAATATTTATAAAATAATGCTCTTATTAGTATAAACGACTTTAAGGTTATTTAAGTCATTGTAACAGATAAAATGCTTATCAACACTTTTTTTACCAAACACTTCAGTAATTTATTATCAGTGTCAATACTTTTATCCAAACACGCAACTGCTTATTTATTAAATCAGCTTCAGCACTTAAAAATACTTATCAGCTAAGCCAAATGGACTCTATGTGTTGTCTATATTACGTGCAAGTTTGATCTTGGTTGTTTGTTTGCGCTGCTTATGCCTGTATTCCAACAAGCATGTCATATTTAATTATTGTAATTGGTAACTTGCCTTACTTTTAAGATTAAAATTTCACTTATGATGTACTTATTTAGTTAATTAGTTAGAGTAGTGCTAACTTATTTTTCTTTTCCTTTTGTGCATATAATTGCACCTCGAGTCCACATGGACCTCAATCTCCCTCATAGGGTGTTGGGCTACGCCCAACAACGTAATATTCTCTCGAAGTCAGCCCATTTTAGTACCACTCAAAGCAGAAGAAAGAAAATCGTGGACTCAAGCCAAAGTACGCGAATTGCCCTTCTTTTGGAGTCGTCTTTAAATTTTGCCCTTCGGCTAAAACTCATGCGTTCTAGGTTCGAACCCCCACATAGTCAAAATTTTAAAAAAATTTGCAAGGCAGAGTTTAAATTTCGCTATGCCTACCGGCATACACTTATGAAGAAATTACCAAAGTTATGCCGGACCCAGCATACTTATGCCTTATGGGCAGACTTGGCATAAGTATGCCGGGTCCGGCATAAAAGTTTGCCCATTAAAAGTTTGCCCTCACCGGCATAAATATACTTATGCCAAGTCTGCCCATAAGGCATGAGTATGCCGGGTCCGGCATAAATTTAGTAATTCCTTAACAAGTGTATGCCGGGTCCGGCATACACGCGACCCAAACCTTGCCTTGCAATTTTTTTTTTAATTTATGCTTGAGCGGGGGTTCGAACTCAGAACCTCATGATTTCTGCGTGAACGCTCAGAGTTGCAATGCGAAGGACAAAAATTAAAGACCAAAGAATATGAGGGGCATAATTTAAAGACCACAAATATGAGGGGCAAAATTTAAAGACCACCCCAAAAGAAGGGCAATCCGTGCAAAAAAATGAAGTACGAAGAAGCAGCAGCAGTAGCAAATTTGAGAAGGAAATCTTGGGCAGAAGCCTAAGAGCCTGTTTGGATGGGCTTAAAAAAAGCAGCTTATAAGCCAAAAAAAAAAAATTGGGGTAGTCTAACTTATTTTTTTTGGCTTATAAGGCGATTTTCGATAAGTTGCTTTAGATAAATTAAGCCAAACGGGCCCAATTAATTTTTTAAACTTATTTTAAGCACAAAATGACTTTAAGCTAGCCAGCCAAACACTCAAGAAAGCTGAAAACAGCTTATAGGCAACTTATAAGCCAATCCAAACGGGCTCTAAGCAGGGACGGGATTTAGGACATCTCTTGGGCTAAGCGAGAGTATGCATAGCAGTGGTTGGGCTTGAGGTCCAATCCATTCTTTTAACTTTTTTTCTTTTATTTATATTTTGCATTGGTGTGCTAACACTTTATCATTTTTTTGCACGGAGTGCCCTTCTTTTGGGGTGGTCTTTAAATTTTGCCCCTCATATTTGAAATCTTTAAAATTTGCCCTTCGGCTAACACCCATAGGTTCCGGTTCGAACCACGCGCGGTCAAAATTTTAAAAAAAAAATTCGCAAGGCAGAGTTTAAATTTCGCTATGCGGACCGGATACTTTTGTTAAGGAATTACCAAAGTTATGCGGACCGATACTTATGCCTTGGGCGGACTTGGCATAAGTATGCCGGGTCCAAAGATAACTTTGATAATTCCTTCACAAAGTTATGCGGTCCGCATAAAAGTTTGCCCCCACCGGCATAACTTTGTGAAGGAATTATCAAAGTTATCTTGACCCGCATACTTATGCCAAGTACGCCCATAAGGCATAAGTATTCAAGAAAAAGTCGATTCTTCACATAATTTTTAACTACATGCCCATCCTAATTAAAATAAACGAATCCAAACTTAACAATATTAACACATCCGCACGATTGACAACCTCATCATGAATTGCATTTGCACCAAAGATATTACCATTTCCACCCAAAGACAAGAGCATGTTTATTCTTGTCAAGAAGTAAATCTTAGATAAAGCCAAGACAATAATTCAGGTGTAAGTAAGCTAGCTATAGATGGTCGATCAAGCACCCGAATGCTATCCACAATGTCGAAACTTTAGGTCCTCCACGTGATACACCTAGCAAGCTTCCACAAGAATGATGAATATTTTGAACCACTTTTTGGGATAACTGGTAACAAAACATGCTATGACTTATCACTCAAATATTTATTTCTTAGGACCCGGATAACTTTGATAATTCCTTCACAAAGTTATGCGGTGGGGGCATACTTTAATGGGCAAACTTTTATGCGGATCCGCATAACTTTGTGAAGGAATTAGCAAAGTTATGCCGGACCCGGCATACTTATGCCAAGTCTGCCCACAAGGCATAAGTATGCCGGGTCAAGCATAACTTTGGTAATTCCTTCACAAGTGTATGCCGTTGGCGGCATAGCGAAATTTAAACTGCCTTGCGATTTTTTTTAAAATTTTGACTGCGTGGTTCGAACTCCTGAACCTATGGGTGTTAGCCGAAGGGCAAAATTTAAACATTTCAAATATGAGGGGCAAAATTTAAAGACCACCCCAAAAGAAGGGCAATTCTGTGAATTGCCCACACTTTATAAGCTTGGATGATTAACCCCGAAAGACAGTGAGTATGGAGTTGCTATTTTAAAATCTGTCACCTTTCTCTTTTTAAACAAGTTTAAAGTCTGCTTTTTTATTTCAGTTTATTGACGTTAAACTTACAGACTATCGTTCCCTACGAAAAAAAATGCTTAAGTTTTAAAGTATCAAAATTGGAAAAATTTCAGAAATATACAAATTGATCACTTACATTGCAAAAAAATAGCCAAAAACTTACATTACAAATAATAGCTCAAAATATACAAACATATACAGACACTTATACCAACATATACAAACATATAAGAAGGCAAAGAGAGAGAGAGTGAGAGAGAGAAAAGTTTGGGTCATTTTCTTTAAGAATTAAAAAAATGAGTCAATTTTGGTAACATTATTGCCTCAATTAACATACAGTATAATTTTCTCATCAAAATTATAGTTTCTTTTGTTAGACAAAGACCCAATAAAGTATAACATTTTGAAGAAAAAGTGGTAATTTTCAGCTTTAGTTTTAGACCACGAAAGTAGTTTAGGCCTATTTCAATCTTGACTTAAGACCAAACACATCCCAAACATTGTTGTTCCGTTTATTTGAATGTTTGACACAGCAATGAAATTAAGAGGGGCAATTTGCAGGATTGGCCTTCGCTGGGGGTGCTCTTTAATTTTTGGCCAAAGACATTGGTGGTCTTTAATTTTTGCCCTTCGCCTAATACCATGAGGTTTGAGGTTCGAACCCCGCCTAAGTTTTAAAAAAAAATATCGCAGAGTTTTGTAGATATATGTACAAAGCTATAGCAATATATTGACTAATAGATATACGTACAAAGCTATAGCAATATATTGACTAATATATCTATTAGTCAACATTCATAATATGTACATATATTATGTGCATATGTCTGCTATTTTTTGGGTGATAGGCTATTTATGTCAACTTTCCCTTTATTAACCTCTATTCTTCTAATGTAGCTGGCAATGGAAATAGCAATTTGGCTCCTATGGAGATGGAGAAAGGGAAGAGAATTAGCTAATAGATGTGCAGTTAATGAAAGAAGCATAGAGAAATTAATTAATGCAAAAAGCGAGAAAAAATTAGGAGTCAACATTATATATTTCCAGTGAAATCTAATAATCAACTTACGCTTAAAAATAAAATAAAAACTAAATCCTTTATTAACTTACTATATCAAGTGATATCTAACAACTAACCAGCCTTAAGAAAATTATTTGTGGATTAGAGTCTTATCATAGTGCAATCACAAAGTGGAACATGAAATTATAGCAATACATCTGCATATAGTAAGAAAACAAATGTAAAATAAGTATGCCTTATGAAGTATTTCTTTTAACTGGTTATCATATTTTAGTCGCCTGGCCCTTCTTCTTTTCCTTTTTCGGAGCACGGCAGTCTGCATCTTTGTGTCCGACTTTTCCATAATTGTGGCAGTTTCCGTTGAATTTCTTCTTGTTAGGATAATTCCTTGGTCTTGATGCCTTTTTCCTCTTTTTCAGATTCGTTGGGGGCAGTTTCAACAATATGTGCTCCCCTTATGGTTGATCTCCCATTAGCCTTCTTCTTCGCTGCCTTGTTATCTTCCTCGATTCTCAACCGGACGATGAGATCTTCCAGTGTCATCTCCTTTCGCTTGTGTTTCAAGAAATTTTTGAAGTCCTTCCATGAAGGAGGCAACTTCTCTATCACTGCCGCAACTTGAAACGCCCCACTAATCACCAAACCTACATCAAACAATATGTAAGTAATGGCACACTGAATACTTTCGACAAAAGTATTAATTAGACTTATACCTTCAGCGAGCAGATCATGGATGATAACTTGCAACTCTTGGACTTGAGTAACAACAGACTTGTCGTCTACCATTTTGTAGTCCAGAAACTTGGTAGCGATAAAATTCTTCAGTCCGGCATCCTCAGTTTTATATTTATTTTCCAACGCATCCCGTAGTTCTTTTAAAGTTTCCACATTACTATAGACGTTGTAAAGATCATCCTCTAGTCCGCTAAGAATATAATTCTTGCACAGAAAATCTGAGTGCTTCCAAGCCTCAGTTACAACAAAACGTTCATTCTCAGGTGTTGATTCCGGCAGAACCGGAACGACCTCTTTAATAAACTTTTGAAGGCTTAAAGTAGTTAAATAGAAGAACATCTTTTGTTGCCATCGTTTGAAATCAATCCCGGTGAATTTTTCGGGCTTCTCTGCTTACGAGCGATGCAAAAGACGACTAGAGGACGCAGCATTGCTCGTAGAACCAATCGCGGGGGTTGGTGTGGCAGTAGCAAAAGAGCATTCAAATTTGGAGTTAGGTCTCCCATTTCTGTCGCAAACGAAACAACAGAAAGCTTTAATAAACGGTGAAGTTTTTAAATCTTCGAACCAAATCAATTTTGACAAAGAACAAATATAATACACAACGGTGAAGATTTTATTTCTTTAAACCAAATCAAGTTTACACAAACAGAATTAAAACCACTTCAAACCGAATGCAGGAAATTGTATGTTGTATACTTGATGAAGCTTTTATATCTTCAAATCAGGTACCCAAATAAGTAGAAAGTTATGAAAACTTTAATCTCAACCGGAGTAGAAAATTCGAAGATTTTAGTCTCCAAACAACATACAAGTTCGTTATATTCAAACAACAAACATACAAATTTCTTTTTTATTTCTGGAAAGCACTGTTATTTGTTAAAGAAAAACACTTTATTTTTTCCTTCTTTCTGATAACGTTCGGTAATGGTTAATCGGCAACAGATGAACACATAAATAATTATTAAATTCCTTAAGCTTGTTGGTAAACTGTGTTCAGAAGCGTAGGAAACTAAAACCAGAAACTGGGAAAAAACCAGAAAACTAAAAGAAAACAGAAATAGTTTAAATTTGGAAAAAAAATTCAGAAACAAAGAAATATCCGAGACCACAGAATTCACTGTGTGTCCTTAAGGAATTTAATCCCCTCATTGTACCCGAGGTTATGGATTACTTCCTCCCAGGATAAAACGGATATACCTGTCGCAGGAGTAGCGGTACCTCAAATGCCTACGACTTCGACGAACTCAAATCAGGCAACGAACCACACACAGACTCGATAGTTTTATTTCAGAAAAAAAAAATGCAGAATGTGCAATGCAGAAAAAAATTCAGTGGTTGAAAAATGAGGCATTGCCTCAGTTTATATAGCCGCGAAAAATACCTGTTCAGAACAGGTTTGGTGACTGTTCGGAGAGGCCTTGCCTTTTCCGAAAAAAAAAATAAGAACGTTGGGATTTATTTTTTTATTCCGCGAAATTAATAATAATTTGGCTGAAATAATAAATAAAAAAAAAATCAGAAAATGACAATTGAATTTAAATAAATTTGGTCTGAAAAGATTATCAATCAAATCATTTGGCCAAAGTCAAGCGATGACAATTGAATTTAAATAAATTTGGTCTAAAAAGATTATCAATCAAATCATTTGGCCAAAGTCAAGCAATGACGACGGCGCGAGTTCTTCTCAATCCTTTAAGAATTAGAAGAAGTGCTTTCTAATATAAGCACATAACTTTTTCTTTCTACCACCAATGTGGTACAAAACTCCTTTTCAAAGGAACTTTGTTTTAAACTTCATTTTCCTTCCATTGTCTTTTTTCCTCCATTTCTCATTCACACCACCTTAGCTCGCTTCAATCATTAACTAGCTTTAACAAGTATTTAATCCATCTTCTTCTCCTTTAATGTTTAATGTTGAAAATACGCCACCTTACTGTTGTAATATTAACAAATTGAAACACCTGAACAGCTGGTTCAATAGAATTTAGGGGACCTTCCAGATTGCAAACTTAGGAATTAATGAAACGCCTAAGTCATGTTAATATATGTCCTTGATACATGAAATCCTCATCCCTATCCAACAGACATTTACTTCAATAAAGATCTTATTTGGCTGTGAATGTATTCTTTCATCGTTATCGATTGTTTTGTTCCAATAAGATCTTAGTTGTCTGTTTATGTATTCTTTCATCGTATCGATTGTTCCAATTATTAAGGCTTATTCGATTGGCTTAATAAGTTTGTGCACCAGACATGTATGCACTGGAAGCCACTCAACCGACAAGGCAAGCGGTGGGCAAAGTTATGGCTTTATAACTACGAACTTGTCTTTATTATGTTTGAATTTTACCTTGTTTTGCTTGTCATTCTTAAGGCGTCTGCATTCTCTGTGAAAATCGAGAATTGGGCTTCGGTGCTATGGCCCGCTAAACAACCCACTTGCTGTCTTGCCCTTGGTTATCTGCCCAATCCAAGTTTGGTTTTTTTTTTTTTTTTTTTTTTTTTTTTTTTTTTTTACAGGAAATTGTTTCTAATATTACTGTCAGACAGTTTATGAGCCGAAGCTAATAGAAGTAATCAAATTAATGATTATATACAAAAGAAACTGCTAATAAGAGGTAATTGAAAATAAGATACTACATGTGGTTGACAAGATTAGGATTCTATTATTTTGATACGATGTTCGTTTCTCAGTTACGGCTTAATAGTTTCATCTGATCCTTCCTCAATTTTCAAAGTTCATATGTTCCTGGGGTTAATTTACTTGTACAAGTAGCTACTTTTATTTTTGTCAACAAGCAAGTCGGCTATTTGTGTCGAGTCCAATAGTTATATGGTCACTGGTGTGCAAAATGATTGGTTCTTTACATACATGAATCTATTTTAGCACGGCGAAAAAGCTATAGGAAGCCAGTACAATAGAGTAATAATGAAAATAATTATACTAGAATACATTGCTCTTCCCGTCCGATAATAAGTGATTTTCTAATATTTCAATTTTGGTCCAAATAGAATGATTTTATTAAAAATCAAGAAGAAATTTATTTTTTCCTCCAATTTACCCTGTAAAAATAAATGAGCAATTTTTTTTAATCAAATAGTTCTCTTAATTAATGATAGGAACAATTTCAAAGACCTCTCTCCAAGTTCGCCTCGTAACACTGACTTTTCTTGTGGCTTATGATGTTGTAAACATAATAGGGACAACTACGTGTATATACATCTTAAGGAGAAATATTTACGTAACGTGACGATAGTTTTATATTTACAAAACATAACATTACAAACCTTATACAAAACATGCTTTTAAAAAAAAAAAAAAAAAAAATTTAAAAAAGATATTTTTTTTAATTTTTTCTTTTTACATATTTTTTTCGCTCAAAAATTTATGTATGAAATGTGTATATCTCGCTCAAGGCTTAAAAAGTTCGCTCAAAATTTAGTGTATGAAAACGGTATAAAAATGTATGAAATGAGTATACCTCGATCAAGGCTTAAAAAATTCGCTCAAAATTGTGTGTATGAAAACAATATGAAATTTGTATCTCGCTTAAGTCTTAAAATTTCGCTCACATTTTCATGTATAAAGTTCATGTTAGATTTCTGTAAAATTAATACCACTACTACAACATCGTATACAACTTTGATACAACATTCAAGACTTAAAGTAATCGCTCAAATTTTTGTGTATATCTTGCTGAAGGCTTAAAAAGTTCGCTCAAATTTTATGTATGAAGAACGTATGAAATGTGTATATCTCGATCAAGGCTTAAACATTAAGCTCAAAATTTTATGTATTAGAATGGAATGAAATGTGTATATCTGGCTCAAGACTTAGAATTTCATTCACATTTTTTGTATATAAAGTTCATATTAGGCTTCTGGAAAATTAATACAACAACAACAACATTGTAACAACTTTTATACAATATTCAAGCCTTAAAGTTTTCGCTCACAATTTTGTGTATGAAAATTATATTAAAAATTTCTCTCACACATACACATTTCATACACAAAAATTTGAGGTAATTTTTTAAGCCTTTGAGCAAAAAAAAAAAAAAAAAAAAAAAAAACTAAAATTATTTTAAAATTATATTTTCTGGGAAAAAAATAAAAAAATAAAAAATATATGAAAATTCGTCATGTTTCTTAATATATCGTTATATTTTGTAAATAAGAAAAACTATCTATATATTTTGTAATAAAGAGTCTTAAGTAGGTAACCTATGTAATTTTTCCTATCGTAAATCACAAGGAAGGCCTCTGTTATAAAGAGAAACATGGATGGTGGTTTATGAAATTATCACTTAATATTATTTCCTCATATTAATTGTCACATTTCTCCTTTACACGCTCATTAAGAAATCGTAAATAAGAAGGTTTTTTTTTTTTTTTTTTTTTTACTAATTTACCCTTAACTCTTTTGAACAATATACGCTCTATTTATTTGTCTTACGCATATTGTTTACTTTAAAAAATAATTAATGTTAAGGTTAAAATGGAAAAATATTAACTAATTATATTTTGAATTTGTAAATTGACAAGTACTTTAAGAAGAATACTTTTAGCAATATTGACAACTAATATGGAACGGAGGGAGTATTAAGCTATGTAATAAAAATAGTAACTCCTATTTGTCTTGGTGGGAGAGTCTAATTTAGTAGGGAAACTCAAACTCAAGACAACCTAAAAACAAACAAGTCAACCTTGTCTATCTAAATAAATAGTTGAACCTTCTCAGCTGGGGGCTGAGACTAGTCCCCTATATATAGATATATATATATATATATATATATATATATATATATATATAGTGACACTAGCTAGCCAAGTCCCCAAGCACTAGGCTGATGGCATATATAAAACATGGAGTAGAGTTCAGCTAAACTGAAATGGGAGTTCAGCCCTCCAAAATCTTTGGGAATGGGTGGGTTGGCAAGCTTCTATATATACTGCTCTCTTCGATTCCCCTTAGAAGATAAATATAAACACGCATATATTGCTTATTATTATTAATAGCTAGCTTACCAATATCACCCATTCCTACGGGTTTTCCAGCTTCCCTCTCTTTTCTCTGGGTGCACCCATCTATTATTCAGTCTCAACAGCTCGTCCCCTCGTCACTATTTAAAAAGATACTCATCTCTTTCAGACTTTCACTATGACACTTTCTTTTAGTCCGGTTTGATGACATTTGTTTTATCTTTGAAATTACTACTCTCTTTGTTTTAATTTATGCGAATCTATTTCCTTTTTAATTCGTGCCAAAATGAATGACCTCTTTCTTAATTTGGAAACAAATTCACTTTATGAAATTATTTACAGCCACACAGATATTCAAGACTTATTTTGAACCATAAGTTTCAAAAGACTTCACTCTTTCTTAAATGTCATGCTCAATCAAATGGGTTCACACGAATTGAAACGGAGGGAGTATAACTTAAAACTTTCAATTTTATCCCTAATATAATACTCCTTCCATCCCAATTTATGTGATATAGCTTGACTAGGCATAAAGTTTAAGAAAATACTAAAGACTTTTGAAACTTGTGGTCTAAAACAAGCCATAGATATTTGTGTGATTGTGAGTCATTTCATTAAGGGTAAAAGAGAACTTTTAAGTAAAAATTTTCTTGGGAACAGACTAAAAAGTAAAGTGTATCACATAAATTGAAACAGAGAGACTATATATTTCTTATATGATTTTTAACTATGTAATATTTAACATCACAAGTTGAAGAATACTTTAATTATATCTGTCAAAAATCTTTTCTTTTTTCAATCAATTCTCAAGTCAAACATCATTATATAAAATTAAATTTAAGGTATTGTCAAAGATTTTACCGTAAGTACTTCTTGTTTGCTAATTGCAATTTGCTTGTGTGTGAATTTTGATAGGGTATTGCAAGACTATGCAATAAATTTTGTAAATTTTACCGTGAGTCGTTCTGTGGATTGCGTGTTCTTCTTTGGAGTCCGGCACTTTTGTAACCCAAAAAAAAAAAAAAATTTGGAATCAAACTAACCCATTAAAAAAAAAAAAAAAAAAAAACCAAACTTGAAGCCGCGCCAGATTACGTGGTGAAACCCTACCTAAAACCCCGAGGCCCAACCTTTACTCTTTCTCTTCTCTTTCATTTTCTCCATCTTCACCCTTTCAACACACTTTTGCACTTCCAAAAACATGTCTCGGGGTTTTGAAACTTCAATGTTTGCTATACAACCCGATATTTGCGAATGCGATTATTCTTTGTAAACTAAAAACATCAAAGACCAAGATAATCCGGGTGGCCGTTTTGGCGTTGTAAAGTGCCGAAGTAAGTGTTTTACATTTTTTAGTTTTTTTCACGTTATCCATATATTTTACTTTAAAAAACTGATTTTCTTGTAATGTTTATAGGATATGGGCGATTGCAAATACTTTCGGTGGGAAGATAGCATTCACGTGGATAAAACAGTGGCGGCGAAGTTTAAAAATCCAGTTTTGGATAGAGATACCACGACTTCACTTATCTCTAGAGATATCGCGACTTCACGTATCTCTAGAGATACCGCTAAGTTGGACTCGCAATTTAAGCTTGTGGAAAATTTTGAAGAAAAAAAATTGAAGGTTTGGAGGTGTTGCTCACGATCAAAAAAAAAATGAAATTTGCTGAAGGCTAAACTTAGAGAGGCTCAACATAAGAAAATAGCTTTGAAAGAAAAACTTAAATTGTGGAAGATTATTTGTGCTATGTTGTTGTTGTTCATTATTTATATGTATTTTGTTTATTAAGTTTAATATTTCTATGGATTATGTTTTTTACTAGTTGTACCTTTTCCCTATAATGTAATCCGCACCCTTTATGTACTAATTTAGTTGTGTTTCTTTGTTAAATTGTCAATTAATAATAGACTTTAACAATAAAAGCAAATTAAAAACATGCCAAACTAATTCAAATTGATGACTTCATCATAAAATAAAAATACAAATTAACATCCTTAGTCCGAAAACTTAAATGACCCATAATCTAATACGGTGGAGCCTAAATAGACCCTAATCGTCATCG
>NC_081346.1:7898009-7926895 GCF_029784015.1 Lycium ferocissimum | reverse complement strand
CGATGATTTCCACGAAACATGTGGCTCCCCATTGATATATACGACAGGTTTTGGTGGTACTACTTGTTTAACAGTGTGTTCTGGTGGCTTAAAGAAAGCAACATAGTTTGTGTTTGTAGGTAAAATCGGCTTGGGAAGCGTGTCATTGGTATTTGTTGTGGTTGTAGGCAAACTAGGAATGGTACTAGATTTTGTAGAAGATGAAGGTATAGTGGGGTTAATATGATTGAAAACGGGAATTGTTGTATTTTGTGGTGGTGATGTAAGTGGTGCAACCCCAGGAGGGGGCTGCCCACCGGCCGGATTGGCCATCGACGGTCGGTATGATAAAGTTTAAAGATGATTAGGGTTTTAATTTGAGGAGAGAGAAGGAAAGTTCAAATATACCCCTACCGTTCTACTATTGGTTCAAATATACCATTGGTTCAAATATACCCCTCCTCCGTGAAGTTTGTCCAAGGTGAACATCCAATCATACGTGACACTACCATATGATAGGGGTGGGCATAAACACCGAAAACCGAAAAATCGGACCGAACCGAATTAATTCGGTTTTTCGGTTTCGGTTTTTCGGTTCGGTTTTCAGTTTTTTTTAATAACAATTTCGGTGTTCGGTTCCGGTTCATCGGTTTTTCGATTTTTCGGTTAAACCGAATTTTTTTTTTTTTTTTTGAAAATTTACTACATGAATACAATTTTTTTTTGGGAAAAAAACATAAGTAGACAATAATATTATAATATTTACATACTCTTAGCAACTAAATGTTATTAAACATTACATGACAAGTTAAATGTTTTATAGTAAATCAAATTGCTATATATAAGAAACCCTTGAGTACGTGAATAACTCCAATACCTATTTGTTGTTCATAGTATAGCTAACGTTATACACTTTCATACTTCCTCCTTATTCTCGCAAGATTTTTTTCCAGTGTTTTTTCTTACCTTTTCTACTTCCTCCTTATTCTCAACTTCTTTCATTGTTCCATAAAAAATAAAATCTCGGTTTTCATTTAACACTACGGATATTGAATACAAGTATACTAATAATTTGAGTGTTGATTTTTATTATATATAGTATAATAAAAATGTTATACATAGAATAATATTCATATAATTTATTTCACCTATTATAATAAATTAGATATAACTCACATAATTTGATTATACACTATATAAAATTTTATATACCTCGTATGATTTTATTATACGTTGTATAATACATTATATTTTGTATATAAAAGATATTATCTTGTATGTGTGGATGATCACTATGGTTGGATTCTAAAGTCATCAAACCTTCAAACATTTAGTCTAGTGTGTGTGTGTGTGTGTGTGTGTGCGTAAACCTCCGTAACTCGAAGCAATCAAGAAGGAAAAATGGAAATAAATGGAGAGATGTGTAATTGCTAAAAAAAAACCGAATTAAAAAACTGAAACCGAACCGAACCGAACTTCAAAAAACCGAACCGAACCGAACTAATTCGGTGCGGTGTTCGGTGTCCACTTTCAAAAAACCGAAACCAAAAAACCGAACCGAACTTTGGAAAAATCGAACCGAAAAACCGAACGCCCACCCCTACCATATGATGAGGTGGATGCCACGTGTCATGCCACCTCAGCGCCCCCTAACCCATTTTACCCCTCCCCCTCTATTTATTTTTCAACCACTAAAATTTCCTTCCCCTCCACCACCATTGCCACCGTTACCGTTCAATTCACGTACAAACACCTAAATTCATTCTAAATCTATTTTTTTAACTTGTTAATTACCCTGCTATGATAAAAAATAAAAATAATATTGTTCGTCGCGAGTAATATGCGTCCATACCCATTTTTCTGTCTTTAACTTTCTGTGTTTTACCGTTTCCCCTCGAGATAAAAAGACAAGAACTCGCCCAAAAAATTGGCGGCAACATATAGAAATAACTGACCAGACGAATCAAAGAAGAAAAAGAAGAAGAAGCTAAAGATGGAAGAAGATTGGGGTGATATTTTTAATGGCCTTCAAGAAATTGACAGTGAACAAGAAATGGAAGAAGCAGATATTGGAGAAGATACTGAAGATTTCGTCTATAAATTGCTTAAAAAAGAAATTAAATTTATCATTGCTAGATTCAACAGCCGAGTTTCTTCAAAAATTATCCGCCATGGCTGGCTTCAATAAGCTCGCAATATTTCAATCAAGCACAGTCGGAGTAACTAATCAATCTTGAAATTGAAAACCAATTCATTATTGAAAGGATAATACTGACCAACTTTAATTTTACATTTTTGATATATGTAGACAGGAGGACCCGATTCATTATTGGTTGCGAAAATGGTGGCAATGGCGGTGGAAGGAAAGGAAATTTTAGTGGTGGAAGAATAAATAGAGGGGAGGGGTAAAATCGGTTAGGGGCGCTGAGGTGGCATGTCACGTGGCATCTATCTCATCATATGGCAGTGTCACGTATGATTGAATGTCCACCTTGGACAAATTTAACGGATGAGGGGTATATTTGAACCAATAGTATGACGGTAGGGTATAGAGAGAGAGAGAGAGAGAGAGAGAGAGAGAGAGAGAGAGAGAGAGAGAGAGAGAGAGAGGGTATAGTTGACCCTTACAGTATTTGACTTGATCCGTATACAGTGAACATGTTCTTGGAAAGTTTATACGTTTATCCTAAATTTGAGCACGGTGGTTCAAACTAATAGTGGATGTTGTGTTATTTTTCACACAAACTTAAACTTTTGATTTCAATTCTCCTATATGCTATCTTCATTTCGGATGAATTAATGAGCACATGATAAAGAGAAATAATGTGTATCGATCCTTTAGGAACGGGCTAAGGAAAAGAAACGAAAAATTGAAATTATATGAGAATATTTTAGTCGACTAATTTTTATTTTTCTTCCCTTAGATATTTTCATTTTAGGAATATATTATTTGTATTCAAATATTAAAGGCTGTTAAAATATTCAATATCCGCATGCTTCGCTGGAATTTGGTTACTTTTAACGTAAAATTCAGTTTTTGATTTGGTTTTAAGAGATGCTGCACCATTTTGTTTTTTTTTTTTAAATAGAATTAACTGTGAGTGTCCACTTATGAATTTTGGATCATGGGTTTCATCAGTGGCAATCTTATATTTCTTTGAAAGCTTCAAATGTCAAAGATTAATCGTCGTGATGTGGAAATTGCATAAAAATATCGTATCAACGTCATGCCGACACTTGGCGGAGCTGCAAAAATCTCAAAAAAAAAAAAAAAAAAATTCACTTTAAGCGGAGGTGTTGTGCCATGAATAAAATAAAGTGATTCGAATTAACTCCACACTAGCCGCTTGTTATACTACGTTGAAGTTTGAACAACGTAAATAACGTTACTTATTTTCTTGAGAGTTATTTGTAGCTATATTGATGACAATTCTTCATTCCAAATGCTTGGTCAACTCTTTCAAAGTTGTAACTGCATATAAAAATCAAGAAAGAGGGGATGCAGTGTTGAATAATTTTAGAGTCTTTCTAGCTAGGAAGCACCCTTAAGAAAATGTTCTCTCATTAAAAAATAGATATACGAGTTTTGCACTTAAAACTACTTTAAATAAATCACCTAAAATTGTTCTATCTTCTCAAGAAATTTGGCATAACTTTCTGTTGAAAAAATAATTCTTATATCTCAACATAAATTAAACATATTTTTTATTCTTTAATAACCTCGATTAAAAGCCATTAATCACCTCATCTTGATTAGTCATTATTCTTCCTGATGACTATTGAATAGCCTTTATGGTCACTCTAACGTTAACTTTAACCATGACATTTAATCCATTAAAGAGTATTCAATTGTCTTTGACAATTATCAAAGAGACGGTGCTACCTACATAATGTTGTAATTGGCTATTGGACTTAATCCCTCCTATATATAGTTCCAACTTGTTTCCTTTTGAGAAATATATCCTTTTTCTTTACTTGTGTTGGGTTTTCTTTTGGTTAATATTTATTAGATTTTGACTACTAATTTTATATTAGAAGGGCTTGTTGAATCTTGAAGAATACACTTATATCGGATGAAATATCCGTAAGGACAGTGTCTTTGGCCACGCCTCAAACTTTAAATAATTATATTCGTTGTTCGTGATCAAGTATTATCCATAAAATTTCCTAACACTTTCCACCATGGAGTCAAAGATTTCATGGAACACAGCTACCTTTGGTATTCGCTTAAATTCGAATAGTAGCTCTCCTTTACTGAGAGGTTCTATATTCTAATTTGAGTTTCTCACTTTTAAATGCAGCTGCTTATGACGCATTGGGTCCAGAAGGGAACATAACAATAAGATGGGATGCGCTTTCTTGGACCACTGATGGTTATGTGGTAAGTATATTCGAACTATTATTATGTTATTTATATTCTAATAAGCAGTTTGAGATTCTTTGGTTCAAAATTTCAGGCAGTAGTGACAATTAACAATTTCCAAATGTATCGTCCTATAATGAGCCCTGGATGGACATGAGCAAAGAGCGAGGTAATTCGGTTCATGTTGGGAGCACAAGCTACTATAGGGGCGACTGTACAAGATTAAAAGCCTTTATCATGCTAGGGAAAAATTAGGGAAGGCCAGGACCAAATGCTTTGTGCAGCCTTACCTTTGCATTTACGGAAGAAGTACATTTAAGCGGTTGAACGTGTCAACCTCACGATCGCGTAGGAGCAATTGTTCAAAGTTTAAATCCAACATTCCTCATAGCTGTGAGAAATATCCTAAAATTGTTGATTTGCTGCCAAAAACCCCTTACAACCAGCAAGTTGTTAGGTTTAGTAACTTTTTCTGATAAATATGTTAGGTTTAGGGCAAAAGATTAAAATAAACAACTTTTATTACATTAAGGATCATATCGATCATAGTTCGTTTCTATTTGTCCGATTTCACTTTTTTTAATCTTTTGTCCAAATATTTGCTCCTTAATTTTCGAATCTTTCATAGCTACACCCGAGGTTACCTACCAGCAAATGCTTTTGTACAATTTGAAAGGCTGGTGCAGTCAAACTAGAGGTTATTAAAATACGCAGATTAACTACTACTAATAATAATAATAACAATAATATTTTAGTTTATTATATTAAAATTAACATATACAATATTATATTAAAATTAACATATACAAGGTATAATATAAATGTGTGTTTGACTTCATAATAGATAAATTATTATTTTTATTTTTAACTTTAGGCTTCTTAAAAGTTTTTGGAAGAAAACTTTTAGAGAAGGACGATTTTGTCATTCGGTTTCATCCCGAGATCAGCTGATTGTTATCCGACCTTTAATATGGTATAAAAATATTTTTTAAGAATAGGCTTCTTAATGATTTATATTGCTTATACTAAAAATATAAATTCGTCCAAATATGATATTAAATAATCTCACATTCTATCTCGAGATTATTAACCGTTATCTTGCAAACACCTTATACTAGGATCATAACATGAAGATTATAATACAGAAATTAAGGGGGCGGATTTGCTCCATTAATTCTCAATAGTTAGCTTGATGAATGCCACATGGTTATTCAAAATTTTAATGGTTTGGATTGCATTTATCTTTTTCTTTATATTTTCACAGAATAGTTAACAAACATATTAATTAACACTAGTATACGTACCCCGCGCGATGCGCGAATTGTTTCATAGAAGAAAAATGTGGAGAGAGATAATAGAAACATGTGTATATGAATCTTGTGTGACATATTGCAAATTTTATATTCTCATTTTCTTGGATTAGTCTTATTACAGGCTAACATTTTTTATGGTATATCTAGCTAATATTGCTTCATTACTGACCATTTCTTCAAACAATATACAGTCTTGATAAAATTGAAAATGCTTATTTCGATGTGTTTGCTTAGTTTCAATTATCCGTTTAAATACTGTTTTAGTATAAGTTTTTTAATTAATATCCTTACTAAAATGAGTAGGTTTGCCATAACAAAAGGGTATCAGTTTATACTTGATAATTTTCAACTTTCGGTTGGCGTAGTCATAAATTATAGTACTACTATTATAGGGTCATTTGCACATTTTTTTTATGATGGTCTTTAATTTTTATTGCTCAAGGAAAATGACTTTTCCACAGGCTATAAATTTATATCTTCTCATCATAATATATCACAAATTATGCTCTGCGCCCTTAAAGAACTTATGTTCCGTTAGGAATAACTTCAATTTCTAAGGGCAAAGTATATAATTTGAAAAGAGAAAAAACATTTTTTCTGGAAACTATAATGATTGTATTGCAGAACATTTGGGCAATGCAATATTTTTATTCTTCACATTTGCATTCAATGCTATGGTTAGTGTGGGACAAAAATGGGAATGAAGTGAAGATGACAAAATTATAATATCCTCCATATACCAAGCTATCCTTCATATATAGAATACAAATCTTATCGCAAAATCCGTTCCTTTCAAATTAATCAAAGTGATTTACATACTACAATAGCTCTCTGCTTAAACATTACACATATTAAATCCTCAACAACCTTTCGTAGCATTGGCTGATCAAACCAACTATTTTGTGCTTTTTAAAAAAGAAATAGGCCATTTGCTCTGGCCTAAATACTATACAACTTCAATTTTTTCGCCGGCATCCTCGGCCTAAGCAGTCTGATATTGAATAACCTCGCCTCGTACTAATCAATTGCATAATAATCTACATCAACGATAATGAATTGACAAATTATTATTTTTTAAAGAGTAACGGCATAAACATGTATTATTATTACGTAGAAATAGTTGAAACTTTGAGCATGATGTACCTATTGCTTGTACATGTACTTTAGACACGGAGGACTTGAAGAAATCAATATGTACTGCTCACAATTTTGATCTCGATTAAATTTATTTTGATATAAAGAAGTTCAACTGTACCAACAAAAGGCAAGAAGTAACTTAAAATTTTCAGGACTTCGTACTACAAATAAATCCAACGGAAAAGAGCAAAATATGATAATGATATCAAAGAAGTTGAAATGCACCGGCAAAAACAACAATAATGAATTAAGATAAATTATTGTGATATAGGCACCTCGCGTGTTTCTCCCTTGAGTCTGATGTATTTTTTTCGTTTTTGTTCTAATGTAATTGCTTTCATGGTACCTGCAACACAAACAAACACACAAAAATTCAAGATGGTGTCTGTTTTGGGTAAACCGAAGGATCCAGATTTTCATCTTTCTCTCTAATATGTATTACAGGTTGAATTCCGCTTCCCAAACACACAAAAATTCAAGTGAATTTCATCTAATTGGCTTTTGGTTTATGTTATCATGCCTAATTTCAAGCTGATAGATGAAGATCTAGACAAATGTAGCAATTTAAATTTTCACATGTTGTGTTTTATGTACGTCAATGTCACACTGACTTCTGCTGCTATATATATCAATGAAGTGATACCTGCTGCTGCGATTGAAGATGATGAATACAAAATCATAAATGAAAAGACTATATTTCACCATACACGTGAAAAGGCTAAACCTATTATATCATCTTTTTATTAAGATCACTATTTTCTAATTAGTTTAGAGGAAAAACAGATATAAGAACTATAAAGATTAGTATGGTGTATGTATTATCCATAATCAACTCCGATGTATTGTAGAATGTTTTGAGCAAATGATTTTTTTACGTGACAGTATTCTTGGTTGTGGAGAAGATAAGTGATTGCCCTGCATAGTGAGCTAAATGTTGTTCCTCTTTCAATGCATGCAGTAAAAAATACTACCAAGCTAATTAAAAAATAATTAAATATACTCTTGAATAGAAACTACTTACAGATGCAACGTAACTGAGTAGAATGATTTAAGAAAAATTCCGTGCTAGCTAATTTATCAATGAAGTAGCAAGTGTCAAAGAAACCACAGATGCACGTTTCAACACATTATCAATTGTATGGGATGAGCTGCCATCCTTTCAAGGGTGTTTGTCCGTACCTAGAAGTGTGAGAAAACATTATGCAAAAGTGAGACATCTTGTAAAGAGGTCATTATGCAGGCCAGTTAATATATAGGTGAATAATATTGTGTTTTAATATTTATTTTTCATAATCATGATAATTTGAGATCTTAACAGACACAATTTACATTTTCAAGGACAAAATCTTGTTGATATTATTCCTACAAAATAAAACACTTATTCGTCCAAAGGACATGAAACCCACTTAAGTAATGATTCGCAACCAAATCAACATAGCAATTAAAGCATATTTTTCGGAATTTGGTTGTATTCCGCAATCAAATTAAGTACGGAATCCAAAAATAAGACTATGCAAAACAATGAAAAATCATAGCCATGATTAAAGATTTTTTTTTCAAAGGACCCAAAATAGTTTTTCATCAACCAGATAGAGGAGTACGAATTCGGAACTGATCCAAATCACATTTGGTATTCACGAACAGATCGCGGTGGCAAAATAGAACCATATAGCATGCAGAGACTTCCTTGTCGTCCCATTTGACTTACTTGTAATCAAGTTGTACCCCCTCCTCTTGACTTCAGTTAATTTCCGAGCAACATACTCAAAATAATAAAATATCAAAAATTGATACTCTTTTGTATGAAGAAACATAGCATGAAACTGTAGCGGGGGTAATGGGGGTAAGGGATGGTTATATTAGCGGTTTAGGTACTCTTTTGATGTTGAAACAAAGATATAAAACTGTGTTTGATACAGATTTTGAACCAAACATAGTGAAACTGTAGCGGGGGTAATGGGGGTAAGGGACGGTTATATTAGCAGTTTAGGTACTCTTTTGATGTTTCCAAGTGCCAACTTGTGGTACTGAGTACACATGCACGAAAGATATAAAACTGTGTTTGATACGGTTAGATTTTGAATTTAAATCATAAGTATTATCTAAATGCTTTTAGATATAAACCGTGCATGTGTATTTGTGAGTTACGTTAGTGGGGTAATGGGGGTAATGCTTAGGTTAGTTTTACTTGCTTTGCTTTTTTCTCTCTTTTTTGTCTTTTTTCTCTTTTCTATTTTCTTTGTCTTTTTTTCTTTTATTAAGATAATAATAAAATGCAAAGATAAACTTGGTAGTAATTCTTGTATTCAAAAATGTGTTTTTTTTAAAAAAATAAGTCGCGTGATTTATATATATATATATATATATATATATATATATATATATATGGAAAACTGAGTTGAACTTATCTTTTATTTTTAATTCAAAATTTTATCTTTAACTCTTTTATGGTTAGTGTCTGCAAGGATAAATAAAATCAAATGAATACTCTTAAATTTATGCATAATTACAGTCAAGATATATCATATATGATATGTCCAACCAACCACTAAAGATATCCGATGCAAGCGTTCTATTTTAGTTACATAATATTTAACCATAAAAGTAATAGTACAAACTATATATCAAATTATAACACCGACAGTTAACAATGATCATGGATCACAGCATATAAAACTCTTTTTGGGTTTAGAAGAGCCAAAGCAAAAATGACTATATGATTAGCATAAAACAACAAAAAATCAAAATCAAAAATAAAAAATCAAACGGTACATTCTTTCTCAACCAATTAAAAAGTCCAGAATTATGGCAAGAAAGAAAATATACTCTTCCTCCATTTCTGTTGAAACAAAAGTTATTGAATTTTCAATTTTCATATTTCATCCTGCTTTCTTTTTCTGGATAAACCATTTGCATTTCCTTTCAAAACTGTATTAAATTGATAAACATCGCGCCATCATTAAACAACAAATAGAAACACATAAAAATGGACCAAAGAGGTCCCACTACTATGAGCAATTGCATTAAAATAATAATTAAATTAAAACAGTAACAAAAATTAGGAGTATGCAACTTTCAATGTGTTCTACTCATAAATTGTAACTTAAATAGATCTAAGAGTGATAGATAAAGGAACAAAAGCGAAAGTAGCAGTACCAGTGTACCGCAATGCTTTATCATGTTCATCCGGGTAGCAACAAAGATTAAGAATGGTTCACTATAGTGTTCTCAAAAGGTAGTCACAAAATATAGAAAGTTATAATAGAAGTTATTATCAGTTTTAAAACAGTAAAACCATGTGGAGAAGTTATAATTAATTTCAAATTAAAAAATGTCAATCAGATATGAATTTAGTAATTCAAATTCAATAAAAAAAAAGAGTAAAATGAGCTTAAATTTAGGACATGATTGAGAGTTTAGTTAATATTTAAATTCAATTTTTTTAATTTTACATTCAAATTATACAAAATTGACATAAACTTTTGAAGAAAGAAAAAAACATGCTATAAAACGTGATCACCCCATTATGGGATGATTGTGGATTTGCTTGGCTAATATTTTGGAGCACGTGTCTTTTAATCTAATTTTGTATTTTTTAATTGTAAATCAGTGGATTTATATTCAAATTCAAAAATCAACCAATTATTAACTAATTAACTAACTTTGGTCCTAAAACTAACACATGGCATTTTCCTAAGCTAACACTTGTCATAATTCTATTGCAAACTATCCTCTTTTTAATAATATATAGAAGATAATTACAATTGTTACCAAAAACATGATTACAATTTTTTTTTTGGACCAAAAAGAATATTTATTAATATGACAGTTTTGAAGACTATAAATAAAAAGCAATTTTGTACGATACAAGTAAACACTATTCAAATAAAATGTTGAAGGTTTTTTACTTTCTAGCTTAAATGTTTTTAAAAAGAGAAGAATTCGGTTACATGAATTTCATCTGGGAAAGAAAATCTTTTGCCTTTATTTTTTTGAAATAATTTCAAAATTAGATTATTGCAATCTTATACAATTGTATTTATTAGCTTGCTTTTTGCAATTGAAAAAAATGCCAAACTTTCAACTCTCTGGTACTATGTTACTCATAAGTATGTTTTTGTAATTATCTGTGAAAAGATAAATACATGCAAGCCATCTAAATCGGAACAGCCACGTGGCATTCATCAAGTCTTCTATTGGAGATCAACGGAACAATTAGTAGTACTAATTTAGTACTGGAGTAGATCTCCTCCCTTTCCATGTGCTCATTAATTCCTCGTACTAATTGCTCCATTTTCTCGTTAATTTGAAAGAGTCAAAGATTAAGTATCGTGATAAGGAAATTGCATATAAATATTGCAATATTGTTTCTCCAAAGATTCAAACCTAACATTCAAACAGAAAATTAAAAACAGCAGTATATTGTACAAACTAAAGAAGCACGTACGTGGTTAGATCAACATAGAAAATTAGATAGTCATTAATAAATCATTAGGAGGATAGTATTTTAAGGATGGGGTCCCTCCTCCTTTAAGTTCTTTTAATCTAGTAGTAGGAGAAGTATTTACTTATTAAGTTTCTCGTGAGTTGTTTCTTGCAAAATTGATTTAGTAATACGTCTTCCTTCAAAGTTGTAGTTTGACAATTGCATATAAAAATCAACAAAGAGGAGGTGCAGTGTTGAAAAAATTTAGTCTCTTTCTAGGAAAGCATCCTTCTATGCGACCATTTCAACACAAATCTCTCTCATTATTAAATAGATACATTAACATAGATATATGAATTTGCATTTCAAACTACTTTAAATAAATCACCTAAGTTGTCGAGAAATTTGGCATAACTTTCCACCATGGAGTCCAAGATTTCATGGAACTCAGCTACTATAACATTTCTCCTTTTTGCGTTATGTTCTGGTGCAGGTATTATGTTAAACTCGAATAGTAGCTCTCCTTTACTCGCATAGGTTCTATATTCTAATTTGAGCTTCTTACTTATAACTGCAGCTGCCTATGATGCATTGGATCCAAAGGGAAACATAACAATCAAATGGGATGTGGTTTCTTGGACTCCTGATGGTTATGTGGTAATGATATTTGAAGTACACTATTATGTCATTCACTGCTAATAAACAGTTTGAGATCTTAATTTGGTTCATGAATGTTTCACATTCTTCAGGCAGTGGTGACAATGAACAATTTCCAAATGTATCGTCCTATAATGAACCCTGGATGGACTTTAGGTTGGACATGGGCAAAGAATGAGGTAATTTGGTCCATGTTGGGAGCACAAGCTACTGATCAAGGGGATTGTTCAAAGTTTAGATCCAATACGCCTCACAGCTGTGAGAAAAGTCCTGATATTGTTGACTTGCTTCCAAATACCCCTTATAACCAGCAAGTTGCTAATTGCTGCTCGGGTGGTGTTTTAGCATCCTGGGGAAAAGACCCTTCTGCTTCTGTCTCAGCATTTCAGATAGCTGTTGGCTCTGCTGGGACTACGAACAGAACTGTCAAACTTCCCAAAAATTTCACTTTGGATGCACCAGGTGGTGGCTATATCTGCGGTCCTGCTAAAGTTGTCAGTCCCTCTATTTTCATCACGCCTGATCAACGACGAATAACAAGGGCTATGAGTAAGTTTGATTCTCTGAATGATTGGGAGTAAATAGTGTGTGCTAATTAAGTCTGTCTCTAAACAGCCTGAATTGTTTTATGCAGTGACATGGAGAGTGATCTGCACTTACTCTCAGTACTTAGCCTCTCCAAAACCAACATGTTGTGTCTCCTTGTCTTCTTTCAACTAGACTAATTCTCATGATAGAAGTTATACACCTTGCCCTTTGTGTTCTTGTGGCTGCGAAAACATTAGCAACTGTGTCATGTAAGATTTATACGCATTTCCCATACTTCATATCTTCACAATTACTAGTAGTAATACTTCAAATAATTCTTCGATGATTCTCCTTAACAGATGATAAAGAATAAGTGTAATTGCAGGAAGACACCGAGTGAAAAGGGAGTAAATAAGGGGGCGTTGAAATGCTCAAAGTATATGTGCCCTATCAATGTGCATTGGCATGTGGATTCAAACTTCAAAAGGTGGTGGGGACTGAAGATCACCATCACAAACTTGAACTATGTATTCAATTGTTATACCCCATTTGGACCGGGTCTAAGCGGAGTACAACATATTGATGAATCCTATATTATTTTATTTAAGGAGTCGCCACCTAATTATTTTAATGGTGAATTAGGACACCTAATTATTAACTAAGTAGTGCTGAAATAAACTCCGATCTTAAAAGTCTTACTAACCTAATAAACTCTAGGTAAGGGTTCTAAATATCCTAACGGGAAGGTCTTGGGCATCCATTAGGATCCGCTAAATACGGTTACCGACCAAACTTAGGTTAATATTAGAAGTTAAGAGAAAAATAGATTAATACCTTATAAGTAATTTGAGAAAAAAGATATTTTCTAAAAAATATATGGATAATTAAGTAGAGAGTTTTGCAAATAGTAATGCATTTCTAAACTTGAACAAAGAAATAACTAATTTCCAAAGAACTGAAATCATTTTTTATAAACCATATATCTTAGCGTCACTCATTTTCAAATAAAAGTATTTTCCAACATCTTGTATGAATTTAAGGAGTTGTACATAAATAACTGATTTAAAGAAACTTAAGAGTTTCGAGTTTGAAGTTAGCAATAATTTAACTCATACGTTGAGAAAATTGTTTAAACAGAAAAACTTGAACCTTTTGTTTTTTAAAAAATGTTTGACAACTTAGGGATGAAATGCCACTTTTATTTAAGAGGAATTGAGTAAAGGTAATGACTTTTAGTTCACAAAAGGGTTGCTCAATGCTAAAAAAACGTAAACTTATTATCCAAAATTTGCTATTAATGCTCAAAGACATTTCTTTGTTTAAAATTTCGGTTGGTGTAACTGAATTAAAAATTTCTATTGATCTAAAGTATAGTTAGAGATAGACTTCTATAAAGTTAACAACTAAAAAATCCTTAACCTATGAAAATAGATTAAATTAACAAACTCTTTAAGACGTCATTTCAAAATCTATTGAACTCTAAATTAACCCCCATAAGACTAACCATTTGAAGTACTCTTAACTTAACCGTATCTATGAAATAAACTATTCTAGCAAGTCAAGAAATATATAAAGCGTAAAGTCGATTGCCGCGATAGGAGGGGAATTCCGTTGTTTCTTCCCCTCTGTTGTGTTTTGTTTGGGTGTGTTTTCGAGAGCATGAGAGGCGTCATTGGAGATGTAAAAGCAAGTCTTGGATTTAACGGCGATAAACATTAATCTCAAACGAGATTGCTTGCGGCGGTGAGAGTCTTTTATGAAGACTCCATGTCGCTCCCAAAGTGTACATGCAAAAGAAAAGGATAATAATGAGAATTAGGACATGAACCAGATCTAATAAGGAAAATAATATACAAAGAGGAATTCTAAAAATGACCAGCCAAGTCCAATAAATATAAATTGCAAAGAAAAACAAACATGAAACTTAATTACAAGCACAACCAAAATCGACAGGATTCAAAGAATCGCTACGCGAATCACTTTTAAGGACATGGTAGGTTAAGAGAAAGCATATTTGCTAAGTTAAACATGTTCAGATCAGTAAACTTTCAATCAAGTATAGAAATCCGTTCTTTTAAAAGTGATGCCTCAAGTCATCTCTTCGTCGGCCCAGGTGTAGTATATGTTCGAATCAGTAAAAACATCTTAAGTGTAGCAATCTGTTCTTTATCAGAGACAGCAACGTATCAAAATATAGTTGCTGCTACATTTCCTTATCAAGTGTAGGATCTGTTCATTTATTCAGCATATGCCAATGAGTTAGCTCAAGAAGTAACAACTGTTCTTAGATAGCAATTCAGGTGCAATATCTATTTCTTTAAAACAACAGCTAAGTCACAAATATGGCAGTAGCTGTTTGGCAAATAAAATGCAATAGTTGCAAACCAAGTAGCACCAAAGATCTCAGTCATATATTGCAGCAACAAGCAACCACAAGAGGCAGCCACATCGAATAGCAATAAAGCAGCAACACAAGAGTATTTTGAGCATAACAGTGACTTCATCAACAAGCATAGCAACCATTTCCTTTACCTCAAATTGTAGCAAATATCAACGAAATAACAGTAATTTCAGCAAGGCATCACAGCAAAATGAGTTTTGAAGTTCAGCAAATTTATTTATTTTTGGTTAAAAACAAAACAGCAAACTCAGCAAAGTGCTGAAACTAAGTGCATCGTTTGGCTTAAAGGACTACGGCAGTCAGCCCATCCAAGGACAGGAGTAATTCATCTCGAATTCAGTAGCATCTCATTGGCATTTGGGATTTGAAAATTCCCCAAGTTATGCAAAGAAGAAGAGGGGTAAAAAATGCGTATTCGTAAACACAAGGAATTCTAACAAGATAACATCAAACAAGATGCTCTATTACTTTTGAAGAATATCATAACTCAGTTTAAATTTTACGAACATGTTAAGATGACAAAGAGTCTTTCAAAAACTAAATCAACAATTCATAATATGACCATGTTTCCAGAAATCATAGAAAAGGGGAGATGGGTGTTAACTCTTAAAGTAAAAACCTGGAAATCTATTTTTTTGTTAAAGAAAAAATGTAAAAGAAAAGCACAATCTTCATAAGTAGCATGGACAACTAGCACTCAAGAACAAACTTTGACACTAATGTAAAGGAAGATTCGACACTTGGTCATCCAAACTTGCGACTCTAGTGCCACACGTGACTTAGAGAGAACCTCAAAGATGACTAATGTGACTATATTGCAAGGACTGACCATAAACAAGTAGAACAAGGCATCGCTATAAGACAGCAAAGGGGAGCATTTTCATTATTCAAGTATGAAGATAAAGAGAAGAGGAAGAAACATTACTACAATAAGAGAATAAGAATCAAAGAGTACAAAGACCCCAAGTAATCCACTGCAACATGCTTTTCACATTAGAAATACATGGAAGCTATGACACATCGTTGCTTTTTTTAATAGATTCAGAACATAGCATAGCGAAGTCATAACTGATGATGATGAACATGAAAACAAAACTCGCTTTCTAGAAGTAGGTACCTCTTGTAAAAATAACTATCCAAAGAACCAAGGGAATTAACATGCTCAATCACATTTTTTCTTTAAAGGGGCAACATCAGGTCTTAAACTAATGGTCCATATTTTAATTACTTCCAAGTATCTTATTCATAGAACGTAAAACTGATTTTAAATGAACACTTCAAACAACATTTCTCGAACGTAGCTTACTTACTAAAACATAGACAAAAAAATCGGACCTTAAACAACTGAATCTTAAAGATAAGATTAAATTTGGTGATTTATTATTCCAGGATATGTTAGAGCTTACCACAGGAACCTATTGCCAATTAGTTAGAAGGACATATCATTCTTTAAACACTCTACAATTAACTAAATTTGAATAGCACATTAAGAGGTAATATCATTCTTAACCAGACCACATATGCAGACCAAGATATGAAGTTAAAGAGAAATTAAATACTTCTACCGGACTTCTCAATAATTGTTGATGCACTATATCTTCTTTTAGCTAATCTTTATCAAACTATTAACCAACAAGGACCAAGAAATTCAAATAGGGATTACACAACCAACATCCATAAATAGGAAAAAGATCTGATTTTTAGAGGTTAGTGAACCCAAATTACAAATCATTCTATTGAACTAAATTCATATGACAAAACCTTATTTTAGGAATCTTGTTAAATTCCTAAAGACAGCCTTGCAACCAAACGATAATCTTTAACACTCATGATTTCTAAATCAAATAGGAAGCACAAATAGCCAACAATCCTCAAATCATGTCAAAGTCGCCGGCTTGATTCTAGCACATCTGAATCATTTGATTGATTTCTTTACAGGTTTTATGGCAAACCACAACAAGGAGAAATCACAAAATATTCACAGAGGCCAGAACAAGTAAACAAAGACTGAAATACTACTTATATAAGTAAGACTAAGCTAATATCACATGAAAGCAAAGATAACTAAAAATATAGAGCTAGGATGAGGAAAGAAGATTACCTTTCTCGGGTGCAGTGAAACTAGGGCTTTCAGGTCTCGGATCTATACTCAAACGCAACAAACCCGAATTTTCTTGAACCAACCCAAAATTTAGATAAAAAAAAAAAACAAAAACCAAGTAATATGTCGACTGTTCTTTATATTTTTTAGTAAAAACTGTCACCCCAAAAAAAAACCCCCTCTAAATGAATGCTACCCCCCCCCCCTATTT
Organism: Lycium ferocissimum; assembly: GCF_029784015.1. Taxonomy (NCBI): domain Eukaryota; kingdom Viridiplantae; phylum Streptophyta; class Magnoliopsida; order Solanales; family Solanaceae; genus Lycium; species Lycium ferocissimum. The sequence goes on along the minus strand of NC_081346.1, from coordinate 7,909,779 downwards.
ATAACCATGAACTAGGTTTTCAAGGCCGAAATTTTGGGCGGGATTCTTTTGAGTTTCAAAAAAAAAAAAACAATCGGATCCCAAAGAACCAAGACCAGCAGGGATCTTTTTCAAATCGTATTCGGAAGAGGAAACTTTTCTGAGAGAGAATCACATGTAGATAAAGAACTGGAGATTTACAGTGATTCACCTGAAGCAATTGCTTGAAATGGCCATACCAATATCTGATTTCGAAGATAGAGTCAAAATCTCTCCAAAAATGGAGAATGAAGCCAAAACTTTCTCTGTTAAGGTAGAGAGAAAGTGAAGGGACGGCTGTGGAAGGAAGGGAAAAGAAACCCTAGCAACTTTTAGGTGATTCAAGGGTAGCATGGGAATTTCGGGTGGATTAAATGAGGGTAAAATGGGTAAGTCACGAAAATATGAGAGAGGAGGGTGCTGGGTGCGTGCAAGGTTGTGGGAGGTGAGTGGTCAGCATGTGTGAAGTGTGTGGGAGGCGTGTGCTTGTGACTGTTTGGCTCCTATGTGGCGCTGACGGGGCGCTCGCGTGGCGTCCACATGGCAAGGAGGGTATGGGAATGGGCTGTGTGGATTGGGCTCTTTTCTTGGGCTAATATTAGCCAAAATAATGATCAGATTTTTTATATAAATTGGGCTAATATGAAGCCTATTTATCTTGGACTTAATATGCTTTCTTCCTAATATTTATTTGGGCTGCTAAATTAAAAATGAAAGACACTCTTTATTTAATTTAAATTAACGTGTGCTAAAATATTGCTTAATATAAAATATATTTATTAGTACTCAAAATAAAAAATAAAATTATATGATATCGTAATAGCTGCGCGATAACATTTATAAGGTATGAAAATAAGTAGTAATGTAAATGTGATGCATTTTCGCGTAAGATGATAAATAGGAATGTTAACAGTGATCATGACGATCATAATATTAAGCGATGGCAATATGACGAAAATAATAATGATAATGACAATAATAATAATAATAATAATAATAATAATAATAATAATAATAATAATAATAATAATAATAATAATAATAATGATAATAATAATAATAATAATGTAAAAAAAAAAAATGATAACACTAATGACTAAGTAGGATAATGAAAAACGACGATATTAATAGAAAGCTAATAATTGTAGCAAAGTATAAATAACTATTCTTAAGTTGTCAAAAATATTAGAAGCGCAAATAAATATTTTGAAAGAAAGGCGGGACAAAATTGGGTGTCAACATCAATTATACACAATGGACTCTCGTCGTTCAACATCCGTACCTCAACAATGCTACTCAAGTTCCTGCCTTTTCATACAAACCTCATATGCCCAGCCTATCAAACAGTAAGCTCCCTATCTCTTTATTTGATTCATATTTCTTGGTCATTAGACCATCAAGGCGTTCATCCGGCTGATGATATTCTAACTATGCAGATGATACTGCCTTGTTTATGGGAGAAAACCATACACTGATGTCCTGATGCAAGCTGGACCAAATGGAAATGTCCACTCAGATTTAATACCTAACAAGGATGGAAAAAAACTTGATCAAAAGAAAGGTTGGGCTTTCCCTCAGAGGGTCTACTTCAATGGCAATCCATGTTTGATGCCATCTCCTGAATCTTACCCACTTGTTCCGGACCCCGCCGGATGGTAGAGATCGGTAGGGATAGGGAACCAATGTCACTAACTAAACTAGCAGTCTCAGATCTTTGAATAGACAGAGAGAGATGCTCTTCCTGTGGCCACCAGGGGCGGAGCCAGTAAGGCTTGAGGGGTTTCATCCGAACCCCCTCGGCGAAAAATTACACCGTATATATAAGGTGAAAATTAATTTTTACGTATATATAATAGATTTTGAACCCCTCAATTTCTTCGTTTGTCTACTTCTTTATATTTTTGAACCCTTTTTGAACCCCCTCAGTCAAAATCCTGGCTCCGCCACTGGTGGCCACTTTACAATTTCCAGAACTTGTGAAGACTTATAATGTAAAATAATGAGTATTACAATGCACTTTACAATTTCCAGAACTTGTAAAGACTTGTAATGAAGAATAAGGTGCTTAATCAGAGCAAATTCAAATCATCCAATTTTCTTATAGATATTCAACGAGGGCCATGACATGTCAATGATTCATACAGTAGGTTTGAAGGATATTTGTTTGGGCATGAAACAAGGAGTCCTCTTATAAGGACTAAATGTGATCCTACTGTAGTTTTATTTAGGGGTGGCAAAACTAGCCCAAACTCATTTGACCCGCCCAAGCTTTAATGGGTTTGGGGTAGAGTGATTTTGAAGATGGGCTGATTTGGGCTAAGCCCAAGTTGGCCTACATTTTTTTGCGCAGAGTGCCCTTCTTTTGGGTTGGTCTTTAAATTTTGCCCCTCATATCTGTGGTCTTTAAATTATGCCCTCATATTCTTTGGTCTTTAATTTTTGCCCTTCGCATTGCAACTTTGAGCTTTCGCGCCGAAATCATGAGGTTCGAGTTCGAACCCCCGCTTAAGCATAAATTAAAAAAAAAATCGCAAGACAAGGTTTGGTTCGCGTGTATGCCGGACCAAGATACTTTTGTTAAGGAATTACAAATTTTATGTCGGACCCGATACTCATGCCTTATGGCGACTTGGCATAAGTATCTGTCCCAGATAACTTTGATAATTCCTTCACAAAGTTATGCCGGGGGGCATGCTTTTAATGGGAAAACTTTTATCTTTAACGCATAACTTTGTGAAGGAATTATCAAAGTTATGCTTGACCAAGATACTTATGCCAAGTCCGCCCATAAGGCATAAGTATGCCGGTCCGCATAACTTTGGTAATTCCTTCACAAAGTTATGCCGGTGGGGGCATACTTTTAATGGGCAAACTTTTATGCCGGATCCGGCATAAACTTGTGAAGGAATTATCAAAGTTATGCCGGACCCGGCATACTTATGCCAAGTCTGCCCATAAGGCATAAGTATGCCGATCCGCATAACTTTGGTAATTCCTTCACAAGTGTATGCCGTCGGGGGCATAGCGAAATTTAAACTCGCCTTGCGAATTTTTTTAAAATTTTTAACCGCGCGTGGGTTCGAACCGGAACCTATGGGTTTTAGCCGAAGGGCAAAATTTAAAGATTTCAAATATGAGGGGCAAAATTTAAAGACCACCCCAAAAGAAGGGAAATTCGCAGGCCTATCACAAATCATTAGCCCAAATTGACCCATCAAATGAGCCCAAATTAACCCATCAAATGTCCTCTATTTATAAGATAAAAGCTACAAAACATGATTAATTTCTTTTTTAATTATTATTTAAATTTATTTTTGTAATTATTTTTATTTTTATTTTTTTATATTTTTTATTTCCTTATTTAAATTTTTTTACTAGTAACTTTTTATTTGAAGTTTTTAATTTTTTTTCCTGAGGGTCTATGCTTATCCGTTTTTGTTTAACCTATTTTCGACCCACCCATATCCGACATACGTTTGCCACTCTTAGTTATGTACAAGACAACCTTAAAAATATATAAATAAGACAAAGGGGTAAAAGAGAGGAATCTGACAAAATAAATATTCATTACGTCAATTAACATTTAACTTTCTTTTGATTAATTTTTGGAATAATTTCGAATATAATTTATGTACTAGCTAGGACAACTTATGAGGAAATATTACAGTGAATATCTTTATTATTTTGAGTAAAAGCATACGTTTGAGTTTTTTTCATATCCAAAAAATATATTTAAATTTGATTTTCAAAACGCCGTTTATTTAGAAAAGCATGAGCGAGAGAATATTTACAATCAAAGAATATCGATATTTTTAATTTCTCAAAGGGAGATTAACCTATATATACATAATAAGAAAAGTATTACGAAATATAACTAAACTTTTCAATTTACAAAACATAGCAATAGATTTCTTACAAAATATATATGAAATTTTCGCTCAAGTTTTTTTTTTAAAAATAAAATTTTTAAAATATTATTTTTAAAAAAACATTTTTTTATTTTTTAAAAAAACATTTTTTATTTTTTACAAAAAAAATTAATTTTTTTTTTTTTGCTCAAGGCTTAAAAAAATCGCTCAAAGTTTTGTGTATGAAAAATGTATGAAATATGTATATCTCGCTCAAAGCTTAAAAAGTTCGCTAAGAAGTTAGTGTATGTAAACTATATGAAATGTATATATCTGGTTCAAGGCTTAAAGCTTTTGCTCATTTTGTGTATAAAATAGTATGAATTATGTATATCTCGCTCTAGGCTTAGAATTTCGCTCACATTTTTTGTATATAACATTCATGTTAGGTTTTCGGAAAATTATTACAACTACAACAACATTCATACAATATTTAAGGCTTAAAAAAATCGTTCAAAATTTTGTATATGAAAAATGTATGAAATGTGTTTAAAAGTTCGCACACATATACCACATTTCATACATGTTTTATGCACAAAAAATTGACTGAATTTTTTAAGTATTGAGCGAATTTAAAAAAACAAAAATAAAAAAAAAATAAAAAAATTTAAATAATTAATATATCTTAAAGTATTAGAAATGAAGATCCGCAACATTTTGTAAATAAGGAAAAATATCGTTATGTTTTGTAATAAAGAGTCTTTAAGTAGGTAGCTTATGTAATTTTTTCTTTCTCAAAATGTTGAAAAGGTGGGTTAAGTTGGGCGGGTTGGGTTATGACCCTTCATTTAGCCCATCTTGAACCAGCCCATCTTAGCCCAAACAAGCTTTGGGCAGGGTTAGGCTTTGGCTCATCTACAAGTTTAGCCCATCTTGACCCGCCCAACTTTAGCCCAAGTGGCCCATTTGCCACCCCTAGTTTTATTATCAACAAACCGGCTGGATACAGCTTAATCACAAAATTATGTTGTTTCACTTTGTCATCTGCTAATTGAATGTTATAGGATAAACCAACCCAAAAGACTAGTCTATTAGGTGAGAGAGTCCACTCAAGACAATAAACCCATCAGTATTTTTCTTTTTAATTAAATAAGGAACAATTGATACACAACAATCGCCCCCGCTTGAGGATCAACGATCTTGTTGGTCACGACTGGCACCACTTCTTTGATCCAGGTCACCACTCCTGACACCCATCTGGCCCAGTTGATCAAATGGCTGGTATTTTTTTTTTAAGGGTGCAGTTGGTCATGGTTGGCACCCCTCTTAGATCCACTATCAAGGCCACCGCTCCTAGCGCCCTGCCATTGCTCATGGCTGGCACCCCTCTAGGGTCCTGGCTACCGCTCCTAACACATCGTTGTTCACTTATGTAACAATGTTCAAGAAGCTTCAAGCTCCTAATTCAAAGTTCCTTATTTAATCCGAGGCATTCGAGCTCACTTGCAACTTCGGTAGGATTCTTCGACTCGAAGCACATCCTTGATACAAAAACCCTGCTCTTAACAATATAAAATACTCTCAAGAAGATTAAATTAGGTTGAAAGGGAAGACATGTTGGTATATATTTGGAAGGTGATTCAAAATTTAAATTGCCCTTTTAGACTAGACATAATATTTTATGAAAAGGTGTCATCCAATCTTTAAAGGTTCATCTATTGTTGAATAGGTATGTCGGATACATGTTGAATCTCTATAAATATATATCCTATATGCCGAAATTGATAACTTGATTTATGTATCCTTTGGCTTTATCATTTCACTTCCTTCCAAACTCTTGTGTTATTTCACCCTAAATTCTTACAAAAGCAATTGAAAGATTTAAGAGTTCTCTGAAACTTTTATTTGAGTGCATATTAGAAGATGCATGAGTAGTTCATTGTATCTTGCCTCGAACAGAGGCGGATCTAGGATTTAAATTCCAGGGGTTCAACCTTAAAAATTTTAGTATTGAACCCATTATATTTTTAAAGTTATGGGTTCATATCTACTATTTGTTAGAATTTTAATAATTTTTTACACATAAATTAATACCCGCGTCGAAAGTTGCGGGTTCAATTGAACCCCCAATTACTGAGCCCAAGACATTTCTAACTCAAAAATAAATTTTTGGAACCAAACTAACCCGTTAAAAAAAAAAAAAAAAAAAAAGAACCAAAATAGGCTTCACGCACAGAATCTGTGCGTGAAAGGACCAAAGTGTACATTTAAAGTTTTTCTCCTTTCACGCACAGAATCTGTGCGTGAAACCCTCCCTCGGGGCACCCCAACCCTTCTTTGGAAATCAAACTCAAAATTAAGCTTTTTTCCATACTTTGACCGAAAATTAGTCACGTTTCAAAACAACGGAATATAAATAATTTATATAGAACTTAATATTTTTTTTAGTGTACAATAATATCGACTCATTACATCAAGAATACATATACATTCCGATCGTCGTTTTAGGGGTTTTAAAGTGCTCCGAAGTAAGTTTGAAAACTTGTTATACATATACATTTAGATCGTCGTTATAGGGTTCTAATTAATATAGGACGTCGAACGAGTTATTATTAATCGACAATAAATACTAAAATAACTAATTATCATTAAAAAATAATACCCAAAAATATATATAATATTAACATAAAATTTACATTTTATTTACAAATATACAATCTCCTAAGGCCTAAGGATCCTCCTAACCCCACCACCCTTACTATCATCGGGATCCTCTTTCCTCCTCTTAATGACAGGATGATTTATGGCATGATCATCCTTTCTTCCCTTCTTCAGGCCCTGGGTGAAAATATGTTTCCGTGGGAGACGGCGCGATCTTCACCCGAGTAGCCTCGCAGATGCCTCGGAGACACCAATCGAAGGAGACCGGACCACAAGAAAGTGCAAGGAGAATGAACCTGAAATAACATATAAACAATTTAATGTTTCGTAAACTAAACATGAAATAACATATAAATAATTATTTAATAAATTATTTCTTTGTAAAAAAATAAACCTGTGTGTCGACGGCCTCCTGAGATGGCCGGTCGAGAGCTCCTTAGGCCGCCCTCAACGTGTCTCCCCGAGCGCTACCCGGAGCCGTAGCCGGAGGCGGAGACGGGTCAATCCGAACAAGAGGGGAGACGGGTCCACGGTGCTCTAAGAATGAACCTATAATACATGTAAATAATTTAGTTTAGATTAATAAAATAATTAATTAATACATTATTTTATTATAAAAAAATAAACCCGTGTGTCACGGGCTCCCCGAGATGGCATGTGAGAGGGCTCCTGAGTAGCCCGCGGAGCCGGAGATGCAGATGGTGCCGTAGGCCTGGCTGTAGGACGAAGAAAGTAGTCATCGAAAATAATACCCAAGTTTATGTCCTCATCTCCGTCTCCCATATGTAGATCACTAACTGGCACCTGTGGAAATGATGAACAAGGATCATCATATGGGAAATCTCTGGCATATATCCAGGCCTCTGTGAAGTCTATGGCCTGGAAGAAGAAGTCGACGGGATATCTATAGCCGACGGAGCCTGATGGGCTATATCATCAGGCTCATCTACTAGACCTCTGCCAGCCCGACCACCTCTATCAGCCCGACCACCTCTATCATCCCTACCACCCTCTGGAACACCCTCTGGTACAAGTTCTAGAGCGGGCTCTGGACCATCCTCATCGACACGATGCCACTCCTGTGCCCGTGTCATACCAGTGTCGATAAGCTGAACTATCCGTGCTGCATATGCCACTATCCCGGGGTCAGTGGACTCCGTTCGGGGCATGCTCTCATGGCGTATCATCAGAGTCATCCGTAGCTGCATATATTTGCAAATTTTAAGAATTGAATAAATTCGTAACGTAATACATAATAAGACAATGGATTAAGTTTAAGACTAATAAAACTTACCAGCGCCTCATACGCTGCGAGAGTGATGCATATCCTCGGCCATCAGGACGCGGCGTCGAAGGGTTGGCAATCAAAGAGTGAGTGATACGCATGTACCACGTCATGTACTCATGGACCGTAGTGTCATGTCCAATCGCCGCTAGAGTCGTCATCCTCACGTTCCATGCATCGACTTCCTGGTGCATACGCGCCTGCCATGCCGCACTGTCGTTCGAACGCTCGTCCCTGGTATAGTGGGTGTACTCCTAAAGTGTAGCCGCGGGTATGTTCTGTACATGCCCAAACTGCAGTAACACGCGGTCTAGTGCGTGATGCTCAACGATGTCCATATGGATTAATGGACACCGTGCCATCCACATGTGCTCACTAGCCTTACAAAACGCCGGCAGCTGACCCAAAATCTAATCATACGGCGTCCATATGAAAGCCTATAAAAGGAATTCAACTAGTTAATAATAAAAGACTAACAAAAATAACAAACTAATGTTAAATAAAAAAAACTTACCTCGGGCGCCGTCATGCGGTCTAACTGATCCCTAAACGGGAGAATGACATGGTGCGTCTCCACACCTCTGGTACGACCTAGCGACCATCTCCGCTCGTATGGTATATCCTCAGCAACATAGTCATCGGGAGGGTGAGCAGCTATGGGCTGAAAAGGTCTCAACCTAGTCCACACCCATACCTGTCATAGTCATCAAAAAATTATTTATCAGTCGTCGTTTCGAAAAAATATATTTAGTGTTTTATTACAGACACTTAAATATATTACCTGAAGATGGATAAATGCAGCGACCTTAAGCCTCTAGCCCATAGAGGCTCGATCAAATCCTTTGTACATGTAAGCCAGGACAGCGGCGTCTCAACTGTAACATCCCAGCTGGTCTAGATCCTCAATAAAGAGCAAATACCTCATGCTCATATCCGCACCCGACGTGTTCGGGAACATGATGCCCCCGAATATGATGAGAAGATATAAGCGAGCACGTCGGTCAACATCAGCCTGAGGAGTCGCCTCGTCAATCGGATCCTGCAGATCTACGAGGCGCAAGTGAGCATGGAGGGAGGACCGCAACAACCGACTCCGGCCACGCATATCCCTCTGATGAGGCACAAAACCAAAGGAACCTAGTCAATTCCCGGGGATACGATAGGTGCGGAGGCTCCACTCTATACAATACTTGTCCATCAATCTGTAGACCATAAATCACCTCGACATCCTGTAGGGTGATGGTAGCCTCGTCAGTATGGAGATAAAATATATGGGTCTCCGGTTGCCAGCGCTCAATCATGGCCGTCACTAGAGCCCTATCATGCACAAACCGACCAACCTCGATGCACCGGTAGATACCTCCCCGATGTAGTATATCTATGACACGAGGATGTGGGGGAATAGCCTCTAGAATATCCCACGCTAACTCCCCCGAACAGGTACGGACCACTCTATTAGAGGATACCGATGCATCCCATATCTTTGGGACCTATGCTTTCATCTTGTCGTAGATAAAGTACCTACTCGTTGTCGAAGGGCCCCGGCTCCACGGAGGTGTCCTACCTATTTTAGGCATTTTAAATTAATCATTAATACATGAAGTAAGGATTAAAGTGGTATATTTTTACGCATTTTAAATTAATCATTATTTTTTTAATTAATCTTTAATACGTTGTATTAGTTATGTAATCTTTTACCGAGAAATTATACAAAGGATTGAATCCTAAACTAAGGATTTTCAATTTCTAATTAGCAAATAAATAAATTAACAATTAAAGATATAAAGATTAATAATTAACAAATCAAAAAATTAACAATTAGCTAGCAAAAAATTAGCATATAATTAATAAATAAACAATTAACTAACTAATCAAATAATTAACAAATTATTAACAAATAAACAATTGGCTTAACAAAAACTAAATAAATAATTAGCTAGTCTAACAATTGAAATAACTAATCTAACAATTACCAAATACTAAATAAACAATTAATAAACAAATAACAAATAAACAACAAATAAACAAATAAAAAAAATAAAAAAAAATGAAAAAAAGGGGCAGAAACAGCCCTTTTGCGCACAAAAAAAGTGTGTAAAAGTTTTGTTTTTTGTCCATATTCGCAAATAATACACAATAGTAATGCTTAGGTTAATAATGTAATAGAAAAATCATAGTAAAATACCTAGATTGAAGCTTTGATTTTGAGTTTTTGAATTGAATTATACGCCGCTTTATTACGAAGAAAACTTCTTCGACTTCAATATACCAAAAATATATTGACTTTTTGGGTTTGAATCAACAAAAACGATGTTTTTGATCGCATGGGACCTCGGAAAGCGACCTTTAATGGCTGATTTTTTTTTTTAATTGGGGGACCGGTTGGGGAAGAAGGAAGGTCCTGATTTATTTGTCTTTCTTTACGCATTCCGTGCAGTTAAAGGCAAGTGTAAAACTACACTTTGTCTTTTTACGCACATAATCCTCGCGCGTGTTCTATTTTTTTGGCTCTTTTTTTTTTTTAATGGGTTATTTTAGTTCCAAAAATTTATTTTTGGGTTACAAAAGTCTTGGGTCCCCCATTTACTATGCTAGATACGCCGTTGGCCTCGAACCAATTTTTTTTTCATACAAAAACTATCTTTTCTTTGATTGTTAATTATTGTGTCTTGGAATTTGTTAATTAAACTAGTCCTTGGACATGTGCGTTGCACGTGTATTCCATTCTAATAAGTACAAATCTTCTATAACGATGTAAATAAATTTAGAATAAGCTGTAAGTTACACGAAATTTGAAGGTAAAAATGCAAGCCAAACTCATGGAAGGTGATTCTATTCAATCGATATTTATTGCTATTACAATGCACAATCTTATCATAAATTGCTATGGGTTGAAGTCGAAAGAAACAATAAATTTGACGGGAAATATTACAAGCCAAAAATGAGAAAGAATAATAGAAGCATGATATACCAAGTAAAGACTAACAGAAAATCTAAGACATTGGAATAGAATTACAAAAATGTTGTCTTCAACTTAAATCTTCGCCTTCAAACAATTAGTTGAATGCTAGAAAATAAAGATTCTCAAGAAAAAATAATTAGGAGGGAAAGAAATCTTACAACAGAAAGTAAGAGTTGTCGTAGTAGGACGAAAAATTAAGAGAAAACATAATCTAAAAGGAAGAAAACAAAATAAATGGAAAGATCACATAAATTCTCCATTGTCATCATGGAATTTCATATTCATCCGAGTATAAAACTTATACGGTGATATCTTAAAATAATAATAATATCAAAAATTACTACTCAACCATCTAAGCTAATTGAAGAAAGAAAGAGTACAAGTGTCACGACCCAATTCACGAGTCGTGGTGGCACCTACACTATCCCTTCGAGTAGGCGAACCACATTACTAATAACAAGTTAAATAAGCGGAAAATTTATTTAAGAATAAGTTATCAAGTTTTAAATACTTATTATAACAAGAAATGTCCGACAATCCCAAAAATCGGTCAAAGGGTACAAGAGTTTAACATAGGACGGAATAGAAGTCCGAAAATACCCGAAGGCTACATATTGTCCGTCGAATACAAAAACATTTAAATAGATAGAGGAGGTCTTTTCAAAACCACGGATGACGGGTAGCTCACCCCGAATAACTAAAGATGTCACCCTCACGTATCGCCCACGAGGTTTAGAACCGGAGCTCCGGATCGTACTCGCACTCAACAAAAGCGCAAAGAAGAGTAGTACGTACAACACTTGTACCCCAGAGGGCATCATAAAGCCACAATGATTAGATAACGATGAAGAAGTCAAAACCAACAAGTAGCAATACAAGAGCAAACAGTATGGTCACATATCAATACAAGTAAGGTGTAAAGGAATCATGAAATCAACCAAGACAAATATATAATTCACCAAATGACTACCAAATATATATTTTGGATTTTAAAAG
>NC_081346.1:7875574-7897909 GCF_029784015.1 Lycium ferocissimum | reverse complement strand
TGACATTATTCATTCTCTTTTGTAGGTGTCGAAAATGAAGAAAAGGAAGGAGACAATGAACACGTTGATCTTACTTGAGAAGATCTTTTATGAAGCTTGTACATGTTCTAACAATCTTTTTTGCTATCGAACATGTTGAAACTTATCCTAAATCTTGAAATGTAAAACTTAACTATGCATTTTGGGTTGAACATTTTGCTTGTACGGGTATGTTGGATTAGGAATGTTGGATATATATTTTGGACTATGAATTAATGTTGGACATTTTGGATTATGATGAATGTTGGATATTTTGGATTATGAAAAATTGTGCTTTCTGATTTATTGAATTTGTAATGTGTGTATATATATATATATATATAACCAGGGCCTTGTTTCGGATACCGTTGCAATAGGTCATGAGAACCGTTGCAATAGGATTTTCCAAAAATAATTGCACGGGATTTTCGTACCAAAAAAGGCCGTTGCAATAGACAAAAACCGTTGCAATAAATAAAAAGTATGTTGCAATAACCTCTACAAAACGTTGTAATAGCCTCAAAAGTCGTTGCTTAAAAGTCATGGGGACGATTTGGAAACCGTTCCAACTAACACACAAAACTCGTTGCATCGAAAGCGAGCAACCGTTCTCGTAGATATGGCTATAGCAACGTGTTTACCAACCGTTACTGAAACCGTTGCCATAGATGTATGGGCACGCGAGCAGATGGAACGCGCATTTAAACCGTCTTGCTATAAATCTCTTGCAACGGTTCATCTATCTATAGCAACGGTTTTCTCGGCGTTGCCATAAGACTATTTTCCAGTAGTGATGGATTTCATGCCTATGACTTTCCATTTAATTAATTAATTTATCATTTCTTTGAAGTGAATTTATTGTTTAGTGTAGTACAAAAATATTATAAAAGTGGCATTTAAATGAGGGTTAAAAGAGTGTTCAATCTTTGAGAGACATTTTGATAATTCAACTTCACACTTAGGGTCTTCTCACTTTTTGTATAATATGACAATATGATGTTCTTCTTTAGCGTCACCATCTCCAATAGTTTCCAACAAGACATACAAGAAGAAGAAAAAGATCTCCGCTCTTTGAATTCGTTTTACAACTGCGGTGTTCGGTTGTGGGGACTGTGATATATAATGATAACCTAATATTTCCATCAAATTAGGATTCTTTCCCTGTTAGGGGTAGTAGGTTTAATTTTGCATTTTTAATGGTTTGTGGGAGGTTAAAATTTTTGTTATTACAATCAAGAACAATTATGACTTAACATCTACTACAAAGAGCCAGTTTTGCCTACCGTTAACTCACTAATCAGAACTGATAATATATCCCACCTAGGAAATGACTGCATAGCTATTGCGTTCAAATGTCCCATTTTTCTCCGCCTTTCTCAGCTTGATGACCCTTGAAAGATACCAAAATAGGTGAGAAAGAATTATAGAGTGGGAGTGAGAAAATGAGATTATGGCATAAAGCATCCAACAACCATTAGGTGTGGCATCATCATGAGCTAAAATTCCCTCTCTTTTAATACTCCAAGTTCGCTCTTTTAGAAGAGAAAAAACATAAAGATCCATAAACATCAAGATATACTATACTAAGGATGTCTCAGAAAAGAATATCTTTTGATCGAAAAGATTACTCCGATCAATGCCAAATCTTAGTTCCTCTAGCAAAGTTTATTTTTTTCGCAGTCGTCTTGCCTTCTATCTTGCCTCATGCAGGTACTGTACAATTTTATAAATATGAAATTGTATATTGTAGGTTGTAGCCCCTTTCCTTTTGTTACCTGGCAATCAATTACATATTTTTGTCTTCCTTTTGGACTTTCAGATGCATTTGATCCATTGGATCCATTTGGGAACATCACAATTAAATGGGACGTCATGTCTTGGACACCAGATGGCTACGTGGTAAGTATCTTCATAAAACATTGAATGGAACGAAGGATTATACGAGTAATGAAAATATGCAACATTTGTCTAGGCTGTTGTAACGATGAATAATTTCCAAATGTATCGGCATATTATGAGCCCTGGATGGACTTTAGGATGGAACTGGCCAAAGAAAGAAGTGATATGGTCCTTAGTGGGAGCACAAACAACAGAGCAAGGTGATTGTTCCAAGTTTCAAGGAAATGTACCACACTGCTGCAAGAAGGACCCTATACTTGTTGACTTGCTTCCTGGAGTTCCCTATAAACAACAGTTCAGCAACTGCTGCAAAGGTGGGGTCCTCGCGTCTTGGGGTGAAGATCCTTCAGAGTCGGTATCTGCCTTTCAGATTAGTGTTGGACTTGCTGGAACATCAAACAAGACAGTAAAACTACCCAAGAATTTCAGTTTGCTTGGTCCAGGACCAGGCTACAGTTGTGGCCCTGCAAAGATAGTGCCGTCCACGGTTTTCCTCACTGATGATCATAGGCGAAAAACTCAAGCATTGAGTATGTTTCCCATTTATTTTTTTCCCTGTGTTTTCGGCATTTCAATATGCAATCAGGTTGATGTAAAAATTACTTGCAGTGACCTGGAACGTGACATGCACCTATTCTCAGTTTCTTTCATCCAAGTACCCGAGTTGTTGTGTTTCTTTCTCAACTTTCTACAATGACACGATCACTCCTTGCCCATCCTGTGCTTGTGGTTGCAGTCATAAACACAATTGCATCATGTAGGTATCCTTTGCATACGTCGAGCTTTCCCGTTAACATTTGGTAATTAGTCTACTGGGATTTTGATGATGCAGGGGAGACTCGGAAAAATTGAAAAGGAAGGGAATAAACACTCCAAAAAAGGATAATGAACCACTGCTACAATGCACGCACCACATGTGCCCAATAAGAGTGCATTGGCATGTTAAGATCAATTACAAGGATTATTGGAGAGTCAAGATTGCTATCACTAACTTCAACTACAGATTGAACCATACACAGTGGACACTGGTAGCACAACATCCTAATCTCAACAATGTCACTCAAGTTTTCAGCTTCAACTACAAGCCTCTCGTCCCTTACCAATCCATTAGTGAGTGCATATGAATATCAACTTTTAGTTTTTTTTTTCTCTAACTTAACTTCATGCTGGAAAAAAATTGAACTCAACTTAACAATCATTTCTTGATACACAGATGACACTGGCATGTTCTATGGTATGAAGTTTTACAATGATCTCTTGATGGAAGCTGGACCTTCGGGGAATGTTCAATCTGAGGTGCTTATGCAAAAAGATAAGAACACATTTACACTGAAATCAGGATGGGGATTTCCTCGGAGAGTCTACTTTAATGGAGATGAATGCAAACTTCCCCCTCCGGATTCATACCCAAAATTGCCCAACTCTGCTGAAAAAATATCATTTTCATTTCCAAGAACTGCAATTTGCACGATTTTGATGATTTTCCTCATCTGGTAACGGAAAAAATAACTCAGCAACAACATATTTTACTGGCGCTTCTCATAACATTTAGATTGTGTTCCATCATCAAGAGCTTGTTCCGGTTGTTTTAAATCGCGTGCATGTGGATAGGATAGTGAAATTGAACCTTGTTCATTTTATTGTATGTATATCCGGAGATAACAATTGTCTTATGTACAAGATTCTTGCTTTCTGCCACTTCCAAATTATGAAGCTTTCTAAACATCATTCAATAGTGTACATCAAAATTCTCAAAATGTAGGGCACAAAGCATTATCAAAAGGGGTTACAATGTGTTTAAAGATATACAATGTTTATGTGTAAACTCAAGCAATCGAACCGAAACACGCTAAGTCAGTGGTTACATCTACAAAATCACAAGTAAACCTTCACATATGCGAACCTAGGGGTGAAGTTGCAGAAGTGATGCTTTTAAATTTACTGCAGACATAATGTTGATATAGACAAGGTAGGAAAACCTCTTCATTGGAAGCAATGAAAATCCTCAATTATATTTCTTTCTTATAATTTTAAAAGTCATGTGAACATAGTAGAATAAGAGATATCAAAATTGCGGCCAAAAAGTGAGGTAGAGTAAGCGCACTGTGGGCACTAGCATTTGGTAGGTAGGGATAGACATCCGCAGGTGGCATAACACAATTGTCACCATTAAAGTAAATCTTTCGAGGGAAAGCCCATCCTTCGTCAAAGGTGAACGTCGATTTATCCTTCTGAAGTATGACCTCTGATTGCACATTTCCAGAAGGTCCACTCTGCATTAGCAGATCATTGTAATATTTGATTCCCCAAAACATAGCAGTATCATCTGTAAAAGATCAATTTTAAAAGATGAGACCAGCTGAAATAAACGAAAAGTT
Source organism: Lycium ferocissimum (assembly GCF_029784015.1). Lineage (NCBI taxonomy): Eukaryota > Viridiplantae > Streptophyta > Magnoliopsida > Solanales > Solanaceae > Lycium > Lycium ferocissimum. The sequence goes on along the minus strand of NC_081346.1, from coordinate 7,893,614 downwards.
GTATTTCAATGTCAAGGGCAAAGACTACTCACTAATGGAACCATAGGGGACCAGTGGCTTATAATTAAAGCTGAATATCTGGGTGAGATTGTCAAAGTTGGGGTGCTGAACAACAAGATTCCACTGGGAATAATTCATTCTGTAGTTAAAATTTGTTATTGTGATTTTTACCCTCCAGTAAGCTTTATAGTTGGTCTTAACATGCCAATGAACCCTAATGGGACACATATGAGGAGTACATTGGACCAGAGGTCTGAAATCATTCTTTCCAGAACTTACACGTGTTGAAGCTAAATAAGGGGAGTCCGGTCTGTCAGAGAGCATAAAAAAATATCAAATGAATATTAAGAACTTCTGGAAATTTAAAAAAAAAGAAGGGGAGAATTTGAGATTAAAGATAATGATTGCTTACTCTACGCATGTTCCCGGTCGAGTTATGTCATTTTGGCAACCACATGCGCAAGTCGGACAGTTTATAATTGTCTTGTTGTAGAAAGAGGATAGTGAGACACAACAAGTGGGTGTCTTCTGAGCTAGGAACTGTGAATAGGTGCAAGTAACATTCCATGTCACTGCAAGGAAAAAGATAGAATTAACATGATTATATCTTTTACTAGTACAGACTTGGCAATTTTCATGCTCAAAGAGAATATCTTGAGAAAGTAAAGGAAGATAGTAGAAATAACATTACTTAATTTATAATGAAAAACATTCAACAACCGAGAGAAACTATTATTGCATACTCATAGCTTTATAACCCACTGTAACTTACTCAAAGCTTGAGTGAACCTCCTTCCATCTGGTGTTGGAAACTTGGTTGGTTTCCCCTTCGTTGCAGGCCCACAAGTATATCCAGGCCCCGGTGCCTTGAGGGTGAAGTTTTTTGGCAACCTCACGGTTTTGTTACTTGTTCCTGCTTGACCGACAGTCAGCTGGAATGCACTAACAGCTTTCTCCGTGTCTTGAACCCACGAGCTAATTACTCCACCTTTGCAACAATTTGCAATTTGCTGGTTATACGGAGTTCCTGGCAGCAAGTCGACAATGGTTGGATCCCTTTTGCAGCAATGAGGGATGTTCACTTTGAATCTTGAACAGTCTCCTTGCTCTGTGGCTTGACCTCCAACTGCACCCCAGATTACTTCTTTTTTGGCCCATGTCCAACCCAATTTCCACCCCGGTGCTTGAATATGACGATACTTTTGGAAGTTATATATTGTAACAGCAGCCTGCTTAATGCAAAGGAAAAAACATTTTTTGGGTCAAATACAATTGTGATAAATTTCATTATAAGCTATGATTGGTATTTTAAGTGACAAGTGATGCTCCTAAGAAAAAAAACTGAACTTCCATGTTTGCACTAATTCAAATAGATAAGAAAATAATGCAAACTCAAAGTAAACTTATTAAAAAACAATCATTTCCAGCTTATTCTTATGGTTCCCGGAACCTTTGATAAATTTCAAAATGCTTAGATTGGAGAGATTATATAAGGGGCCTTTGTACTCTGTAAAAAGAGCTACAACAAGAACAGAATTAAATACTTGAACCACCATGAGGTTAGCTTGTTTCATTTTGTAGAAAGCGTGGTAAGAGGGGACCTTCAAAATAGGTGTGTCCTATCATGTTTCAGGGGGCAAAGTACATCTATTTATGTTTCTTTTCTTTTTTTGTTGAGTGAGGGATCAAAGTGAGAGTCCTTGAGTGTTGGTTTGCAAATCCAATTAGCTTGGAAATCAGACAATGATACATCTGAAATCATGTTTCTTCTACATAGAATCATATCTGCCCTTGCTGAGAGATCTTGAAGAACATGTCATTAGTAAAATAAAAGCAAATGCACTCACAGTATATCCATCTGGAGTCCACGATATAACATCCCACTTGATGGTAATATTTCCATTGGGATCGAGTGCATCATAAGCGTCTGCAACAATATCCAGCAAATAGTAAACTTCTTTATTCGAGCTCAAGACAAATAGTATAATTAGCGGTTTAATTTCTATTGTTTCTCAAGAGTTTATTCCGTATCCCAAAGTTTGGTCTTCAGAGAGACAAGTTAAATTATTAGAACTCATCCTCAACAGGAAGTAATCTGAATTAACTCATCAACCTGGCCAACAAAAACTGTATAAAGCCACTGTATAAGATTGTACATTTTTATGTCCCGAACATCATAAATGTAAAAGTCAGCTGAGGTAAATTTAATATTACAAATCTAAGATTATGTAGGTGAATCTAATGTCACCAATGTGAACTAACTCATCAATAATCAACAAAATTTCAGTAAAGCCACAGTTTAACGAATGTGCATAAGATTGCTAGAATATCAATGTTTGAATCATTATAAATGCCAATGGTTGATTTAACATTACTTGTAACAAAATATCTTTTGGTTCTAAATCAACTACCTGAAGTTTGACCATCAAATTTAGACTGAGATCAGTTTTTCAGGAACCATCTTACATAGTACCTTTGCCTGAGAGTGCACAAATTAGTACCTTTCCATTTTGGTCTGTCCTAACAAAAGTGTCTCTTTCTATATTTAATAAGTTTTTCAATTCTAACATCCTACGTGGCAAGGTTAAGACCACAAGATTTAAAGTACTACACATATCTTTAATTTAAGTCCACTAGATTCAAAAGTCTCCCGTTATTTCTTAAACTCCGTGTCCAGTCAAACTAAGATACTTAAATTGGGACGGAGGGAATACCATTCATTTTTTAAAGCCATAAATGAAGAGAAGAGTATCTTAGATTACTACTATTCTGCATTTCTGCTCTTTCTGTCACAAAAAAGGTCATGAAATAGAATTCTTTTCTGCCTGAAGAAACAACCCAGGGATAAAAAGCAAAACACGACAAACTTAAAAGAAATTAAAACAAGGAATAAGTCAAAAAACAGAGAGAGAGAACCTCAACTAAAACAATGGGTGAATGTCGATGAATAATATTAAAAAGATAAAAGAAATAAAAAATAAAGCGTTTTGTAAGATGGTCAACGAAATGCTCTAGAGTCTTCCACTGTACCGCAGAGTAACCTAAGCTGAGCATGCACAACAACGTGCAGGGCATTCTTATTCCATCAATAAACAAACTCGAATATATTGATTGTCTGACGTAAAAAAAAAAAATCGAATATCCAAACTATCTTTGACCAAAAGTTAATCAAACCAACTCCACGAATGCCAAATAAAAGAAATTACTTTTATGTCGACCCACAAGAACAAAAGGGGAAAAAAAAAAAACATTTTTTCAAGATTATCATAATCCCTTTATGTGTAATCTTGACTCTCTTCTTTTCCGTTACAGTGAAACAGGTCCAGGAATTTACATTAGCAATGTTACATGTTGAAGATAACCCAAGATATAAACATGCTGACAGAAGTGAATGATAAGAACAAACAATTTTTTTTTTTTAATGGAATACTTAAATGGTATATGATGACAGAGGGAAAAAACACATTGGACACTCACCTGTAGACGTAAAGCATATAAGAGAAAACAAGGAAGTCATCAGAATAGCTAAACTGCTAAATTTAGTGATTGATCTTGAGCTGGAACTGAGACAAAGGCAGACCTCCATTCTTGAGGCAAAAAAAAAAAAGACTTAGTGGTCAGTGGATAGTTTGTGGATTTTTAACTTGAGAAGAGTGACAAATGCTATTTTGTGTTTGGGGAATGCTGGTTGGCAGAATAGCAATGAGAAAGAAGAGCATTTAAGCGTTGGGGTTGGGGGTTTGCCCCCCGGGGCGAGGCGCGGGGGGGGGGGGGGAATTAGAAAGTGTAGTGGCATGGAGTTAGCCTTTTGTGATGTTCAAATCGAGAGGGTGCCAAAAAAAAATATATTAAAAAGAAAACTATGGAAAGGGGCAAAATAGACTTTATAGAGCCAACTGTCATAAGTTAAGCTAATTACTTCCTAGTTCCTCCGACTAAAGAAGAGTATCCATTTAGCCATTTACACACTCCTTAAAAAAATAGTACTGTAACTTCTAAATAAAAATAGATAATTTGACTAAACTATCCCTAATTAAATAGGCATTAGAATTTGATCACTTAACACTTAGGGTATGTTTGGAAAACCACATGGTAATTAGAATTGGTGTAATTACTAGGGTAGTAATCACACATCCCTGTAATGACACCATTAGTTTAATTTAAAATAAAATTTAATTATAAAAAGTGTAAAATTTATATTTAAAAGATATGTGCCTTTATAAATGATATTAAATTAGTTTTTAATAACATGTTGTTTCTTAAAAATATATTAATTAATAATCATATATTTGTAACTAATATTGTAAAAAATAATTGATATATATTTTTTAGATTAATAATATTTTTATTTTAATTAATTATAAACTTAAAAGCAGACTTTTTTGTGAGAACATCATGGATTGGATGTTTGAGAATTTTTTTTTATAAATATAATGCCATAACATTATTCAAATGTTTAACCAAAAAAAATCTAGCAACTGTAAGTGAAAAATAGACAACATGCAATGTGAAATAACAAGTCAATAGTATTAAAACAAATAAATTAAAATTCAAAAATATAACCTAAATTCAAAAACCAAAAGAAAAAGTTTTAACAAAATACTCTTATGTCAAATCTCAACATTACATAAGTAATTAGTTCAGGATGAAATATGGACTCCCCCATTTATGTTGTCTATTTTGTACATGAACAATCATAAACACAATACGTGGAGGTCATCTAATATATGAACAATGCAGAATATTTACATATCACATAAACGCAAGGCATGTATCTTGCATTTAAAATTTAGTTTTTAATCATCTTTTAATAAAATGTTTAGTTTTTAATCATCTTTTAATAAACTATGTATTCTTATATTAAATTGTCACTGCTATAATTAAATTATAGTATGATTTACTGTAAAAATAGGTATGCTGAGAACAATATTCCTCTAGCAAAATGCAAGATATTTTAGGCAGATAGTAAATTTGTAACTAGCTTATAATAACATGAATGAAATTTACATTTTGAATAAATAATACTTCGTGGAATATGATTGGCCATTCTATGTTCATATAATTAGGATTAATGAGCGTGCAAAGTGATTTCAATTAGTTTTTAGGCAGCCTAAAAGTGGATAATTAAGCTGATGTGTTGAAATCTTCAGGGGCGAATTGCCCTTCTCTTGGGGTGATCTTTAAATTTTGCCCCTCATATTTGAAATCTTTAAATTTTGTCTTTCGGCTAAAACTCATGGGTTCCAGGTTCGAACCCCCACTCAGTCAAAATTTTAAAAAAAATTCACAAGGCACAGTTTAAATTTCGCTATGGCCCCACCGGCATACACTTGTTAAGGAATTACCAAAGTTATCACCAAAGATACTTATGCCAAGTCCGCCCATAAGGCATGAGTATGTCGGGTCCCCAGATAACTTTGCAATTCCTTAACAAGTGTATGTATCCCAGCATACGCGCGACCCAAACCTTGCCTTACAATTTTTTTTTAATTTATGCTTGAACGGGAGTCCGAACCCAGAACCTCATGATTTCTGCGTGAACGCTCAGGGTTGCAATGCGAAAGGTAAAAATTAAAAACCAAAGAATATAGATAATTTAAAGCCACAATATAGAAAATTTAAAGACCACCCCAAATGAAGGGCAATCCGCGCAAAAAAATGGAATCTTCATTCCTTCTCGTTTCGTTCTTGATACGTACTTTTGACTTAGAATGTTCATTCACAGGTCCTCGCGGCTCTTTGGGGCTTAGAAAGGCAAACCAATTGAATGTCACTTCATTAAGAAATAGTAGGTTTAGAAAATATTATTGAGGTTGTCAATTTCGTTTCTTTATAGGGAATTCCGATCAAATGCAAGGCAAGACACAGACTTTATCTTTCCCAGATAGTATTTGTGAATAGTAATTGAAAATTGTATGTATCTAGAAACGTCTAATACGTGGTTACATCATATATATAATGTTTTGACATTCCAAAAAAAGGACGAGAAAATTAGAATAAGAATTGGCTTCTCAACAAACTATATGGTATTTTTTGTTGTTAAGGGTAATGTAAGGGTAAAATGGGCATTTAAAAAAGTTAATTAGGATAAAAGGGAAAGAATGTCTATTGTTCAAAGTTGAGGGGGGAGTTTGATGTTCAAAGAATCTTATTTGCCTTAGAACTTTATTTAAGCTTGTTGAAGAAAAGAAATGGCTAAAAATAAATTTTTATTTTTATTTGCGCACTTTAGCATATTAAGAGAAAGATCAAAAAAAAAAAAAAAAAACTTGTTTTATGCTTAAAATTAGTTATTCCTTTCCAAATCATTTTCCAAGCATATTGAGACTTTACACTACTTAATATGAGTATTATGGTAAAATATATACTTCATTTATTAATTCTTAAAAGGAGTATGAAGTCAAAATTAGATAAGTACAGAATGGGTCAATTAAAAAGTATAAATGTCCTAAGTAAAAATTTAATTATGTTTATTGCTGGAGATATGCCGTGAAAGTTGGCAGAGGAAAATTCTCCAAATCGTGAATAGGAGTAGAAAATTGTACCACGTCTTCAAAAACTATTTTTTCATTTACTAAAAGAATTTATAAGGTTTCCTTTTACGGTTTATTATTTTCTTGGTAATTTCGTATATTCATCTTCTTCTTTTTGAGGGGGAGGGTGGTTTAAAACCCCTTGTGGAATAAAGCATAAGAGGAAGAGGATGGATGTAGAGACTTCAGACTAGAGAGGAATGAAACATGGATTCCCCCATTTATGTTGTCTTTTTTCTACATGAAACAATCATAAACACAATATGTGGAGGCCATCTAATATATGAACAATGCATAATATTTACATCAATCAAATAAACGCAAGGCATATATATATGTCTTGCATTTAAAGTTTTGTTATTTAATCATTGTTGAGTATAATATGTATTCTTACATTAATTTGTAACTGCTATAATTAAATTATATGATTTACCGTAAACATCAAGTACAATAAGTATGCTTAGAACAATATCCCTCTAGCAAATTGCAAGATATTTTAGGCTGAGAGTAGTAAATTTGTGACTAGCTTATCATATTATGAATGAAACTAGTGAATGTATCCGCGTTTAGTGCGGTTACGAAGACATTAGTAAATTTCTTTTCTAAATTAATCGAGATAAAAATTTCATGTATATGCGTAAAATTAATAATTATAAATTTTGTTGAGACTGCTATTTGTAAATTTTTTTATACAATAATAAGAACAATTTTATACGAGATCCTCACTTTAAATATATGTCTACGGTTTTCTTGATAAAAAAAAATTATATGGTTTTAACACTTAGTAATTAATTTAGCTTATATAATAGGGTACCTGTATATACGTCAAGGGAAGAACAAAAAAACATAAAAGAAATAAATTACAACAGGATTTCTCTCCAATGAATTACACTTTGTTATGTACTTTTCACTCTTTTTCTTTTTTTATCATCTTTTTCCTCGTGCTTATTTTTCTTTCCTCATCTTATTCCAAAACAAAGCCACATTACTTCCCCTCCACCTTGTAGTTTTTTTTTTTTTTTTTTTTCTTATTCGCCTTTTCCTCCTGATTTCCTACTGTACATTACCTCAAGTTCTGAAAGTGAAGGCAAAATGGTGTCCACATAGAAATCAACCTTTCGCAGAAAAAATAGTAAAACCTTTAACAAAAATTGAAGAAACCAAGTCAGATATCTCAATAAACTGAAGTGACTATAAATGAAGTATTATTTGCTTTGAACCTATAGAAAACACAAGAAAATGCAACAACGAATTAGATTATACCATAAAGTCGTAGATCAAGTGACAATACAGACACATGCTACCAGCGAAGCTTTTTCACAAGGTTAGTGGCGTAGGAAAAAATTGGCACAAATGGCTATACCGTGATAAAACGCAATCATCTAAAACATTAAAACATAAAAGCATTCGTTAATTCAAATGTCTTTTTATTAAGAGGGGTCTGGAATATAAAAGGTTGTCAAAACAGCTGATTATTAAAGTCTCCCTCTGTTTGCATTCTAGAATTTTTAGAAGTATTTTGTTAATAGCACAAAAATAGGAGAAAGGTCAAAAAATTTAGAAAAAAGATAAATAGGAATAGTGGTCATAGAGAGGTGTTACATTATCTTGTCTATACCTAGCTTTATGTTATATATTGATGATTTACATTTTGGATGGGTATACTTCGCATTTTTTATGTGCGAAGTGCCCTTCAAATGCACTGGTCTTTAATTTTTGTCCCTTTCGCCTAATACCATGAGGTTTGGGGTTCGAACCCCGACTCAGTAAAAAAAATGACAATTTCACAAGGCAGAGTTTTGTAGTAAAGTTAGGCCAGTTCGGGCTAAAGTTAGGCCTTAAGACCGAATTTTGCCTTCAGGTATAAGACAAAAATATGCCTTAGCATGCATGAAGGCAAAACTCTACCTTAAGGTAGAGTTTGACTTAACTCTGCCTGAGGCGGAGTTTTGCACTCGCAAATTCAAACTCTACCTTGAGAATTTTTTTTTTTTAGTTTTGACTGAGCGGGGATTAGAACCCGTAACCAAAGAGTTCTAACGAAGGACAAAAATTAAAGACCACTAATTTAATGGACAAAAATTAAAGACCACCCTAAAATAAGGGCATTCCTGCGAATTGCCCTATACTTCGTGGAATGTGACTGGCCATGGGCAATTTGCAAGATTGCCCTTCGCTGGGGGTGGTCTTTAATTTTTGCCCCTCAAATTGGTGGTCTTTAATTTTTGCCCTTCGCTAAAAATTCCTTGGTTTGGGGTTCGAACCCCCGCTCAGTCAAAAAATTTTAAAAAAAATTCGCAAGATAGAGTTTGGATTGCATGGGCAGAGTTTTGTTAAGGCAGAATTTTGAAGGCAAAACTCTGTCTTGCGAATTCAAACATCTGCCTTGAGAAAATTCCTTCTTTTTTTTACTGAGCTGGAATTCGAACTCAAAACCTCAGTATATTAGGCGAAGAACAAAAATTAAAGACCAACAATTTGAATGACAAAAATTAAAGACCACCCCAAATGAAGGGTAATCCGCTCAAAAAAAAGATTATCAATTGCACCTTAATCGTCAGATTAAGACTTCATTATCATACTCGCTCAATACACGGCTGGTTAAGGGAGATCATTACCTTATAATTATATAGAGTTTAGTACCTTAGCACATCTTTCTTCTATTAGATAAAACTTGTGAACTCCGCGCTTCACGCAGTTATCTAAAAACATAAAATTCGTCAAACAATCTTGTTCTAAATTTGAGGAAGTCAGAAAGAATATTTGAACTTCTAAAATGTATATTGAAAAGAAACTGAATTGGTTAATACTATATATTCAGTACGAAGTAGTTAGGCTTGGCAAAGGGAAATATGAGCAATTCAACGAAGGGTGTGATTAATATGAATCGTTCACATTAGATTTTTAAAGCACTTAAATGCATGTAGATGGTGATTTATAGCTCTTTCAATCGACAAAAAAAAAAAAAAAAAATGCACGTAAAAGGGTGATGCATTTTCCTTCTGCATTTACATATCTTAAATCTCTTTAAATGCACCTCCTCTCATGATATACTATAAACAGAGGCCCAAAAAAACAGTCAGCCTTTGTTCAACTGTTTCTCCATCACAATTATTTTCAAAGCCAATTACAAATTGCGAAGTAACTTAAATGTGTCAAATAAGTAGCTTAAATTAGATGTAAAGTCGAGGATTGCCCCGTCATAGTTTGTATAAGCCCACCAACACCGAGTCCCTCCATACCGTATTTAGGCACACGTTTCCTTTTTATAAACTTCCAAGCATGATAGGCAAGGGAGGGACAACTTTACTAATTATCAAGTGATGCCATTAAAGCTTTTAAAGTCCACCAATCCATTAAGATACATTGCAGATCCTTGTCCTGAAAAGAACACTGAGGTTGAGAAGAGATCTCCCCAAAAAAAAAAAAAAAAAAAAAGTTTAATCCCTACATGTAAATAAGTGAGATAAAAACTGATAAGTAGCAACTATTATAATCAGAGTAATCCGTTAAAATAATGGGTAGAAAAGAAAGCTCGTGAGATAATCACTCGCAAATAAATTTGTTATTTATTAAGGTCTTAACCTCAGAAGCAAAGCTGGTTACTGTATTACACAACTCTTTTAAAGAGGGGAGATAATCATGAAAATCAGATAACAGAATAAGAAGTTAATAATGCAGAACTCCTGAGAATTTCAGAATTCTGTCTGCTCCTGTAACTTAAATTAAAACTTAACATCCAAGAATGTAACACTGTAAACAGCATTCAAGAAAAAAAACAAAAAAAAAACAAAAAAAAAACAAAATAAGTTTCCATGCATAAAACACAGGCATGAAAGAGCAGGAGACGTGTTCTTAGAGGAGAGTTGTGCCTTGTATACAGTGCCAAAACCGCCTTGCCATATTTTTTTTAGTTTGATGGAAGTTGTTGATTGCTAATTCTGGTTCACTAGATGCAAAATTCTTTGTGCACGCCAAGAACACAAAGTAAGACATCAAATCTTCCTATCAGAGTTAGAACCAGAACTTGTATGTGGCTTCCCAAAAAAACAGACGAATGGAATTCGCCATTCTCTAAAGAGTGTGATCACTAATGAAATTTCATGCTACTCAGTATAGTCAACTTGTTTATCATAATAAATAAAACAACTGCAATATGCCTGAATAATTGTTTGATAGATAAGTACAAAACACACTTGACTAACTGCCTCTGTCCTTAACCAAATCAAACATATTTGACCAAGCCATAGCAGGTATACTCTGAACTCTATTATCGAACCTTACATTGAACCTGCCAATTTATTATCTTTGGTGTCTTCCATATCTCAGGAGAGACATATTTTAACTACAATTTATTTGAGAACTTACAGAGGACAATTTATTTTTTATAACTACACAGAGGAGGTAATAATGTGGAAGCAAAGATATATTATATTGTAAGTTGAGGAAAACATACTGATCTAAAGAGAAATTCAACTTTGAAGAAGTTGTTCATTTCTGCTCTACTGCATAAACTATATATAAATTACCCAACCGAATAAACATGAAAAAAAAAAAGAAAAAAAAAAGCTACAACTGTAACTTTAAAAAACAGGGATTTAAAAAAAAAAATGAGAGATCGTTAATGCAAACTAAATTAAAATACTGAAAAGAATGTAACTTGATACCAGGAACGTGTAGGGATGAAATGAACAAAAGAAGTAAATAGACGACATGGGGGGCCAAGACAGGACGAAGTAAGATTTCATACAAACATATTACTCTTAAGCGCATCTTTCAGTTTAATAGGTTCAAATATAAATAAACCAATAGGCGTTTCAAGAGTGATTGCTATAGGCCCTTCTTAGGACATGCTTGTATTAGATGTAATTAGTATGATTATTTAGCTTTTCCTTCGTTTTTCTAAACAGTCCAACAGCAAAATAATACCACACCAAAAGAAGAAGAATATATATAGTTCCTTAATTGTAAATAAGACTGTTCCAATAATCATCCAAAGAATCATGATTTGAAACTAAGTATTTAATGACTTGCTTTAAGATGGTCGAAACCAAGATTATGCCAGGACAAACTGCTAATAATGTGTGTGTTGGGGTTGGGAGAGGGGGGGGGGGGGTTAAGACAATAACATAATACTGGGAGAATAATATAATATACTCATGAAAAGTTTTTAAAAAGAAACATTTAGTTGTTGATCTGAAAAGGTCTATGTTACATGTTGCAAATATATCCAAAGACGGAAAGGTGGTAAAGATTACTCTGAAAGAATTACAGACCTGTATCTTTTGAGTAAACAGCACCATTTGGTTATCCCTTCATTTTCCCAAACAATCTAACTGCAAAATAATTCCAAACCAAAAGAATGAGAATATATAAGTTACTTAAATTATCTTTTGGCATAGCCGGTTGAGATCTCTTTTTGGTAGTTGGACATCCAGTTAAAAACACTTGGATTTCATGATAGAAGAACACAGCTGCTAGTAACACTATATATAACCAATCAAAAAAATAGTTTCCGGAGCTTGCTGTGGGAAATTGAGAGGAGAATGTCGAGTCATATTCTCTTCTTCCACCCATATGCACAATTTGTGAACCCTGCCAGAAGAGATATAGATGTCCAGAGAAGCGATATATAATAGAGATAATGCGAAAAGCAGAACTCAAATCATCAGCAATACCCCTTGTTGAAACATCAAAGGTTTTCAATAAAATATTGCAGATTCTTTCTGCTTCCTGAATAATATGGCTTTTGGGGATTTGATCATTAGAAAGGTCGAACATATTTACAGAGAGTTCTTAAATTGTTGAACTTCTGCAATAAAGTTAACCGTATGTTTGCGTCTCTTTTTTTGCGGGAAGACTCTGTTCACCAGAATTTGATCTACAGGGAAAAACCAGAATTCAAAAGCGATAACCTTGAGAATCGAGTCTCTTGAAAGTAATCGAAAGAAGTCTGAGGAAATTTACAAGGAAATAGTGGACGCGACAGAAGTAAAAGGAATTGGTTGTGATAGGAAAAGTCGCATACCTGGGGCAATTGGAGGAATTTTTGTGCGTCTGACTGCAAATAGACCTTTGGAATGCCCCTTCCAACTAATAGAATCTGCTTTGATGCAATCCAAAGCTATGTTGCTTAGCAGCTGAAGCAAAAGACATACTCGTTCTACTTCCCAATCATTTACATTCCTTCTAAGAAAGAGATTCCAGCCTGGTGTTGAAAAGAGATTCCAACCTTGAGTCGAATAAAATTCTGCAACTGCTACATTGTGCTGAGTTGATATTCTATAAATATCCGAGAATTAATCTTTCGGAGGAGTGTGGCCCAACCATGCATCTTCCCAAAACTTTATTTTCCTTCCATTACTAAATGTCTATAATACTAGGAGAACATCAGCCTTGTTGATTAGAAGGGACATCGAGTAATCTTACATAGCAAGAAACACGACCTATGTTTTCTAAAGAGTTACCAAATACAGATAATACTATGTAAATCATCAGTTCCCTCTTCCAAAGTACTGATTTTGCAGATACAACATCTTTTATGTACCTCCAAACGAACAAAGAATTCTTTGGTGGAACTCTGCTTTCGTAATAAGAATAATTTGACCTTGCCCATTTACAAATCTTACCCAAAGGTGAAGCACCATAAGGGGCATAAGGGAGAGGAAATATTGCATCAGAGTAGTAAATTAACAATTCTAATTGACGGCATAGAGGAGAAAGTTAGTGCACAAGATAAGCTCCGTGGGCATCATTACACAGTAGCAAGAATAGACACATTCAGAATTTATAGTTCTAAGCCAATTCATGAGATACAAAAATATAAATTCATTCATGAGTTACAAATTTAAAAAGCAATAAAACATAAAGGAGCGGGCATTGCTGTTAGCCAAAAATTTTTTATTTCTACTGTTGTCAAGACATATCAAAACAAGGAGGAAAAACTTTCAGCAGACCACTGGAAAATCTCTCTCAAAATCAACCAACACAGAAGCGATTAAAATGCTCGGCGGGCCATTTTCTTAGGCTTCTTCACAAAACTTAGGCGGATTTTCTTTAGCTTTGTCCTCTTTCTAGCCATTTTCTCAGGCAATGTCAACCGCTTCTTCTCCTTCTTCACAGCAGTAGGTTTCTTCTTTGCAAATCTAGGATGGACCATATAGGCCTTTGGCTCAACTGCCAACCCATTGCTCTCGGCTTCCTTATAAAGTGCATTTGCTTTGTCAACACGATTATGAGCAACCAGCCTTCCCATCAACAAGTCGTATGTCTTTAACCCCGGCTTGCAACCATCTTCTTTCATCTTAGCAAAGACACTCAAAGCATGATCGATTCTTTCAATCCCACATAATATTTTCAAAAACTCATAATATGCCTTCTTATCAAGCGCATCCCCAAATCCAGCTGATTTCATCCTATCGATCATTTCATCACCCTCTCCAACTCTAGCAGCCTGGTACAAGCTCCTAATAAGAGTGAGAAATGTCGTCTCATCGGGATTACAACCCCACTCCCCCATCCTATAAAACAGATTCAAAGCATCCTCCGTTTTCCTGATCTTACATAAGTTAGTAATCAAAACATTAAACGTTTCCACATCTCTTGGAACACCCTTCTCCTCCATTTCTAGCAACACATTCTCCGCCTCGTTTTGAAGCCGGAAAGGATCCTTCTTCCTACACAACTTGCAAACACAATCAAGAATAGCATTATACGCAGACGTCCCAATCTCAAACCCACCTCTATACATCTCCCCAGCTAACCGCTGTGCCTCGTCAAGTTTCCCATCAATACACCAACCCCTAATCAACATATCACATATATATTCATCCGGAAAGAACTCATTCGCCAAACTCTTCACCATTTTCTCAGCATAGCTAGCAAAACCATGTTCACACAACCTAGACACAACCAACTTCAAAGAATCCAAATCCCTAACAAACCCATAATCTTTCTCCATATTTTCGAAAAAAGTCACTGTTTGAGTAGTTCTCCCAGCCCTTACAAGTCTATCAACCATACATTCTAACGTCTTCCTTCCATTAATCCCAACCCCATCACGAAGTACATCATGAACAGCTTTAAAATCCTTTCTCCTCCCAAAGTAATCAACAAAATAAGACATAACCTCATCATCAAGATTGAAACTTTGCTTAGACTTAACCCAATTAAAAAACCCAAGAACCGTTCTGCCTGCTTCAGGTGAAAGATTGAGTGTGGTAAGGATTAAGGAAGGCGTTACAGGTACATGGGAGAAAGAAAGATCGAGTCTTTGCGGAATGGATAAAGATTCAGCATCAAGTTCCTTAACAAGCTCAGAAGAAAGTGAGTGAGCATTAGTTTCTTCAAGATCATCATTTTGGGAAGAAGAGAAGGATCTGAAAGTGGTGGAAAATGGTGAAGTAAAAAAGTGGGGTTTGGAAAGGGGTTGTTGTTGGGGAAGGGAAAGGTGAAGGTGCTGGGTTTGATTGGTTGCTGATGATGAAGAAATGCAACGATGGAAGAGTGTACGGAGGTGGAGCCGTGTTAACGGCGACGTGATTCGACGCATGTTTACAATGTGTGAGTGAGAGAGGAGAGGTTGACGGCTATGGCGGAAGTGTTAAACCCTCTCTCACTGCTACTGGTGGCTCTGCCCTTTGGGCTTTGTCTTTGGGTGTTGGGCCTTTAGGATTAAACTTTCGCAAATAGCCGAATTGTCGTCCATATGATTAACTTTTTTTTTGCACGGAGTGCCCGTCTTTTGGGCTGGTTTTTATATTTTGCCCATCCATCATTTATGCCTTCTTTAATTTTTGCTCCTGTCGCTTGTTTAATGAAAGTTTTTTGACGAAATTACCATTATCCCATTAAAACCCTTTCTATTTCGTTATTTTTCATTTTTTTTTTTTTGCTTCTTCGTTCCTCCTTTGTTTGTCTCTCTTATTTGTTCGAAAATTTAGGTATGAATTTGGATCTTTTGCTCGTTTCAATATTTGTTTTTATGTTAAATTGTTGTTTGTTGAATTGATATCTTTGTCTTCGTCGTTTTTTATATTTAATTGATCCTTTTTTATTTAAAACTATTTTTTAACATGTTTTGTTAAAGTGTCTGTATGATTTTTTGAACGTTAGTTTCGTTCCCCATGTTATATCTTGGTTTTTTGAACGTCGTATTATGTTGTTGCTATGTTTTTGTTGATTTTGATATGCGTTTTGGTTTTCTCTATGTTGAATCTTTGAAGTTTTGCCTGTGAACAGCTGTTTTAGGTTATTGGTGTTGTTTTTGTTTAATAATCTGGTTTTTATGAAGAATGTGTTTGTGTGAGGCAACATATACATGTCTATAATTTTTGTTTTTTGAAACTGAAGTTATGCCTATTCTGGCATAATTTCATGACTTAAGTTAGTTTGTATGTGTTTTGGTTTTTTGGTGTTTTTTTGTTAATAATGTTGGTTTTTATGAAAGTTTATATGTTTTCCTGATTATAGGTTTTTGTATGTTGTACCTGTTAGGCTAAATTCATGAATGAAGTTATTTTGTATGTTTTTTGGTTTTCAATGTGTTGAATCTGTTTATTTTTGCCTATGAACACTAGTTTAAGATTTTTGGTGTTGTCTTTGTTTAATGTCTGGTTTTCAAGGAAGCTGTGTTTGTTTGAGGTAAATATACACGATTAAGTGGTTCTTATTTTTTGAAACTAAAGTTATGCCGTCTTGGTTTTTTGGTGTTGTTTTGTTAATAATGTTGGTATTTTATGCAATGTTATGTGTTTTTGGTGTTGTTTTGTTAATAATGTTGGTTTTTTATGCAATCTTATGTGTTTTGGTTCTTTCTTCTATGATGCAGGTATTTGTGTACCAGTCTAGGGGCTGATTTTGTATTATGGTATATGTTAATTATTTTCATTCTCATTTTGGGTTTATTCTTATGTAAATTCTTGGTTTCTGTTTTTTCTTTTATAGGAAGAACATCCCTTGGTTAAGTTTGAACACTAGGTTGAAAGATGTGGTATGTGGAGTGGTGATTTTCATTTTCAGGGTTTGATTATGTCCTTTTTGAGTGTCTCTCAATTGGACTTGTTGAAAAAGGTGTTTTTGAATGAGTTTTATGGATTTGGGTGATGTCTTTGCGATAGTATTTTTCATTGCTTGATCTTATCCCAACTTTCATCTAGTACTGATAGTGCACTAAAGTTTAAGATATTTGATCGCGTGTGTGTATTTGATTTCGAGTCTTTCCATTTTATTACTGGTTTGGATTCTTGTGTTGATGATTTTAGTGTTGTGTCTAGTAGACCAAATAGATTGTTGAGACTTTATTTTCCAAATCAGGATAGAATAAAGTTGTGTGATCTCAAAAGTTTCTTACAAATTAAGTCAAGTAATGTAATCTGGTGGTTTTGGGAAAGATCTAGTGATCTTGTTAGACTTCTTTGTGTCTATATAATGGAGAGGGTTTTGTTGGATCGTAACGAGAAATATGTTGTTAAAAGTCATCTAATGAAGATAATTGATGATGACAGTCTTCGAGTGTCTTATCCTTGGGGTTCTCTTAGTTTTAATTAGTTGGTACGGTCGATTCGTGATTGTGTAAAGACTTTCAAGACCACGCCGTCTACACGTTCTATGATTAGTGGTTTCGCTTACGCTTTAAATGTGTGGCTGTTAGAGGTTTTCCCTATCTTCTGAGGGTTTTCAAGTTTTCATGGTCCGAAGTTTCCTCGTATGTTGTCTTGGGGTACTTCAAAGCAAGTTGATTATAAAGTTATTACTGAGAATTTCTTCCATGCTGAAAAAGTATGTGTTTCCTTTTTGTTGGTGCTTCTTTTTCTTGTTTTTTTTCCCCTGTTGTTATTTTTTGTGTTTTTGTATATTTCATGTGTTTATATTGTGTTATAGAGATTCAAGAAATTTATTATCCATGTTGTTGTTGTTGGTATGGAACAAGAGATGCTAGATTATCCAGTTGCACTTAAATTTCCTGATGATTCAGGCTCTTGTTCTTGCAGTGCGGTTTTGCCATCTCAACTTACTTATCAAATAGTTGATGTAAGTTGTACTTTGCCTTTTGTGTTTTTGGTTGTTTAACTGAATTTTGAGTTAGAGGCCTTCCGGTAAACTATTTTAGTAGTTAACACATTTTGCAGTCTTTTCTGTTTTGGTTATGGAAATGAAAGTTTATGCCCCTTGAGGCATACCTTTTGGTTTTGCAAACTTAAAATCTGCCCCATCCGGCATACATTTCTCCTTTCGTATTTCAGTTCTGCCCCTTCCAGCATCTTTGTTCTCATTTTCAGACTTCAGTTCTACCTATCCCGGCATACTTGGTCAAAAGTAATTTAATGGCATAAAAAATAATGTGTTGTTTTATTTATCTGTTATACAGGGTGTTTTGTCTAGTGTGAAGAAGCAACTTGATGATGAACGATCTACAATTGTTAATCAAGTAAAGGTATGGTTTTTTATTTTTTATTTTTGAGTTTGTTAATATGATATGTATACTTTGCATGTGGCATTTGTTGTTT